>NC_136463.1:120300533-120640533 GCF_902686455.1 Sciurus vulgaris | reverse complement strand
AACTGTAGCGAGGCCATTTGGTGTATAATTGATTGCTGCATAGAAGCATTTAAAATTTTTGAGAGAATTCAGAGCATCAGGGAGACTTTACATGGCCCTGAAGAGAATATCAAGATATTGAAGAATACTCCATTACAGGAGCCCCTGTAAACTGAACTGATCAAAGTCAAATATGCAAAAAATCAGCTAGAAGAGGAATTTACTTGCTTTAATCAAGTAGCCTGTTGATATCTTGCAACCAAGTTTCTGTCATACCATACATATTTATCAAAATGCAGTAGGATATATTAGCTACTTGTTCCATCAATATGTAGTTCAAAACAATCCTATTATTTAAAATGTTTGGTAAGAAAATTCAAAGTTTATTGGGCAACTATAGTCTTTGCAAGAATCAGTTATAATAGTTAATGTCTGAGACTGATTTGTAATCATAATCTTATTTACATTTATGCCAAACCAGGAAAGGAAGGTTCTACCCAAAGATGCTCATTTTGAGGGATTTATGCCTGCTGGAAAATTCCTGTTTAATCGATAGTGCAAATTATGAGTGCAGAACTGTGTTTATTTTCCAATTGATTATGACTTGACAGTGCTACCATTAGAATCCATAATAATCCACATTAGCCCCTTATTTGTGACTTATTGAGATAGGAAGTTGCCTATGCATATGGTTAAATGATCATTATAGCATTAAATCCTCCACAGATAAAAATGTCCTGAAGGGCACAACAGACTGTTCTCTGTGGGATGCATTGAGCATTAGGAGTCAGCAGTAGGCAAGCCCTAGTGATATTTACCAAAGACTCCATTATTTAATTGTTGCATCATTGGAGGCTACCATCAATTAGGGTTATAAATTTGTTTGCAAGCTTTCTGATGGTTTACTTATTTAATTTCTGTCATAATTTAACTGTATATTCTTCACTGTAGGTTTCACCTACTCTCATATGTAAACAAAGAATCTGAATACATGAATCTGAAAATTCATTAAAAAGGACTAGAAGTACAATTTGAACAAATAGTCACACTTGGAATATCAGTGAAATTTGTTACAGGGTGAACTAGAAAATATTTTAAGCTCATATAAGGAGGTTTAAAATGGCATATCCAACATTTAGGTAGATTCACCCTAAAACCCGTTGATTATAAAGTCTTAATTATGACATTATCTGGCCAAGAATACACAGAAAGTAAGCACAGGGAAAAGAGGAAATGGGAAAAAGTTTTATAATGACAGAAAAGTATGGATTCATCTTGGGAAAACTTTCCATATCTAGGTTGTTATTTGCTTCTAAGAAGAAATCTCACAGGTCTGTTTTATCTTCAGGTTTCCAATGGATGTATAGTAGGGCCCTCTTGAGCTGAGAGATGTGAATCCAAGATTGAAGTCATGAAGTTTTGCTGCAGTGGGGGTGGTGAGGAAAACTTAGCATGGTCCATTCCAAAAGGACTCAAGGGCAGTCTTCTTATTTGTTGTTTTCAAAATATCCCATCTCTAGGTTCTAGCTTGGTGTCATCAGTTGGTGTCATGAAGGGCTTTTCTCCCCCATTGTCATACTATACTTTAGCATAACACATTTCAGCCTTGTAATATTGAGTCAGTTCAGGTTATAAAAGAGCAGGAAATACGTGTGATACTGTTAGGGGAAGATACTTTCAAGTGAGTGACTACTTTTTAAAGTTTAATCCACTAGAGGTAGATCTCACTGCTATCTAGACCAGTGAGGACACCTTTAGCTAAGACAATCCATTCAGTTCTCTCAGCTTTGCCTAATGCCATTGTGTTTAGTATACCTTGCTTAACTGTTTTGTAACCTTTTGAGTTAAATAAGTTTTCTCTATCACTGGAGATTTCTCTAGGAATGTCTCATAGAGGAAATACATCTTCTAATAACTTAGATATTACTACAGCATTGGACTTCCTGTGTGACTAAACTTTGTATGCCCATAAAATATACATTAATGCTGATAGTTGGAAGCAAACCATTCATAAGTTTTCAAATAATGCAGTAGGTGCCAGAAATGTATCACCCAAGGGTTTTGTTCTTAACAAGTTCATGGGTATGATAAACAAAACATTGGCTTAAACCCACTTTAGCAACGTTAGAACAGTCACCTCAGCAATCCTTTCATATGTTTTTCTTTTTTTAATTATTATTATTTTTTTATTTAACTTTTAATTTTTTACAGTTTGCATTTTGATTCATTGTGCACAAATGGGGTACATCATTTCTTTCTATGGGTTGTACACAACGTAGATTCATACCATCCGTGTAATCATACATGTACATAGGGTAGTGATGTCTTTCTCATTCCACCATTTTTCTTACCCCTCCCTCATTTCCTTCTACATATTCTAAAGTTCCCCCATTCTTCCCTCATTCCCCATCCCCTGCCCCCATTATATATCATCTTCCACTTATAGGGTAAACATTCGGCCTTTGGTTTTTTGGGCTTGGCTTATTTCACTTAGCATGATATTCTCCAATTCCATCCATTTATTTGCAAATGCCATAATATTCTTCTTGATGGCTGAATAGTATTCAATTGTGTATATATACCAGAGTTTCTTTATCCATTCATCTGTTGAAGGGCATCTAGGTTGGTTCCATAATCTAGCTATTGTGAACTAGGTGCTATAAACATTGATGTGGCTGTATTACTATAGTTTGCTGATTTTAGTCCTTTGGTTATAAACCGAGGAGTGGGATAACTGGGTCAAAAGGTGGGTCCATTCCAAGTTTTCTGAGGATTCTCCATACTGCTTTCCAGAGTTGCTTTCACCAATTTGCTACTCTACCTGCAATGTAAAAGTGTCCCTTTTTTCCCACATCCAGGCCAACATCTGTTATTGTTTGTGTTCTTGATAATAGCCATTCTAATTGGAGTAAGATGAAATCTCAGAGTTGTTTTAATTTGCATTTCTCTAATTACTAGAGATGTTGAACACTTTTTCATGTATTTATTAATTGCCTGAGAGTCTTCTGTAAAGTGTCTGTCCAGTTCCTTGACCCATTTATTGATTGGGTTCTTTGTATTTTTGGTGTTAAGTTTTGTAAGTTCTTTATAAATTTTGGAGATAAGTGTTCTATCTGAAGTGCATGTGGAAAAGATTTTCTCCCACTCTGTAGGCTCTCTCTTCACATTCTTGATTGTATCCTTTGCTGAGAAAAAGCTTTTTAGTTTGAGTCCATCCCATTTATTGATTCTTGCTTTGATGTCTTATGCTTTGGGAGTCTTGTTGAGGAAGTCTGATCCTAAGCCAACATGATGAAGATTCAGGCCTACTTTGTCTTCTATTAGGTACAGGGTCTCTGGTTTAATTCCTATGTTTTTGATCCATTTTGAGTTGAGTTTTGTGCAGGGTGAGAGATACAGGTTTAATTTCATTTTACTGCATATGGATTTCCAGTTTTGCCAGCACCATTTGTTGAACAGGCTCTTTTCTCCATTGTATGTTTTTAGCTCCTTTGTCGAGTATGAGGTGACTGTATTTATGTGGTTTTTTCTCTGTGTCTTCTATTATGTACCATTGGTGTGCATGTCTATTTTGGTACCAACACCATGCTATTTTTGTTACTATTGCTCTGTAGTATAATTTAATGTCTGGTATTGTGATACCTCCTGTTTCACTTTTTCTATTCACGATTGTTTTGGCTATTGGAGTTCTCTTGTTATTCAAGATGAAGTTCATGATTGCATTCTCTATTTCTATGAGGAATGTCATTGGGAATTTAATTGGAATTGCATTGAATCTGTATAGCACCTTTGGTAGAATGGTCATTTTGACAATGTTATTATCATCTTAACTATTCCATGATGAGTCATGGAGTGAAAAACTCTTAAGAAGGGAAACTTAGGGACTAAGCAAAGACCAAGCAGCCAGTCTGGCTCTGCATGAGACCACCTTTAACTCTGGGCTTACATTATTTAAATACCACTTTTAGTTCTCTAAATCAGGTGCACAGCACTTTTTTTAAAATAAGTTGCTATATGTAATTTGATTCAGAAAAAATTGTATACCTTAATAATTTAGTACTGACTGACTTAGCATGAAAATTTATGAAAGTATGTCTTTGGTACTCAACAAATTTTTGTCTGATATTGGATTGTAAGTTTTATGAAACAAATCAATTTCTTCATTGGAGCCTGGGAATTCTTAGTCTAGTCCAATCAATGGCCTGAGAAATGCTCAGATTATGAAGAATTTCATTCAATTTCTGATAAATTATTAATAATAAATCCATACAAATATAACTGAAAGAATGTTGAGCATTACTTACTATTTGAAAGTACTTTACATATAATTTAATATATATAGCACAACTAATTTAATATATTTCTTTTCATAAGGAGAAAGTTCCTTTTGAGTTGTTCCAAGGACCCATCAAAAAAATTCCAAAATAAAGTTGAAATCAATAGAAATATTTAATCTAGCATATGACTCTGAGACTTTTATCAAAAATATTAAAAGGTTTAAAACACTTGCTAGAAATAGGATTATGGATCATTGAACAATAGTCATTTATTTAATCAGATGACAATTTAAAGCCTTCAAAATCAAATACAAAACATCACATAGTTGTAGAGAAACATTAAGTCTTTTTAATAGAAAGGACTCAAGTTTTCTAAAGCCAACAAAAGCCTAATAAAGACAATATGATTGGTGCACATGGAATTAATCTTGGTAAAACACAGAATCTTCATTTCCTAGATCAGTTACCTAAAAGACACATTTTTTTTTCACAATTTCTTATTAAGAATGGACAAAGGGGCTGGGGAGATAGCTCAGTGGGTAGAGTGCTTGCCTTGTAAGCACAAGGCCCTGGGTTCGATCCCCAGCATCCAAAAAAAAAAAGAATGGACAATAGCTCCAAGAAAACTTGTTTTAACAGAGAGACCCAAATACTAGTTTTGAATCAGTGTACTTTTAATATTTATACTTAATTTTTATAAAAACTTAAAATAATTCTCTTAATCTTAGCCACCTGGATCACATATAAAATTTCCTTCATGAGGTTCATTTTCCACAGCACATCTGTGACCTTGGTGCAGACCTTCAGTTATTTGCTCTATAATTTTCTTCTTTCTTGTTTTGAAATAACAAGTCACTTGACTTCAAGACAAAGATTATACTCTGACTCCCTTACCAAAACAAAGCATCCTCACAATCTTATAGCTTTTCCTTACCAAAAGTACATCTTCCCTTCCTTATATACCTGCATATAGAGTTGTTTTCTTGCTATATCTAGTAATTTTAGTTACATATATTAGAATTCTTAACTCTTAGTGACCTTAACTCCCAGGAAACCCTAGGAAGCAAGTAAGAGCTGACTGTTTTACACACCAGACATCTGCAGACTGGCAAGACCAAGGATTAAGAGTGATAAGATAGAGATAAATGCATCATATTAAACAACAAGGAAATTAGCAGAACACTGCATGAGAAAATTTTGGGAATGGTAGAAGCACAAGGTCAGACAGTGACAAGTGAATAAGAGGTCAAAAAGAAGGAAGAATAGTATATATAGACAGCTTTTCCAAGAAATTTGATTGTAAAGGGAATTTAAATAATGGGGCAATGGCTATATTTTTTAAAAATATGGACTTTGACAGAAAATTCTCTAGTGGTAGGAATGAATGACTATTAATACATGGATTAATTCAGGAGGATAGGCAGAAGTCAAGTCCTTGAGAAAGTGACAGAGTAGAGGAGAAATATCTCTGCTGAAGCAGAAAGACAGATGGTGGGTTAGGCTACAGAGTTATTGAAAGTGATTAAGTCCAAACCCAAGGGCTTTTATTTCCCCAGGGAAGTATTAAATGGAATCACTGGCTAAGAATGCAAAAGGAAGGGGAGAAATCTACAGAGGATTTGAGGAAATGCACTATATGATCATATTAGGGAATGGGAAATTGAGACTATTTTGAGTGCCAATTTGATATTGAAGATCATTTATTTAAAATACAACCATTCAATTGGTAGTGAGAATTTCTCCAATATTCAGTCATTTGGGAGTAAACATGAAAAAGATGAGTGCTTGATTATGTGTAGGTTGCGGTTCTGCCAGGTCAACATGATAAACACAAAGACACATAGAAGTTGAGATTATTAAGGGAATGACGATGATGAGTGGCCATGGGTTTAATCTGGACAAAGAAAGACTCAGTTACTAGATCATGTGAAGTGACGAGGTAAGTGAATTGGCATTACTGAAGAAATTGAAGAATTATAATGGTAAAGGCCACCTACATAGAAAGCCTGGATAGAATCTGCAGTGTTTTCTTGTACCTATAGCAAAACCTCTTCAGAGGTGTTTTAAAAAATTCATTATCAAATAAATGAATTCATTGTCTAGACCTTTGTCTAAAAATGTACAATTTATAGATTTCCCTTGATGTGACTTATCATCTACTTCAATGCTCATCAAATTTCCTTCTTGTTGCTATAGATGAAGATTCAAGTGTACTTCATAGCTAAATTTCCAGTGTCATGCATTAATATAATGTGGTTCTATTGGGTTAAAGTGGAATTTTTGTTGCTCCTATTTTCTGAATGTTTGACGTTTAATAGAGAACATTTTTGCAGAGACCACAATGCTGATCTTCACTGCTACTGGGTTTTTTCTTGTCTCCATCTACAGATCTTTTCTTGGTGGGACTTTATCTCACAGAATGCAGAGTATCATTTGGGGGCTCTCTACCCCAACCTGATCCTCGGCACTATTTTTCTCAGGGTTTTATTATTACCTTTTGATTGGAAAACATATCCTCCACCTCTCGAAGCCCAAGTACATGTAGGTGTTACAAGCCGTTTTTCTAAACAAGGGCAGATAGACCTAACCACACAGTTATGTCTTTCCATTTTACTCTACTAGTCCTGCAATTAATAGAATATTCGCATAAAATCTGCACTAGAGTGAAGAACAATTTTAGATTTCTGTTACAGCAAGTTTTGTGATTTCTGTTGTTTCCTCATATGTATTTCTACAACTTTTACTATTGTACTGCATTATCTTCTTAAAATAGACTTATTGAGAAAATAATTCACATACCATAAAATTCCCCTTTCTAAAATGTACAATTCCTTTATTCTACCATATTCTTGAAATTGTGCAAACCTCACCACTAATGTGAAATATTTTTATCTCCCCACAAAAGAAACCCAGCACCCATTCAGAGTCACTCCCCATTCCCTTTTTCCTATAGGCTCTGGAAAACACTAATTTGTGTTCTGTCTCCATGGATTTACTTATTCTGTAAATTTAACATAAATAAAATCAAACAGTCTTTGGCTTTTGTCATCCTTTCTTTCACCTACCCTGTTTCAAAGTTCATCCATGTTGTAGCACATGTCCACAATTCATTTCATTTTATTATAATATTTTAATCTTTCATTTCGAGCCTATACTGTATTTTGTTTATATATTTACCAGGTGACAGACATTTGTTTCTCTTTTGGGGCTACAGTGAATAATTTTACTATGAACATTCATGTACAAGTTTTTGTGTAGACATGTTTTCAGTTCTCAGTATAGACGAGTAGTGAAATTGAGTCACAATTCAATCTTTTTCTTTCAGATTCATCCTTTTTATTGTGTACAGAGTTTGATTTCTTTTTGCATTCAATTTTCCCCATTTCTTTAGATATAAAAGCTAAATTCTCCTGAGACCAATTATTCTAATAATTTCACATCTACTCGATTAGAAGTTATTATGAAGTGTTTTACAAGGCCTGAGTGAGCCACTTGCATTGCTTCATCTTTCATCATTTGTGCACTGAGTTAAATATGGTAGCCTGCTAGTATAGGTAGCTCTGGAGCCCATTCCTGTACTGCAACTCCTCCATGATTGGTGAACAGTAACCATTACTTAAAGGATTATCCCAAGTATTCCTTCCTCAGTGACGTCTTGGAGGTTTCTTGCCTCTCCTATCCTCATGCTTCCAGGCCCATCCACTCTGAGGCACAGGACTTTTCTTTTCCCAAAAGAAGCTGTTTATGCATTTTATGGCTTAAATTTCCACCTCAGACTAAAAGCCTTTACTCTTTAATTTGCATAAATAAAACACAGTGATGATGAGTAAATCAGTCAATTAGTCTTACCCGAATCTGGATGAACAGTTTAGTAATAACGGTTCCTGTCTTTGAGCACCTAGTTACAGAATATGTGGCTCTCTGATAACTACTTTACATACAGGATCTCTCCCTCTCTCTCTCTCTCTCTCTCCCTCTCTCTCTCTCCCTCTCTCTCTTTCTCTCTCTCTCTCTCCCTCTCTCTCTCTCTTTCTCCCTCTCTCACCCTCCCTCTCTCCCTCTCTCTCTCTCTCTCTCCCTCTCTCTCTTATACTATTCAACAACTCTGTAAAGCAGGTATCATTAACTACATTTTAAATATGCAGCAGCTAAGGCTTGAAGGCTAAAAGATAATTCACCTTCATAAGAAGGAGAGAAGCAATCTCAAATCTAAGAATATCTGACTTCAGTATTACTCTAAGTCTCTTCAGAAAATTTTTTTTTCTTTGACTTGAGTCAAATAGGAGATTTGACCCTTATCAAAAAGAACAAATATTTGGGAGTAATGACAAAGCTTTGAAGAGAATAGGAGACCCTTTATCACCCAAAATAGGCATCAAGGGTACCACGAAAAGCGTAAACTGTAAAGTGCATTTATTTCACTATTATATCTTCAATCCCTGGAAATGAGTAGATCTTAAATAAACATTGGTGAAAGAACAGTAAGAGAATTTAGGAAAACAAATTTTATTCATTTATAGTACTGCTTTGCCTCTTCAACAGTATTTGGAACTCAGTTAAGGGCTCTCCTTTCTTCTCTCTTCTTCCTTCATCCCCCGTCCCAACCAATCCTCCTTTCCCTTCCTTCTCTTTCCCCTGCTACACCATCTCTCCGGATAAACTCCACAAATCCCATGGCTTTGAAGACTATCTCCTTGATGATGATGCACCATGGACAGCTCTAGTGGCCCTCCAGCTTCTCATCAAACTCTGCCTGAAAAATAGAACCCAATGCTTAATGATCTTCTCAAACTAAGCGTGGCTAAAACAGAGCTCCTCATCTCACTACCTGCACCACCATCAGGGCCTCCTGTCTCTGGCATGCACCCCACACACCCTCCATCAGCAGTTCCTGTCCACTATATGTCCATCCCTCCTCTCTATATCCACAGCTGTTCTCTGAGTTCCTTAATGAAATATCGTATTGCTCCTTCCCACCTCTGTTACTTGCAATTGTACTTAAAATCCAAACTCCTTTTTGTGATGCGCAGAGTGCTACGTGAGCCGACCCCCAGGTGGTCTCCCCACTCATCATGCTATGGCCATCTTGCTGGTTCTTCCACACACTTCATCTCGACTTCAGAGCCTTTGTTCCTGCCCTTCTCCCTACCCAAGTGCCTCTTTACAGGGTGTTGCGATCGACCAATGGGCAGACTCTGGGGTCCCATGAGGGGCAAAGGGGGATTGGAAAATAAAGATCTTGAAGATTAGGCTGGGATCAGGTGGAGCCCGCTGTCTGGTGGATATGCAGGTCTAAAGAATTATGCCAGCAATTTTTATTTAGGTATGTCTCATTATCAGGTTAAAGACTATGCCATCATTTTTTTGTATTCAGGAATGTTACAGAAACTAGGACATCTATCTAGCTTTTCCACAGCAGAAATTCATAGTTGCAAAGTGCAATGTTAGGAGCTCTGTGTAGCGCTCAAGAAAGTCCATTGTTAAAAGTTGCTCTAAGGTGGGCAGGAACCAGAGAAGCGGATCTGGTGAAATAGAAATTCCTTTCTTCCCGGGAGCTGTGTGCCTGAGAGCAAGGTAAGAACTGACAGGGCTCTTGCACAGAACCTCCTCTTGCAGGGCATTGCTATAGTAGCTAGGCATCCTATGCCTTTGCACAGAAACATTCCCAGAAACCGGGCATGCCAGAGCCATGCGGGCATCAGAACCCCTGATCTCAATAACTGCTCTCCCATCCTCCATCACCACTCCCAACACAGTGTTGTCAGCTTCTTTGTCACATTTAGGTTTCTGTTCAAATGTCAGCTCCTTAAAAAGTTCTTCCCTGACCATAGCTTATCATACTGTCTTAGTTCATTTTCTTTAGAGCTTTTATCATTATCTGAAAATATCATGTATATTTATTTATTTATGACTGTTAAGTGTGATTCGGCAATCTTTTTTGTCATATCCACATAAAAGGTTATCAGTAAATATTTGAGGAAGCATCTGTGAGAATATAATCAGTAAATGGTTGCTCATTGCTTGGGATTGAGCTTGGATGTGTGTATTTGTGTCTGTATTTATTAACTGACCTAATGTATCACACTTAAAACTTATACTCTGTAACATTCTATTCAAATTCTTCCTAAACAGAATATTTTTATTACTTGGAGGGATCCAAAGATGCTCTCCTTTGTGGTTTCAGCACAGATTCAGGGTATGTAATATTTGTTTTGTTTCTAGTCTAAATGCTACAAAAAAAAGGAAAAACATGTTCAGTTTACTGACGAAACTTTGATTCTATGTTGATTTCGTATCATTTGTGATATTTCATCCATTCTGGTCTACAGAAAATCCTGACTTTAAAATGTCTATAGTTAATGCATACTCCTGAAATCAATCTTAAAAGCAGTGCTCGAATTAAAACAAAATACAAGTTATATAAAATTTCCAAAGATAAAAAATTCACTCCCTGATAACCCCACTGAAAGTAGATTGAATAGTTTTAGGCTTTTCTTCTCTCTGCAAAGAAGAGTAACAAAATCAATTTTTCTCAACAACCTAAGGTTCTATTCATTCTCTAATTAAGCATAGCTCATGGGTAATTAAGTATAGTGTTTTGGCCTCTCTATACAAAAGGATTCCATAGGCTTAGGCAAAATATGTAAGAACCTCTTATTTATGCCCATATATCAACTCATTTTGCAGCTCTTACTCCTGTCTAGATATCTCTTTATCAGTCAATGTGCACACTGGGAACATAGAAATAAAAGAAGATGTTGCTGTTCCCCCCAAGCCTTAGAACACTAGATGTATGCAATGGCATCCTGGAAACCAAACTGCCAATTTTAGGAAAAAGTCTTAAAGCTGCAAATCTTTGTGAACTTACTCAATTGCTATATTTCGATTATTCTTGATGGTAATTTATTCCAAGAATAATTTGAGGGGAAGCAGGTTTGGTAGAGGCTATCTCAGCAATCCTTATTGATCCAAGCACTATCCTGTAACATCTGGTTAAAGTTTACAGTTTTTGCCAATGATGATGATGACGCTAATAGCAGCTAGCATTTATTAAATGCTTTCTATGTGCAGGAAGTAGGCTAAGTAATCTGCATACTTCATCTTGTTTAAATTTAACACCAGTCTTATCTTTTTTGGGTTCAATGCTATTCTGTTTTCACAGAAAGAGGGAACTCTATCTTGGAGAATTTAGGTAATTTGGCAGTCATCCACTAGTAAATAGTAGAGTAGGGTTTTTTTTTTTTTTTTTTTTGTTCATCTAAAAATATTTATTAATAATAGTCACCTATACTTGTTGTTCACTTCCTACGTGGCAGGCTATAGAGTAGGGTTTTTACTCATGTTATTTTAGATTCTAAATCATGTGTTTTTTGTCATCACTCAATATTATCCCCATAAAAGAAACCTTGGGTTTGTGACTTTTGTAAAGTGCTCTGTGGTTTGCATACTGAACACACTCTAACCTGTCTTATTCTTTTTCGTGTGTAGTCAGTGTCCAGAAGGGTACTCCTGTGTGAAGGCTGGCAGAAACCCTGATTATGGCTACACAAGCTTTGACACTTTCAGTTGGGCCTTCTTAGCCTTATTTCGGCTCATGACCCAGGATTACTGGGAAAACCTTTACCAACAGGTGGGTGTCCAGAGAGACATGCATTTTTGAATGACATAAAAATCTAATGTGCATTGTTTACAAGTCTTATAATACGAGTTTTTTAAAATTCAGTTGAGAATAGAAAACTCTATTGTTTATTACTAAAATTTTAAAATGTCTTACTTTCAGCACTATTAAAGTAGATTTCTCTTGAATCATATTTTTCTCATCTTTTCTAAGCATATTTGATGTCGAGGTCTTTTCTATTCCTCAATATATCATCTCATGTGATCACAGGAAAACATTCTGCAATGCTCTCTCAAGCCACTCCCTTCACGCAGAGCTTTCCTCTCATACTTGGTGTGTCCTTGAACACATGAAATCTCCTCTGCTCACGTGTCCACCATGTTTTAGTTTTTGATCTCCTGTTTATAATTAAAGATCCAATTCACTTCTCAATTTTTTTTTTTTTCCCAAGTCAATTTCTCTGTCCTCTAGGCTTCCACAGCCTTTTGTATATCCTTCAGTCGATGTCAGCTATTGCTGGTACTGTAATTGTTCATTCACATGTTCATCTCTAACTTCAGGGTGAACCTCTTGGAGTTCTGGACTCTAGTTACTTATTATCAGCAACCAAACACAAAGGAAGAAGAATGAAATGATTATTCTGTATTATAAATAACAAGTCTCTTTTCTCAGAGCTTCCATAGATTCTTCTTTTGGATGGTTTTATATTTATTTAATTTCTGAGAATTTTATAAATCAATATAGAAATTATATAAAAATGCACTTCATAAGAAATAAAAGTATTGCAAATGATTTTTTTTAGAGATGGGGGTGAATGGGTCTTGCTATATCACCAGGCTGTTCTTGAAGTCCTGGGCTCTGGTATTCCTCCTGCCACAGCTTCCTGCTGAGTCATTGAGACTCCAGCAGTATATCACCATACCAGGCTCTGATTTTTTTTGAACTATGAAGAAAGAGGTCACCCTTACTCAAATTAAAGAAACACAGTAGTGACATATGATTTTTTTTTTTTTTTTTTTGCCTATCAGAATGGCAAAAATTAAAAAAAAATTAAAGGGATATCAAAAGAGAGACAAATTTTAATAGGTATGAGAAGGTAGGTTTTCTCTCACATCACGGGTGACCACTGAGAAGCTCACATGGGAATTTCTATGAAGAATAAAATCAATATACTAGTTGGCCTAACAAATCCATTATTAGGAATTTACTTGAGAGAAGAAATTAGTAAAAGTGAACTGTTAGAAAAGGGAATTGAGTAAACTTGGAAGACATTTTTCATTTAATATCTGTTTTTCTTATATTTAATTAATTTAAAGGTGTAAAGCATGATAAAAGTTATAGTGCATTTTAAAATTATTAACAAGGCTATTAGTAAAAATAAATACCTGTGATAAATTTATTCAATAAGGTGACCGGCCATGTATTAACATTAAGCACTATCATTAATAATTCATGTTAAAAAAGAAAATAAATAAAAGTGAGCATAGGTGCTAGTTTTTTAAGTTATTTTCAAACATGGGAAATATGGGATTGTTATATTATTATACTTAATCAAGAATCATTCTAATCTTTAGTATAGATCTTTTAGATTGCTATATTCTTTGTAAAAAAAAATATTTATTTTAATCCTGATTGTTTTCCACGAAGATATTTTATTCTTTTATATTTTATGACATGCTTTTATGCAAAATTACCCAATTTAACATGTCTAATATACCATTCATGTTAAAATAATTTACTAAAAAAAAAAAACATCAATTTGTATTACTATAACATCAGTTTCTACTTTTCCCTAGACACTGCGTGCTGCTGGCAAAACCTACATGATCTTCTTTGTTGTGGTGATTTTTCTGGGCTCCTTTTATCTAATAAACTTGATCCTGGCTGTGGTTGCCATGGCCTATGAAGAACAGAACCAAGCAAACATCGAAGAAGCAAAACAAAAAGAGTTAGAATTTCAACAGATGTTAGATCGCCTCAAAAAAGAGCAAGAAGAAGCTGAGGTACTGTTATTTGGTGTAAAATTCTTCCTAAAAGTAGAAATGCAAATGGTAACAACAGAGGTCCTTGGTCTAAGTTCAGCCTTCCCAGGTAAATTTTTCTTAATTAATTTTAAAACTAAATTAATGTAAATTAATGTAAAAACTAAATCCTTATTTCTAGTGTGGTTGTAGGCACCAGTTCTGGACTGAGCTAGAATTGACACTTTCCCCATATTTTACTCCCTGTTGCATGAAACATGTTTGAAGGATTGCCTCTAAGCCTTTTATCAGCAATACTTCCATGCAAAGTCCCAAAATATAAAGGATGCATTTCCCCAGAATAACAATTGTATGCAAGAGTTTAAGGAAAATTTTTTTATGTTAATAATCCATGGGGGTAATGTTGTTAATGTTGCAGGAATTTTTATGATAAAGATAGAAATTTAAGAAAGTCTTTATAGCTGTGGTCACTTAGGGTAAAGTCACAGAGTCTTGAGGATTCCTCTGTAGTGCTCTCTCCAAAGGTGTACTTCAGTAGAGAAGCCTGAGAAGGCGTGTACACTAAGAGAAATATAATTTCGAATGTACTATAAGATTATTGAAACTTGTTTGATGATTTGTTCTAGTTAAAGCTCTTCAAGGAGTCTAACATTATTAGGACAGTAACAATATGTGATGCAGAGAAACTCTGATGTACAAATATACACAGCATAGTATTTTAATGATATTAAAATGAGGAACATTTAAATCTTAAAAAATTAAAAACACTATTGAGGGGATTATTATATTTTTGTACCTTGAGAGCATTATTAAGCCCCAAATTAAATGTTTTAAGAATTATATTATGAGGAAAAAAGCTATAAAATAATAGTGGATTAAATAATAGATTTCAATTATAATTTTAAAATTATATACATATAAAAGGCTGAATGAAATACTAAGACCAACTATTTTTGAGAAGTAAGATTATTTTTCTACTTTTCATTTACATCTTTTCCCCAATTTTTAAAAAGTAAGAACTGTTTACTTTTTATTAACAACAAACTTTTTATAAAGAACCGATTCAGGTATTGGGTTATCCCAGGTACTTCCTAGGGAACCCCTAAGAATCTCTTAAAAGAAAATGATCATCAACCTTACCATTTCTTTGAAATACTATTATTTTTAATAATTCATTTCAGTTTTCAGATAACTCAATCTCATTCAACTGTAGAGTGCCTGATTCTATTGATAATATTTATTAGTTAACTACCTGATACACAAGCATATTATTGTGTTACATGGTTTATGTGAGTTTTATGTACCCTAATTGCATAGTAAAATTTTAACATAATATATTTAAGTTTGCTGTGTTGTAAGCAAATTCATAACATCATAGTTAAATTCCAAAGTACCCTAGAAATTTATTACAATGTGTAAGAAGCAGGTATATATGCCTTGTAAGCTTTCTGGTCATAGTGTACAGGAACACGATCACATGCACAGTGCAATTACGTAGATGGGATACAGGTGCCCTGTAATTTGTTTCCCCAGAATTTGGAAGCGATTCACACATGTGTAATGTCTGGGCTCAACAGGCAATTGCAGTGGCAGCAGCTGAATACACAAGTATTGGTCGAAGCAGAATCATGGGACTTTCAGAGAGTTCTTCTGAAACATCCAGACTGAGCTCGAAAAGTGCTAAAGAGAGAAGAAACAGAAGAAAGAAAAAGAACCAAAAGAAGCTCTCCAGTGGGGAAGAAAAAGGAGATGATGAGAAGTTGTCCAAATCAGGATCAGAGGAGAGCATCAGAAGGAAAAGTGTCCACCTTGGTGTGGACGGGCATAGACAGGCACGTGAGAAGAGATTGTCCACCCCTAATCAGGTAGCTCCCTACTGCCCAACTGTGTCATCAGAGCTGGTGGGGTGTGCTGGAGTGAGGGGCGTCAGGAGAGGAATGTGAGTGGTTTCTTTGGGATATTTAAGCTAAAATCCTATCTGTCACTGGACATTTATTAAAGAAATCAGACATTTTCAGCTAACTTGTTCGTTTTTTGATTGTTTAACTTCTTTAGCAGTAATCTAATTTTATTTCCTTTTTTCTCTCTCTCTTTTTTTGGGGGGGTACTGCTAGGGATTGAATCCAGGGGTGCTCTACCACTGATCTACATCCCCAGCCCTTTTTATTTTGAGACAGTCTCACCAAGATGCCCAGTGTGGCCTTGAACTTGTGATCCTCCTGCCTCAGCTTCCCAACTCTAGGATTACAAGAGTGCACCACCATCCCAGCAATAATCAAAAGTTATTAAACAAAACATTCCTGAGAATCATAGAAATGAAGAAACTACTTACACCATAGGTTAGCTTTTGTAGTTCTATTTATTCTGTATCTTAAATAACTCGTTCATTTAAAAGCTAACCATAAACTAGCTTCTCTTTTTTCACCACTTTTTATCGTCTTGTGATATCACCAGAATATCAAGCACCCAGTTTGTAACTCTGTAGACATCTTTGACATCCTCTCCCCACAGCCTCCTCAGCTACCACTTCACAGTCTGTTAATCCTGCTTGTGTGAATTTCTCTTTCCCTCTTTCCTTTTTCTACTGAAACCACCATATCTCAGGCCCCCTTGCCTACAATTCTGTACAAACCTCCAAGATGAACCATTGCTTCTATTCCTTCTATTCTCCTTGACCTTTCCCTCAATCCCCAAATCATTGTTCTAAAATGAAAATCTGGTTGTCCCTCTGCCCAGCTTGGAAGGAAGGAAGGAAGGAAGGAAGGAAGGAAGGAAGGGAGGGAGGGAGGGAGGGAGGGAGGGAGGGAGGAAGGAAGGAAGGAAGGATCAATCATCTCCTGTTGAATAACCACTGAATACAGAACAAGATTCATGTCTTATCCATGCCGGAGCTGACTTGGGCTTTATCCTCCAACCTCCCTTTCCTCTCACCCTTAATCTACCAAGCTGGGCTCCCTCTTACCTGCAGGCTCAGTACTTTGGGTCTCTAGTACTCAGCACACCTGACTTATTCTAACTGAAGTCATTTTCTACTTTGTTTTCTCCTGTCGTAGCACCACTGGTTCTTCACCCCCTTGCTTCGGTGTCCCTCATTCTTCACAAGTCCCTCTCCTCTCCACTTCTCCCATCTGCTCTTCAGTGTCTCATCTAGAATTACTATCTTCTTCATCTTTCCCGTCACTTAAAATTTCCAGCCTCTACCACTGAAGTCTGCAAGACTCTGCCAGATATATACGAAAATGTGTCCTTACCTTCATACTCTAGATGGCGAGATGCAACTTGAACCCATATAAGGTCAATAAAAAGAAATATGGCGAGAGTCATGTGGACTATTAGTTTTGAGGCAAAGGCCTTGCTGTACTCCTAGTTCACAGTGCCTGCCACTTTGTCCTTTACATAGGAAGCACCAGTGTCCATTGATCTTGATACATCCAAAGAATTTCCATTCAGTTTTGGTTTGTGGAAATAGTTTATCTTGGACATGATTCATATTGGTGTGCCCCCAACCACTTTGGTAGCAAACAGCTTTTTTTTTTTTTTTTAAGTTCTAATATTGCATGACTTTCTAAATTCACTAATGATAAAAGTTCAGTAAGATGAAGTTGCAGTGACATAATGCAAAGAAGCATGCAGCATGGGCCTTGACATTAAGATCTTAGGGATGGATATATGAAAAACTAAAAGACAAGTACCAATACAACATGTTTTAAGTGACATGTCTGTATAGCAAAATGAATGGTGCATAAAGAATGGAGAGGGCACTGTAAAACATAATTGTAGAGAGTTGTACAGACAATTTACCTGCTCTTTAAGGATGAACTATTCAAATTCCTTCATCCTTTATTGAGGAGAATTTATCTTCTTGCTGAATTACTTTGCTTTTAAATATACTTCTTTTAAACCAGCTCAGAGACACCTGCCCTTGGGCCAGTGGGTTCAGTGGTAGATTCATGAAGAACACTGCTGTATGTAGGCACTCCAAAGATACATATCATCTTTTATTTTTTTCTGCAGTCACCACTCAGCATTCGCGGCTCCTTGTTTTCTGGAAGGCGCAGCAGCAGAACAAGTCTTTTCAGTTTCAAGGGTCGAGGAAAAGATATAGGATCTGAGACTGAATTTGCTGACGATGAGCACAGCATTTTTGGAGACAACGAGAGCAGACGGGGCTCACTGTTCGTGCCCCACAGGCCCCAGGAGCGACGCAGCAGTAACATCAGCCAAGCCAGTAGGTCCCCCCCAGTGCTGCCGATGAACGGGAAGATGCACAGTGCCGTGGACTGCAATGGTGTGGTTTCCCTGGTTGATGGACCCTCAGCCCTCATGCTCCCCAATGGACAGCTTCTGCCAGAGGTGATAATAGATAAGGCAACTTCTGACGACAGCGTAAGGACTTTTTCCATAGCTCAGGCATGGCTGGGCCTTATTTCTGCATCAATCAGTGTCTCTGCTGGAGGGGTCTTCTCTCTGGCCTGTGAATGGCTCTGCATTTTGCAATACTTTCTCCTTAGAAACACACCTTTAACTCATTAATTCAATCCTCATACCATGTGTTATAGGAATTTAATTCAAAAAATAATTTACATCCCATTTTTGGTAAAAGGTACTTATCTTTTGATGTTATAATTGAAGATTATAAATCATCCCTTTAAAGAACAATTTATAAAAGTTATATGTAGCAGCACAGAAAACATGTTGAGAATGCTGATCTTATTAGTTGATAATTAGTCCCATTTATGTAAAGAAATTTGGATTATTTCCCACCTACTACTATGTTTTTCAGGTCACTACTTAATACATACCATAGAGCAAGGGATCTTATTTGAGCTGTTAATGAGAATAATAACAGCAGCAAATGCATATTTAGGATTTCCAACAACTCTGTGAAGTGATATATTACTATCACTGCTTTCACATGGGAATGTTGAGACACAGGAAAGTCAAGCAGTTTGCCTGCCTTCACCCAGCCAACAACAGCTCTGAAGTCTAAACAGGCTCTCTGTGCTCTTCACAGTTTGTGCTCTTCACCACCATGCTCCACTGACTCTCTGGGGCAATGGGCTTCTTGTCTTGCAGATAATTTAGAATGGCTATGCTTAATTCTTCTGCATAAATTAAACCATACTATTTTCATTCTTAAAATATGTTTGTCTGGGATACCAACAAAATACCCTAAATACCTACATTGATTCAAACAAAAACAAAAACATTATGAATAGTCAAAAACAATAATTCAAGAGTTTCAGAGTCACTGAATGGTGAGATGAAAGTATCTAATTAGGCTTGAAGGTGAGATCTTTCTGGTTCCTCTTCAGCTCATTCGCTATATTGTGCTGCATTACAAATGTCAGCTGTGGCTTTGACTAGTGCAGCAAGCTTCCAACATATGATGCATGTACATATATTCTTATTTGCAGATCATGCCGTATTTCATGTGAAAGTAAAGTTCCATCAAAGCCATGGCCGCACACATTTCAGTTTGACTGAGTGCATGTGCTCCCAGGTTATGTGCAACCTCTCTGCTTGCTTATACAACTTAAGCCTCTCTGTCAAGATGTTCTTCCTTATCAGCTGAGCATGTTAAATTTCTACGAAACTATGCTTTTGTTACATTTTGTTTTTCAATTTTGTGTGTAACCTGTAAAATGTTATTTCTATGAGATTTGGAGATTATTTCACATTTTTAAATGAAGTATCTTCATTTAAGAGTGTATTTTTACCACAGAGGAAAAATAATACCTCAAGAATCTTAAAGCTAAAAACACAAAACTAGATGAATTATAAATGCAATCAGGATAAATGTGCGGCATAATATAACAGTTAAGATGAAAGCATTGCATGACAAATAATATAATCTCTATACTTGGGACATTTCAGTATGAAAAAGAATGTGTTTAATCAAACAAAATCCTGTTTGAGTTGGGTGAAATTTTTTCTACTTCTGGAATGTCAGTAATTTAGAGATTATAGTACAGAAAATGTCATTATGGAGAGAGCTCTGCAAAGTCACCTGAGGCTATGTGTGTATCTCCCTTTCTGTATCCATACACACATACACATATTTATTCCTGTATGTCTATGTTTTGATGCACATGCACACAGGATTATGGCTATACAACCATACAACTTTATAATTTAGGACTATATGGTACATATAAACATACATTTATGTTTGTGAACTATATTCCACATCACAGATAGATGATGAACATAGAGTTGTATGGCTATTCATGTATATGTGTGTCTGTGTGCGAGCATGTATGTGTGACTGTGTGTATTATTGGCCTGTACCAAACTATAGTAGATTTTTTCAGTTTGGTTTAGCTGCCATACTTAAAAAAAAATCAGACATTTTTCACTTAAAAACATGAACATATTTGGTGTGTCTGAGCTCATATTCCTGCATGGTGACATGTTTTAGAGATGAACTGATCACCTCCTTCAGATGGAACTTACATTATCCATTTTATTATAGTTTCCGTAAGACTTCAGGGTCCTGATTTTCAGGTTGAGTCATTCACCATCATACGCTAAACTCAGTTCATTCATCTCCCTTTTGTCAGGGAGATGGTCATTACAATCTCATTCATTAATGCTCAAAAGAACAGTCACAGAAAGTTATCAGAGAATAGTGAGGTTCTGCTCTATCACACGCATGCCACGACCACCTTTGCCTCACTGCTTTCCTGCAGGGTTCTCCCTTGGTAAAAATCTGAATAAATTGCATACTCAGGAGGATGGAGAGATGGCCATCATCCTATGGTAAAAGCAACAAGTTTTGTTTTTGTTTTATACTTGAGTAATAATTCCTTCAACTCTTATAACAAGAACGTGAAGCAAGTACTAGTAGGATCCTCATATGCCCAAGATGAAACAGAGTTAAGTGACTCCTGTGATTGACAGCCAGAAAGCTGCAGAGCCATAATTTGAGTCAGCAATCTAGTCTCCACCTTTAATTATTCACTATAGCTACCTAAGCAAGATTTAATTTTATACCTGTACTTTATTAGAATTCTATTCTTAAGACTCTAATTAATCATCTTTTTCTTAGGGTACAACTAATCAAATACACAAAAAAAGACGTTCCAGTTCTTATTTCCTTTCAGAGGATATGCTAAATGATCCCCATCTAAGACAACGAGCAATGAGCAGAGCAAGCATATTGACCAACACTGTAGAAGGTATGTGAAAATATGCTCTTTACAGTACAGAGTCTCAAATAAAATTAATGTAAATCCTGGTCACCTTTAATTAGGCACAAGATGTTCTTAGGAAGAACTCAAAGAATATAAAATAGCTTTGAGCAACCATAAAGATAATCAAGGGAAACTGATGGAATTATTTTTATATGCTTAAAGAATGGATTGCATTGTGATTAAGAATAGGTATCAAGTGAAATGACCTTTCAAAGGTCATTAATTAATGACAATTGATGCAGAAAGTTAAATTATCCCAGAACTGTGTGATTCTCTCACTATATAATCTTAGAAACTCCCTCTTGTCTCTGAATTTATCTCATCTAATAAGCAAAGAGAGTCAAAGGGTGACAATGTTAAAAATTGTGCTGGCTCCCACACTCTCCCATAACAATCTGCCCTAGGTTCCACCTGTTCATTGGCTTACACTTCACCCCCGACACTCCCTTGTAGCCCCAAAGTTTCTAACTATCCTGTAAATTTATGGAGAGAAGTAAAGGAACTGATGGGGTGGTGTGTCTATTTTGTAGATCCCTCCACTTATTCCCACTCTCCTGGTTCTGGGATTGCAAAAGCAAAAGCTTTTTCTGAAGAGAATAGAATTGCCTTACTATTGCCATGGGATTAAAGACATAGGGAATACATATGTATATTGGTGGAATATACATCGAAACACAGTACTGTTATGCAACGTCTAAGCAACAAGCCTTATTTGAATATTGCATTGCTGATATTTATCTGGTTACAAATAAATAGACAAATGACTGACTTCATGTTCTCTGTTGTTTTTTTCTCCCAGAACTTGAAGAGTCCAGACAGAAATGTCCACCTTGGTGGTACAGATTTGCACACACATTTTTGATCTGGAATTGCTCTCCCTATTGGATAAAATTCAAAAAGTTTATCTATTTTATTGTAATGGATCCTTTTGTAGATCTTGCAATTACCATTTGCATAGTTTTAAACACATTATTTATGGCTATGGAGCACCACCCAATGACTGAAGAATTCAAAAATGTGCTCACTGTAGGAAATTTGGTGAGTCTCTTATAGTATGCTGTGTATCCACGACTACTCTCTTTGGTTGTCTTCATTGTCATTTCTTTTTTCTAAGTCAGTGGATCTTCAGCTGAGTAATTATGCATACCTAAATATCATTTACCCTTATGAATAAATGTACAGAGTCAAGTTTCTGGTTATATTTATTATTTTTAAATAATTTTGCAATAGTGTTGAGTTCTATAAATAACAATACTATTTCCATTTAGGGAGCTAATAGTGGTTTTTGCCTTCCATAATGTCTGTCAACCTTGACATACTGATACCTTTTTATTTACATTGCATCTTCAATTTAAGTGCACACTCCACTTTTTTTTTTTTTTTTTTAACTGTAGATGAATTATTTTGACATAATAGTGGTGAAGTATCTAGGGACTTTGGAATTCCAAATGCCTGGATTTGATCCTGATTCTGTGTCTTACTAATTATATGAACTCAAACAAATAGTTTGAACTTTGTCCAATAGTTGAAAATTTTAACTCTGAATTGACCTTCTACTTTCCTTCTGGTTTCTACTTGCTCATGAAGGTCTAGATCATTCAAATCTGTACTTACTCCCTGAGTTTACTGCATCACTGTGAACTCAAAAGACATTCACCCTGTCTCTATTATCACAATCCCAACTTCAGTTGATCCCTGCAAATCTCTTGATGCTACATTGTTTTACAGTTGTCTCAAACATTTATTGACCTAGACATTGCCCTTTGAACCATCTTTGGTCAGATTCTTTGAGTCAAAGTGTACCTGAATGATTCATAAACAAACTTTTCACTGTTACCACTTCAAGTGAGATCTTTGATACCAGGGTCAGAAATCAATCATGTTTTGCAATGCCCTTGTGTGTCAAAATTTGGGATGTCTAACTTTAGCTGCCACTGTGTCAGTTAATTATGTTTTTCTCTGCTACTTACAAATCTTTCCAGAGTGAGTCAACATGTTCTCTATTGCTCTAAGAGTAGTCAGACTAGAAAAAAAGAGCCTGGCTCAAAATGTCAGTGTCAATCCATGATTCTTTTTTATCTTCTTCCAAACAACTTGTGACCCTACATAAACTTTTTTGTAAAGAGTTACCGTGTTAATTGTGAAAGCTTTTACTTCTCTGGAATTTTAATTTGCTTTTCTAAAATGCTCTGTCATGGTAATAAAATTTGACAGCATAGATCTTTTTAACCCTTTGACACTTGTATGAGAGCTATAGGAATAGGGACATCTTTTTTATAGAATTAAATGAGATGATAACATCCATTTGTAAAGTACATAGCACACTGTCTGGAACTATCAGTGATAAGCAAATAGCCATTATCATCCTTGTCTGGATTCTATACCATCTAATAACAGAAAAAACATTTTATTTCTCACTTAGGTCTTCACTGGAATTTTTGCAGCTGAAATGGTTTTAAAACTAATTGCCATGGATCCATATGAGTATTTCCAAGTAGGCTGGAATATTTTTGACAGTCTTATTGTGACTTTAAGTTTGGTAGAGCTTTTTCTATCAGATGTGGAAGGATTATCAGTTCTACGATCATTCAGACTGGTAAATATAAACTAACTCTGTAATGAAGGAATGTTTTTGTAGCTTCACTGTTACTATTTAAACCTTTCAGAGATTAAGTTCCAAGGCAATATTTGGTATACTAAAGTCCATTCATTAATAAGTATAGTTAAAAAGCTAAAAACATGTGAATGTTTGAATTTTAGGATCTCGATGACATGATTAATTCTAATTTGAAGCATATGCTACTAGAATAGAAACATTTTTATTTACCCAGTAGGGAAATAATTTATTTCCCAATGGGAAGTTTGTGGTTTAAAGATTTCATTCACAACATGTTCATAAGTCTATAAATTTAGTAATTAAAGATTGAATCATTGTTCCAAAAATAATTGATATGAAAATTAAAAAAGACTTTTGAAAACATTTTTTCCTAACATGCTAGACTTTATCCTACTGTCAGCCTGACAAAAATTATAAAAGTATTATAAAATAAAATTAAGGTTAAAATATCAATTATAAAAAAGTAATACCTAGGAACACAAAGAAACGTCTACCTCATTTCTGAACTAAAATTGCACACTTCTTAATGTGAGTTGTAGTTATATTCTGGCAAATATAACAAAAGAACAGAAAGATTAAAAAGAGATGAAAATGAAAAATAGGAATAACTGATTTTAATCAGATAATAATTACAATCTTATAGGACTAAAGATCACTTTAAGCTTAGGACAAAAATCAACATTGGAAACCTTGAAATTTTTATGATGATATTAAAATTTATATTTGCTTTTAGCTTCGTGTCTTCAAGCTGGCAAAATCCTGGCCCACACTGAATATGTTAATAAAGATCATTGGCAATTCCGTGGGGGCGCTGGGAAACCTCACCTTGGTGTTGGCCATCATCGTCTTCATTTTTGCCGTGGTTGGCATGCAGCTCTTTGGTAAGAGCTACAAAGAATGTGTCTGCAAGATCAATGAAGACTGCACGCTCCCACGCTGGCACATGAATGACTTCTTCCACTCCTTCCTGATCGTGTTCCGTGTGCTGTGTGGAGAGTGGATAGAGACCATGTGGGATTGTATGGAGGTCGCTGGTCAAGCCATGTGCCTTATTGTTTACATGATGGTCATGGTAATTGGAAACCTAGTGGTATGTACAAGATGTTCACATATTTAATATTCTCTATTGAAATTATTTTATGATGATATTATTGTTACTTTTATAGTTTAAAAATTAACTGGATCGAAAATTATTAATTATAATAAATATATTAATTATAATAAATATCAATGATTTTAATACAAGTGAGAACAGAAAACAAAATATTGGTTCAATTTCCCTGGACAAGTATCATCCCTTTTTTATATTTTTCAAAATCAACCCTTGTTCATTGTATGCAAAGTTTGTACTTTATTCTTTCACTTTGATAATGGTGTCATATGAATTAAATCTGTGGTTTCAGGTCTCTTAAAAGATATGAAGCCTCTTCAGGTAAAAATTTACACTAGTAAATAATGCATAATTATGTTAACAATAGCAAAAGTGAAGTTATAATGAACCAAAGCAAATGAAAATACTGGTTTCATCATCTTATAGTCACAAAGTCTAGCATCTGTAGCAAAGTTCAGCAAACTGTGACTTACAGGCCAAATCCAATCCAATGCTTTTTTTATGGCCCTGTGAGCTAAGAAGAATTTTTACAGTTTTAACTGATTAAATAATGAAAAAGGAAAATAATAATTTATGACACAGGTACATTATATAAAATTTAATTTCAGTGTCCATTAATAAAGTTTTTTGAAACACAGATATGCTCATTCAGTTGCATTATACCAATGGCTGCTTTTATATTATGGTTGAGTTGAGTGACTCTCATAGGGACCTTATGTCCTATAAACCCCAAATATTTATTATTTTGTCCCT
Organism: Sciurus vulgaris; assembly: GCF_902686455.1. NCBI lineage: Eukaryota > Metazoa > Chordata > Mammalia > Rodentia > Sciuridae > Sciurus > Sciurus vulgaris. The sequence goes on along the minus strand of NC_136463.1, from coordinate 120,615,000 downwards.
TTACATAAAGGGTTTGCCAGCCAATGATCTATAGCATCTGCTTTACAGAGTAGTCTTCTTATCTTTCCAGTTACTATTTTCTTTGCTTATATCTGTTTTCCGTCTCTTTTGTTTTTATACTGGTTGGTAAAAACCTTCAGGTTTATAAGCAGGAGAAAATTGAGGTAAGATGATACTCCATGAGCCACTAACCTCAATTTTTAAATCCATCATTGACTTTTCTCAACGGTCCTTTTGGCATCAAATCACCCATTAGTTGTCACAGGAGATAAGGTACATTAACAGCTAAGTGGGAGGTACCTTCACTATCCACTGGATTGAAGAAACCATTGCTGAATAATTTTTGTCTTTGCAATTCTAATGAAAAAATGTGGTTTAGAGGTCAGAATAGAAAACTATATTCTTCAGATCACTGTGACATAAATATAAAGTTAATTATGAAATGCATACTCTAGACCTTTACTACATGCATGTGCATGCAAATACACACACAATACCATTCTGTAATTCTTGATCATCCTGAAGTTGTAGTGGTAAATAATTTATCTAGTTTTATATAGGCTTACAAATCTTTTAATATGGAATGAAATACACATTTTCTTTGGCTCTTCGGAGCATGTTTTGTAATTTCATCTAGCAAGATTTGTGTACTTTTTCTTAGAAAATTTTGACATAAAATAGTGAATAATGAAAGACATAAGTGGTGAAAACATGCCATGCTAAAGCTCGTGATCACGAGTAATTTAAATATTTATTATATATTCAAGTATACAAAAAGGGCAGGGATTCCTTGGACTCTCATCAAATTATTTATTCAATATTTTTAGTGCCTCCTCTGTGAAGAACATTCTATTTGGTTATTGTTAGGCATTAGTTATGTTTAGAGTTTATCAGAATATAAAGAAATGGTACACAAAAATATCAGACAAAGAAGAGGTGAAAAGTCAAGCAATGAGGTTAGAAAATGATGCTTTTGACATTTTGAAAAGAAAAAATGTTCTAGTTTGGGACTCAGTTTTGAAGAGGGCCTTTGAAGAATACATAACATATTATTTTAGCATGATTACTGGAATGAGGATAATGTTTTTCTTTAAAAGGCCATACAGATTTATCGTGGAAAAAAATGAATAAATTAGTGATTGCTTAATCCATGCAGAATTAGTGATGACTGATTCATATGGTTACTCATTAGTTATTGATTCATGATAATAAACAAAAACAGAATTACAATATATAAAGTTGACAAGCAACCCTTGAATAATCAAGGAACTACCAATAATATAGAATTAGAATCTGAGAAGAAATTTACAAGTTGTATTACTTATATGCCTCTCCATATTAGAGCCATATCCTAAACTAATCTTTTAATTGTTTTCTCTTTTTTTTTTCTTTTTATTGGTTCTTTTTAGTTATACATGCATTAGGATTCATTTTGACAAAATTATAAAAGCATCGAATATAATTTGTTCTAATTCAGTCCCTGGTACTTTCCCTCTCCCTTCCCTCCTTCCTCTCCCTTTCCTTTCCCTGTAATCTACTTATATTTCTGCTATTTACTTACATTTTTTTTTAAATTAGTGTCTTGTGGATGTGCATGATGGTGAGATTCACTGTGGTATGTTCATATATATACATAGGAAAGTTAGGTCAGATTCATTCCTCTGTTCTTTACTTGTCCCATCCCTCCTTCCTCCCCTTAAATCTCCTTCATTTACTCTAGAATTTTTCTTCTGTTTTTTCTTTCTTTCTTTCTTTCTTTCTTTCTTTCTTTCTTTCTTTCTTTCTTTCTTTCTTTCTTTCTTTCTTTCTTTCTTTAATCCCTGCAACCCTTATGTTGGATTAGGTTCCATATCTCAGAGAAAACATTTGACCTTTGGCCTTTTTTGACTGACTTATTTCACTTAGTATGATAGTTTCTAGTTTTATCCATTCACCGGCAAATGGATCAGTTTACTACTAATTAATCGAAATGGTAAAAACCATTAGTTTAGAGGCTACGGTAGAGCACTGCTTGCTAGCATCCTAATAATAAATAATAATAATAACAACACACTAACAAACATACACACAAAAAATACCCATAAATTTTAAATTGTATAGGGAACTTTAGAAAAAACAGATTTTAGTCAGCTCAAATCTGTGTCAGGAAACTGATATATTAATAAGTTGATGCATTAATAAAAATAAGACCTTGAATCAATATTTTTATGAGTTTAATTTTTTGCCCAATACAGTAATAGACATGATACAAGATTGTGATTAAATTTGTACCATTAGAATTTTTGAAGGAAGGAAAATGATTATATTATCTTCTTTCAATGAAGTGATACAACAAAAGCATTTTACTGAAAGGAAGTGTACTAACACTTGCATAGTTCAAGTACAATAATACTGTAAAATGGACCTTTGGGTTCTCGTCAATATTCCTGTTAAAACACAAACACATACAACCATATATTTCATAGTGACACATGAAAAAGGCCAGGATTAAAAGAAATTATTTTAGAATTCCTTAGTTATTATCGAAATTGATTTTTATGATTTCTAGGACCCCACCCCCAGAGCTTTCTTTGACAATTTCAACCTGCTTTCTTATACTTACATATCTGACAAATTGTTTAAGGTGTGACTAAAATCAAGGTTAAGTCCTTTCTCTCAGGAGTGATTTTGATTTTTTAAAATAAGAGATGGATAATTTTAGCTATGAAGAGACTTACATCAAATGGTTCTTCAATTACCTTTTTGTTTCTTATATAAAACAACGTTTAAGTATAATTTATGTGTTTTCTACCCTCTGTAAAAATTCTTTTCCTTCTTTACTAACATTATTGGGTTCACCTGAATCTTACTTCAGGGAAGAAAAGCAGAAGTGTATTTGCTCATCAATAGGACTTTGTTTCAAGGATAGACATTGTAGTGACTTATTTGGAACCTCTTCCAGGGCCAAAATGATAGGCAATGAAGCCAGCCAGTCAGTGTCATTATCTCATAAGAATCAGATTCAATGCGTGGGTCCTCTTCTGTAATTTAAAAGTCACTTTAAGTTGCAAGTCTACACAATAATTAGGCAAAATGCTTTATTACAGGAACTCTGTTTAAGTACTGTGTGTTTCTTTTGTTGAAATAAATGACGCTAATCTTATGGGACCAGTGAAGACAGATCTTGGTCTGAATGACCTGAGTACAATAATAAACCAATTTTCTTGTTTTGTTTGTCATTGGAAATAAATAGCAATTATAGATGAGTATTAGGAGATTTCTTTTAGGTTTACTTATTGCAATTTGACAAAGGGACTAATGCTATAGAAATGGACTTAGAAACAACCTATCTTAATGCTGAGGGATGATTTTCTGCTCCCTGCTGTATTTCTTCATGGGTATGGCTTGCACTGTGCTCTCCAGAATTCTCAGGAGCTGGTATATGGAGACAGTGCTGAGGATTCTGCCCTCTCCCCCACTGCTCTCACACATTCTGGTCTGGCATGAGAAGGTGCAGGAATCTCTATTGCTGATTTGTTTTGTAGCCTGCATTTCAGAAAAGTATGCTTATTTTTTATTTCCTGTCTCACTTCTCTGCCTCCCATTCTTTTCCTGATACAGGTTCTGAACCTATTTCTGGCTTTATTATTGAGTTCATTTAGTTCTGACAATCTTACAGCAATTGAAGAAGACACTGATGCTAACAACCTCCAGATTGCTGTGGCCAGAATTAAAAAGGGAATAAATTATGTGAAACAGACCTTGCGTGAACTCATTTTAAAAGCATTTTCCAAAAAACCAAAGTTGTCCAGGGAGATAAGACGAGCTGAAGATCTAAATGGCAAAAAAGAAAACTATATCTCAAACCGTACACTTGCTGAAATGAGTAAAGATCACCTCTTCCACAAGGGAAAAGATAAAACCAGTGGTTTTGGAAGCAGCATGGACAAAAACTTGATGGAAGGAACCGATTGTCAGTCATTTATTCATAACCCCAGCCTCACAGTGACAGTGCCAATTGCACCGGGGGAATCTGATTTGGAAAATATGAATACTGAGGAACTTAGCAGTGATTCGGAGAGTGACTACAGCAAAGAGGTAAGATTGCTTTACATACGTTCTTCCATATTATCAACTGGGATGAAACGAATAAAATTTCAGGTGTCTGTTGTCTTCAATTCTTTCCAACATCACATATGCTGATGGAGACTCTGTGTGTGAGTTTACACAACAGCATCCTGATGGTTCATCTGGTAATGTTTTCTTACTGATTCTTAGTGATCAATTTAATCTTACTTTGCTGTATTTGAAAGCACCAAGTATCTCTGGTCTTTTTATCCTTCATGCCATGGTACCAATGGTAAAGTCACATCAGTGTCCTTCCACAGTCATTTGAATGCACCTCTTCTCTCCGTCATCATCTTCTCACTCATTACCTGCCCAGCCACTGCAAGCGGAGTCTCCACTAGTCTCTCTGCTGTTGCTTTCCATCTACTCTAATTCACTTGTAGGTTAATTTCACTCAAAGTGAATCCTAATCACATCACCCCATGATGTATGTCTGGTCTCCAAAGTCTCCTGAGTATGCATTGTATGTAAAGCCATCACCCTAGAACTTTGCTAGCTTTAACCAGCTTTGTCTCTTCATGCTCACCTGTAGATCCATCTCCTGGAACAGTCTTCCTTCCAGATCATAAACTCTTCCTACCTGTGTGACATGCTTGTGATTTCCTTCTGCAGTCAAAATCTTCTATTCATCTTTCAAGGCATAGTCCTGAAATTCTTCATCTATAAAACTTAGTACCTAAATTATAATTTACATTACTATATAAAGTGTTTAGAAAAATACCCAAAATGTTCCAGGGTGTTGCATCTAATCTCTGCCCAAATGAATGGAATCTTTTCTTATTTTGAATCTGACACTATCTTATACCTTTTCCTGGAATGATTATTTAGTATTGCATTTTAATGTTTTTCAGAAATTATGGTATTCATTGAATAATACTTTAAACTCACTGAGAACAAGAACATCTTTAAAAACTTTCTTTTGTGTCCTTCTTCCCTCTCTTAACCTATATATTCTAATTGAGTCAAGGTAGGTGTTGAACTATAATTTACTACTATGTAATACAATAACAAGTGAATATCATCAAATTATTTTTATTTCATTGCTTAAAAATACTTCAAGATTCACTTGCTTGAAAATAATTTTTCTTTCTTTAGGTCAGGTTAAAAATTAGTTGACATATATTTACCAAACATCTTCTATCTATTTAACCCCAGACTTGCCCTCTCTGAGTTTATAGTGGATATATAAAAAAGGTTATATGGAATGATCATGAACTTTTTACTAATAATGAAATATATATGTCATGTGTATTGTAAATGCTCAATATTTACATATTGAGTGAATAAGTGATTAAGTAAACCTTTCCATTTAGCCAAGGAAATTCTTTACAAGATGATAAAGTAAGGAATAAAATATTTATATTTTCAAATCCTTTATATGGAAGAAATAAATGCTTCCAAAAGTGATTTATTTTGGCTTAAAGGTAGAAAATCATATTCTGTACACTTTTACAGTAGCAGGTATCTTAGGCTCATATGGAAAGGGAAATTAACTCAGTTACCCATTTTTATGAAGAAAGATTAAAGTTGAAAAACCCCAGTTGCATGTCAGACAGTTACTCTCTGAACAAGCTAGGGGTTGGGGAAAGTAAACCAAAGTGATTTCATTTGCTAAGTATTTTGGTAACTGAAATCGACCATTACTGTTACTGATAAAGTAACTATGCCCCCTCTCCCTTGAAACATTCCTAAAAAGTATCTTGAAGTGTGCCACCTTGAGGACATTGAAGCCCACTTGGCAACATACTGGAATAGAGCAAGGAGGAAGGTTATAGGAAATAACCGCTCAGAAATATTAAGCTGTGTTCAACTGGGAGATCCCTGTGTCCAGGGTCTTCCTTTCCAACTATTTTAGATTAAAATGTTTCGAGAACAACTTTTCCTGTATTTTTTTTTTTTTTTTGCTTTGCTCTTGAGATTTTCTTTAGCTAAAGTATTTCTAACCATTCCACGTGAAACTTTCATATTCTAATTCCCACAGTCTTCTGCTCCCGCTTGAATTTCCAGCTTTTCAAACTGCTTATTTCCTCCTGCATAACTTTCTTTTTTCCATCTCTTAGATGTCTTTGAAATCATGATTGTCACATTCCTGGTGGGACTTGAAGAGCCAAAGAAGCAAATCTAGATTACCTGATACCATGTTAACTCTAAATTCTCTACATTCAGGTCACCTGAGTCCAAACCATTTCCTTGGGGTGTGATTAAGAATACAGGTTCTGAAGAAAGAGTGTTTGCCTAAGATCCTGCCTTTGATTCTTACTAACTCCATAATCTGGAGTAATTTATTAAGACAATAAACAACACACAAACACACACATACACACACACACACACACACAGAAATGCCTTTCCTTAACACACACAATAAAAATGCAATGAAGATCACAAGACTCAATTAAATAGACAATATCTATCAAAAAGTAAGTGTTCAACGAATAATTATTCTAAGTATGGAATTAGGTAATCACACACACACACACACACACACACAGAATCAATACCTATTTGCTAAAGAATAAATTTAAAAGAGTAACCTGATGTAGAGGAGTGGTTCACAAATTAGTGTGTGAAAGATATTTGGGGAGCTTGTTACAAAGGCATGTTCTAGACCATAGTTTCTGGAGTCTGCCTAAGTCTGGATGCAACCTCTGAATCCTTATCAAGAGCGTTCCCAGTGACCACTGTGATGGATAGAGTTGTCATAGGAAGGGAACCTACTTTCTTCCCTGGCTTGGATTCAGGTTCCTGATATATCATTTTCTTCATTATGTATTTTACCATTTGACTCTTTAAGGACCTGTATTTTGAACAAAGGGAAAGAACATCAATGAACTTTGACACCTCTCCTTCTTTCCCCCTAAAATCCCTTCTCTTTATGACCTAATACCCCATTTCCCAGTTGTATGTTTGGAGACATTTCAATCCACTTCTAACGTCAAACCTCAAGTAGGTAGGTTTCTATGGCAGGAACATATAGTTAAATGTACACTCCCGAATCAAATCAGAATATATGATAATAAAATATCTTACCAAGAAGCGAATTCAAGTGAAGGGTTCATTTAAACAATTCTTAGAAAACAAGTGGTGGCAGAACATCCAATTTATCGGAATAGTCTCTTTGAATCAAGAAAGGCATATGGTCATCTCAAGTATACCCAGGAGAATAAGTCTCCTGTCACTGCTTCTCGGAGTGTCAGCACTGAATTGACAGCTCCTCTCAGTCAGCATCCTCCTGAGGTGCAGTGCTACCCTCAAGGCACAGTGCAAACATTAACACACTACATAGAACTTACCACCAGCAATGGAATGCTTCCTCATTATGGACCTCAAGTTAAGCATGAAATGTTCCCATTCATTCAATAAATGTTTATTGAAACTGATGCTCCAGGCACTGTGCTGATTTCCTCTCACTCAGCTGCAATACTAATCTTTCTTAATTTACAAATTAAAATATAAGAGCCCAGGGACTGGATATGAGGTCATGAGCTGTTTGAAGAATATATTAGTTTCTTAGTGCTTAGGAAACAAACTTGATGACTTGAAACAGCAGAAGTGTTTGTCTGACAATTTTGGAGTCTCAAAGTCTGAAATCAAGGTTTCACCAGGACCACACTCTCTCTCAAGACTCCAGGAAAGAATCCTCTCCTGCTTTGTTCAAGCTTTCTGGCTTCTTGTGGTTTCCAACAATCCTTTCAGCTTATAACTGCATCACCCCAATCTCTGTCACTCTCCGGATGTATGATTTCCCCTCAGTGTCTCTGTCTTCTCTTCTTATAAAGACACCAATTATATTGGATTAGGACCCACACTAATGACCGCACCTTATCTTGATTTTATACACAAAGTCCCTATTTCCAAATAAGGTCATATCCAAAGGTAACAGAGTTAGAATTTCAATGTATCTTTTAAGGGGATATAATCCATCAGAGTATTTTGATTTGGAAGACTAAATGGGTATTGATACTCTTAAAATATGCAGAAAGAAAAGGCTAGGGAAGTTATAGCGTTTAGTTATAGTATTTAGTTTTGGGACACTTAGCTTTGAGATACTTGCAGGACAGCCAAGTGAAACTGGATTGTAGGTATTTAAAAATGTGTTCTAAAGAAAGAAGTCGGAGTTGAAGACAGGTTGGAATTTTGTATGCTAATTTACATTAATCATGGGATTATTATGAGAGAGAAATTTGTATGTAGGAGATTTAATGAGTAGTGTTCTCAGGAAAACTACCTAACATCTCTTGAAACTGAGGGCCGCTCGATGATTGGGCAGAGGGGGATATTGAAAAGCTATAATTGGGACAGAGGCCTTGGTTGATCGCACAGCATCCCTACTACTAGAATGATGCTTTGGAGTAGTTCCAAATTAAGGGATGAGGGTCAGGCCTTTGTACCCCACACCAACCAGTCACAGGAAGCAAGCTTTCCCTCTTCCCTTCCAGGAGAGGGAATGTAGCCTTGGATAAGGCAGTTCCCCTGTACCATGATATTTTCCAAAGAGGGACTCAACTCCAGGAGCCAACCCTTCTGGAAGCTGAAACAATTAATGGCTCACCTTAGAGTGGGATCTGAGTTGCTCCCCACAGTATCTTCTACACAGCAAGGACCATAGGAAGTAAGAGGACACTTGATCACCTGCCACAATGCCAGAAAAGCAAGCGCTCACACACACATGCAAAGGGAAATATACATTAGCCACTTTGACTCACATTTTAAGATTTTCCTCATAATAATCCTAGAGAGTCAATGTAATTAATCTGAATTTGTAGATGACTGAGACTAAACGAATGAGAAAAGATGCTATTAGTTCCTCATGTATCTGGGGTTTTTAAAAATTTGAAGTCCTAGCTTTAACCACTATCCTGCATGCCACAGAAAGACAGGAAAGTGAGTAGGAATATAATTATTTTCTGTTATACCTCTGTAATGGTACAATTTAGAATCAAACATTCTCTTACAATGGTATTGTGCATTTGCTGATTCAATGTTATTCTAATATTGCACTCCTAATTGCACTTCTAATCTTACTTAATGTGGATTCATTAGGTTATAGTTTCTCTCTGAAATCATTCTCAATTTTCATATTTTGGGCATTTAAATTGTTTCCTCAAAACTACATTATTGTGTTCTTTATCAAACTGATTTTAATACTTTTTATCTCAAGACAAAATAACTCTTCCCTTTCCATTCATTAATATTACCAGTATATTTTGTATAGTATAGTATTGATTGTGTATATAGATGTGTGTGCATGTGTGTGTACATATATTTGTATAAAATATAAGAGTGCATTTTAATAAGATGCCTCTATTTTTTCATGCAAATAATTGATAAATATGACAGACTCTTTGGACCAAATCCAGGTCCTTATGGTCACTCCTAATACATTCATCTCTGGTGAAAGCCCTGTTGCAGTAGCTATTAGGTTCTTAATGATTCTAAGACTTATTCTACTCTCCCTGGTTTGTTGATGAGACCAATATGTGATTCAGAAGCATCATTGGAAAGGAAGCAATGAAATAACATAAAAGAAGCATCACTGAAATCCAGGTCATTGACTTTAAAGCTTCTCCTTTATCTACATGAACTATTGCCTTATTACAGAAAAACAATGAACAAATTTGGCCTTGTTTCTTTTATACAAAACCTCATTGTGTTCTTTGACTCCTCATGTTTTTTTCAGGGAGTTTTGTTTATTAAAATTGGTTATTATATCATTTTTCACAATTAAACTTTATAGGCTGTAGAGTATACCCACTCACTGTTGCACTAAAGTACAGCTTTTCAGACTCCAATTATTGGAATAAATCTATTTTACTTGAGGGTACATGAGCAATCCCCACGTATGCAATGTTTTATCTGGCATTACTTACATATCCCATATAAGTCAGGATTCTTTGCAGTTACACATAATTAAAACCTAAAAAATTGACATAACTAGACAGAACATTCTACCTTCATATTTAAGGTTCAGAGGTCAGTAGTCCACAAGACTTCCATGTTTAAGGCTGTTTTTCGCTCTGCCAGACTTCACATGTGACTTTCTTCTATTTAACCCCCATTTGCCTAGATGACTGATAAAATGTAGCCATATTTATATTCAATTTCCAAGCAGGAAAGAGAAGGGAATAAAAAGAGGCAGAAGAAGTGTTTGTCACGCTTACCTGAGTAAAGCGGAAGCTTTTCCAGAGATCCTTAGCTGACTATGGATTGTGTCTATTGGCAAAAGTAGTGAGAAATGGTCTCCCCTACAGACAAGGTGACCTGGCAGAAGCTGGACATTTATCTAGATATATTGCCACCTTGAACAAAATGTGGACTCTTAGTAAGACACTCTGGAAAAGATATTAACAGGGTTTGATATGCTTCTCCCATATTCTTACTCCTCCTGGTTATTATTCCTTTTTGAGAAATATGAAAATGAAATGTTATTTATGAAAGGGTCAAAAAAATTGAAGGAAAGTAATTTTATTTTCTATAAGATGTAAATATTGGATATAACTTGGGAAAACATGTAGTCCATGATATCATACTGGACATAACTTTCCTATGTTCATGTATGAACACATAACCAGTGAAGCTCCACATCATGTATAACCACAAGAATGGGATCCTAATTAGAATAAGTTATACTCCATGTATACATAATATGTCAAAATATACTCTACTGTCATGTATATCTAAAAAGAATGAATAAAAAATCAAAAATAAAATCGTATAAAATAAAATCATATAAAATTATGTAGAAATAAAAAATAACTTTTATTTATTAAATTAGAAAAATATACAAAATTAAGAAATAATGAGTTGAACAATAAAGAAACTGCAATGTTCATCTTTATCTAAACACAGTAGAAATTTCATGTGGTTTGTTGTAAAATATAGTCAAAGAAAAATGTAAAACATGAACTTCATTTTATGAGTGTAGCCTTTCTTAATTAACTATATTAATTCTAAGACACTTAGTATTAGTTCACTCATTTATTGTATTAGTGTATAGCAGAGAATGTATTGAAAACTTCTATGACTATGTGTCCAGCATTATTATAGGTGTAGTGTTTTTCTCTCTCCTAAGTTATACTCATGAAATATTTTGGGCCTTTTATAAGTATTGGTTTCCCAAAAAGCCACACTAAAACTTCATATACTTCAAAGGTAAATAGAAAGTAATCATTAACATGAAGAAGTTTACAATTAAATAATTTGCACCTAAAATAATTGTGCAAACAATTATATCATGAAGCAAAGCAAAGCACATTCCATACATACAGAATAACAACCCAGTTCATTGAGGATGCCCTGAACATAGGACTATATCGGGCTGGATGGAACACATGAGAAAGAGGGGACTTTGAGCCAGCCTCTGGAGTGTGGGCAGATGTGTGCAGAAGGAAATCTCAGGCAGAAGAGCAAACATCCATATTGTTCACCTAATTCACTTTCATTTATCCATCCACTCATTCATCTATTCAGTATTCAACTTGGAAAGCCATCATCTGTGGAAAGACTTAACTGTGCTTTCTTGTTAGGAAATTCATATATTCTATTGATCTGACAAAAAGTTGTTAAAGACTTGTAGTAATCAAGGTTAAATATTTTATATCTATTTACTGTAATGGTAGTTTTTCTTCCTTTGTCATTAGGCTTATCTATCTTTTGATTTTTTTTTTTAACCAAAGTCTTTTCCTAAAAGAGAAAGTTTTATTCTACAAAACGGTAGTTTAGGTTTTTACTTGTTACTGAACTTTAGAAAATATAGTCTTTTCCAAAAATGGATTTGACTCAGCAATATCTAGGTCTGAGTTACAATTGTGTTTTGGGAGGAAGCTGGCCTTTGATCCTGTCTTTTATGCATAGATTCTTTTAACAAAGAATCACTCTCCTATATAATGATTTTAAACCACTTTTTTCCCTGCAGATTGATTCCAAATGCTCGAAAAAATCTTTCCATTTTTAAGGGACTTGTTCATTTGCCAAAAAACAAGGAAATACTGATATTATATATTTCAATCAATGTTTCTTATTGTTATAATTTTATAAATTTTAAACATCACTTTCCTGTAATGCTGGTTAGAATGTCAAAGTTAATAAAATGTGATAATAAAAGGTAAATCAAGAAATCCCAGTTTTAGAATATGTGTTTCCCAATTACACAGTTTACTCTTACTCTACCCCACACTGTGTATTACCTGTTTTTATATGTTGATTGTATTGAAAAGCAAACAGAATGTAAAAGGTTGCATCAGTACATTATAATATTGAAATTCATCTCCTAAATAACATAATTATATAACTGGTTGATTAAGTCTATGTTGAATGTTATTTAACCTTAAAACTATGTTTCAAATATATTACCTAACATAGGGTATTTTCAAACAGACAAATAATTTCTATCCACAGGTACATGATGTTAAGCATCTTAAAGCACAGTTGACTGAACTCTCTGTCTCATACAGCCTTTCTAAACTGCAGTACCTACCCTTCTCACTTCTAACAGGGGTAAATCAAACTGGATCGTTCAAGGATGCAGCTCTGTGCTTTAACCAGGCAGAGACATGTGTGACCACTTTTACACAGGTTACCTAAAAACATCATACATATATGATACTTTTTTTCAGTGTCTTGCATGCTTTTCAGCTATAAAATCTTTTTGCCTGATCCATTGCAAGAAAGTAGAAACATAAACAATTGTTCCATAGATGAATTGACATTACAGCATGTTGCGGGGGCAATTCCATCATTCTTTGTGATTCTCTTGATGACTTTTCTAACATATCTTTCATATCCTAGGTGATTTCAAATGCATGATCTGTAGACTATACTGGATGGATTATAAAAGTAAGATCAGAATGTAACAGAAACCATAACAACATATAGTTGAAACATCTCAATCAACTTTAAATTCAGTAGGTTAGAACTTCACTAAAAATAAATTTTATGGGAGAAATTTTTCAGCTATCTACATAAAATCAGAGCAGAAAAGGATCATTGCAACTGTACTCTGTATTTACATAAAAGGAAATTGAGACTCATTTGATTCAGCTGCTTTCTGAATACACATCTATGAAGTTGGGGACAGAGCTGTATTACCCAGCTTCTAGTCTAAACTTTGAGTACAATTTTAAATGATTTTAAACACAGTAATCACTGGGACTTTGCTATTTCTAACAATAGCAACAATTTACAATTTGATTTTATTTGCTCATATATAAGTTGCATCAATTAAAAGATAATAGGCTCCACCTACACATGAGTTTAAAATGTTTGATTGCAGAACCAATATTGCTCACTGAGGAGAATAAGTTTCTGCTTATATATGTACCTGGAGTATCCCTTAGCAGCTAGGTCTAAATACAACAGATTGTGAAGTGAACACTAAATCTTTCAGTGAGATAGAAAGCATTTTTGCTAAAATTAGGAGCACTAATATGGGTTGCCTTATCTAATATTTCTAAAAAGTATTAAAGAAGGATATATTACACAAATAAACAATAATATTTTGCTTTAGTAAACTTTATTGAACTCTAATTTTTCTTAATGGGAGAAATATATGTTAATAATAATCTTGCAGTTTTTTAATAATCCACTTCTATTCTGAATTCCTCTGTCATTGTTGAAATGTTTGTATTATGTGTTATTTGTTGTGAACTGATGACAGCAAAACTTTATCCTGAAATTGATACAGTCTAATAATAGTAATGATAACAATTTATAATGGAAAAAAGTTATTTTAGTGTTTAGTGTACTTGAAGTTATGTTACAGGCAATCTTAAGTTTTAAAAAAAGGTACTAATTTCTCTATTTCAAATAGGCAGCAATTTAGAGGTAATATTCTTGAAGAAAATTATTATTTCACAATGTAGAAAATTGTCTTCAATGAACCTAAATAGAGATACACATATATGTAACATTATTTACATACACATATGCATGTTGTGACTTCACAAACTATTATTAATTTTTTTAACAAACAACTGTTAGGAAAGATGCAGTATACTAACAGATGATCAGTCTCTTGATGAAATAAAAATATTTCAGTTGTAAAGAATGAGTTGAAATACAGCACATGGGCAGAAGCTACCTACATAAAATTTAGGAAAGACATATATCATTCATGTAAAGTTTATATTTTGCCTTGTATTTTCAATATTAGAAATCTACATGTTTAAATAACCAGTAATTTGTCCATTCAGTGGAATTTGTCTTTATTTGCCCTTCACTATTATTAGTAGTTTCAGAGGATAACAAAACTATTCCAATGTGCAAGTTGTTTGTTTTTTCATTTTCTCTTTGGTTTATTTAAAAATTGCAAACAATATTTAACAAGTTTGAATCTTAGAATCAACACTTTAACCTCACATTCAGCCTTCAGGTTTGTTTAAGTTCCAATCCTTATTTACCAACTTCCTTAAATTTTCCAGCAGGTTTAATAGTAACGATGTTTAAATGTTTGTTTCCAAAGTTTAAAAAACACTTCTACACTGTATTCCAGTTACTTCAATATCTGTTTTCTGAAAACAGCCAGCATAGCACTTTGGTGAAAGGGCACAGAGCCCTTGACTACTGACTGATGCTTTATATTCCAAGACTTTATTGGTGAATGCCCTGTCCCTTTTCCTTAGATGCTCTTGGATCTAAGGAAATGGGATCTAGATGTGAAAGTGATAGTCCAACCTTCTTGTCTGGCCAAATGTTATTGTTTTTGTCTGTCTGTTTGCTTTATATTTGAAGTCTTATATTTAATTCCATCCATTGTCATATTACTGGATTGAATGTGTCCTAGGTGGAAGACTCTGGGAAAAATAAGGCCTTTTGATAAAACCATTGGTTTTATTAATTTCCCTGGTAGGGGCTGAGATGTGACCTTGTTATTCCTCCATTACCACGTTGACCCTTCTAGGGAACTGTGAAGTGCATTTTGTAAGGAATGAGCAGCTGTTCCCCATGAGCCTACACAAAGTTCCTCTGCTGGCAATAAACAAAGAACACTAAGAAAGAAAAATATTTCATTTTCTTGCCCTTGATTTGAAAAAGCAAAAATTTAGCTGCCCATAATTATAATGTGAGCCAACATTTTGTTGCAACTTGTAAATAAACCAAACGTTTTCTGCTAAGTCAGTGAAGTGACATGGGAATCCTGATAACAGAGAGGAAAATACTATTATATTTCCATTGATAAAGAATACCTGGAGTGTTTCTTTTAACATGGGGAATCACATTTTTAAAAGAATCTTTAGCAATTTCAGAAGGATCAGAAAAAGAATAAGGGTCCAGAAATCTAAATCAGGTAAAGAAACTAAATGTCATTACATGCAAGATGGAAAACACAGATGATAATGTCAGAGGTGCTCTCCAGTTGAAAAAGGCTATGCAAAATCAAGTTTGTGTTTCTCCAAAGGTTTGAAAGAAAACCGTAATTCTTACAAAGTAGAGAAAAACTACTGTGGTGCTACACAAAGGAATATTTAAATTCAAAGTATCCCATAAAAATGATAAACTGGAAAAACACTGGACTCTAAGATAAACCTAGTAATCTGTAGAATTCTTCTTTAAAGGTCCTGTGATCTTTTATTTTGAACTTTATTTTGCTCCTTAATGATTCAGGAATATCATTACAGATATGGATTGCAAAATTAGGTTGTTGAATTTAAAAATGGGTGATAAGGAACTCCAGTCTCATAAAATTGTTTTTCCTGCTTATTGACACATGGCTTCCATAATTTTTCTTTTTTGTGCCAATACCTTTGTTTCAATTTGCCTCTCTCAACCTTCTTGCTGTCTATTTTGTGTCTTTGTGTTAATGCTCAAGTGAAATAACTACTCTAGACTCTGCTCCTTAAAGAGTATCTTTCTTTCCTGGTTTGAAGCAAGCAGCCTTATGGTATGTACTTTGAATGTAACATCTTTGAGATGTTTTCAATGTCAGCTATCCTCTCTGAGAAAAATTTTTGTCAGGTTCTGTGATCTCTACAGTGCTGCTGTGTTCGTTTTTGCCTTTGAGTGGCAGTTTGTTGTCATTAGATCATCTTCCTTCACTTCTCTTGGAACTAGAAATTACTGACTAGCATTAAACTACCACTCATAGCAAGGTGAAATAGCCTTGTAATGTTAATGCCTATCTCAGGAAATGTTAATAATAAATTTGTAAGTGACTGACTTAGGGCATTTTCTACTAGGACACTTATTTAATAGTGTCTCTACTCACATGCAGTGTTGTAGACACAAATCTTCAAGTCAACCAAAAGGAATAATAAAGGTTTTAATTTGATTATATTTTCAATAAGAGAAAGGGACTTCTTATCTGCATAAGTTCACCATCAAGATAGTCATTGCTTCAGAACTACCACGTTTAATGGATACACATTGAAGAATGTGGAAAGATTAAAATTTTTGAATCAAATGTATTGTTTACATAAAAAGAAAAGAAAGAATGAAAGAATGTTAGAAGGTACAGTCAAATCACCTTATTCAATAAAAGGAAAGAATGTAACTGTGGAAATCTTTCTATTCCTTACAACAGTGAGAACCCCTTCCTGAGTCTATGCTTATTTTTAGTTTAATTTTATTTGTATGAAGACTGCCAAAAATAAAATTTTTTTAAAAACTTCATTAAAAAAATAAGTAATAGAGAAAAATGGGATTTTATGTTAAAATCAAACCTCTTTGAAAATTACAGAAAGGTGAATTTGTGGTATCAAAATGGAATTTCATCATAATAAAGTATTTATTTCATTTCTTAATATAGCGTATTCTTTCTTTTCCAAAACTACAAAGAAAACTAAGAAACCAAATTTATAAAAATGAAGGCAATCATAAAATTAGTTATATTAAACAACATACATAGTTGGCATTATCTTTTCTGTATAGTAAAATAAAACAAATTGTAATAGTTAAATTTAGAAATGCCTGATATAATTATTAAATTTCTCCACAGAGAAAATTTTTGTTTTTTGGTTTTTTTTAGCCTTTCTATTTAAAGGCATACTTTTTAGAACCCCATTAAAGAAACCTTAAAAAGTATAGATTTCAAAGGCTGAATAGATTGGACCTCAACAGTCTCCACTGCTAAGGCATGTGTATTATATATATATATATATTCAATTTTATACAAAGTACTGAAATAGCTACTATGTGAATATCTAATGCATTTGCAGGAAAACATTAAATATCTAAAATACTATTAAGTATGGTAATTTGACTTGTGCTCTACATTAATTATCATTTATGCTGACTACTTTGATAATACTGGTCAAGTGAACATTACTGGATTGCTTTAATTTCTGATGTAAAATCTGAGCCATATTCTAAATTTATTTGACAAAATTTACCATAAAAACTGTATATGAAAAGGAAGGTTTCAGTAGCAAGATGTACCACATAAATTTTCCTGAATATTTCACTTGCTCATTATCTAACTCTCAGCATAATTCCTCTTTGTCAATGACCTTTTAAAAAGTGAGAAAACTGGTTTGGGATTGTGGCTCAGTGGTAGAGCACTTGCCTAGCACACGTGCCTCCCCAGCACCACATAAAAATAAACAAATAACAAAAAGTGAGTAAACCAAATACTGATATCGAAGATGCTTTCATTAATTTAGCCTGTCAGAATTCTGCAGACAAAAATCATTTTATTTAAAAGTTGTTTCCAGCTGAGAGAAAACCACTATTTCTATTGCTAATATTTTGGCTAATAGTAGAGAGGTCCTTCATATTCTTTATATTAGCAATTCTTCCTACTCTTTTGGCTCAAAATCTAGGCCAGTAGTTATTTTGGGGGTTAAAAGACTTAGTCTCAACTCCATAGAAACATAAGGTCTTGTCTACCAATTCCTGAATGACAGCTCACTTACAAATGAGAAGTCAAGATTTTATTTCATCAAATAATCACAGCCTTATTAATATGGCAAAAAAAGGCCCAGTTTTTATGATAATGGGCACAGTACAAAACATTAGTATTTCCCCAATATTCTTCCCTGACAATGTATATTTTATAAACTTAAGTCTTACAGAATATTCAGTTATAATTGATTTTCCCTTTCTTATTTTAAAGTAATTTTAAATGAATTCAATCAGTTTTAAAGATCTATTTTAAATGAATTTTTATACCAATGTTGTTCATAACTGATACTCTTAACAAATCCTCAACCTAGTAGGAATAATGCGTCTGCTAATTGAGGCTAGGCCTATTAATTTAATACAGTATTCATAATTCTTTATTCCATCTATAAAAGGACTTTCCTTAAACTATTCTTTATATACATTACTTGTGCCACTTAAAATTTTTTATTGGTACATACTAATTATACAGAGTAGTGAGTTTCATTTTAGCACATTCTTGCCTGCATATAACACAATTTGACCAATTACCCATGTTAATACTTACCTTCTCCTTCCCCCATCAATGCCATTTTCACTGAGGTTGTAAGCTGGTGATGATAATAGCACTAAGAATTTAATATGATACTCATAAAAATATTTCTAGATTCTATATCACTCTCTAAAAATTAATAATTTAGATTGAGCCTCTGATATTAATACAAATTAATAGTTGAAACATCAATTTAACTGAAGTCAATATTTCCTCATTTTAGTACTTGTATTTGCTTAACATATGCTCCAAAATTAAAGCTGTAATACTAATAAGAGAAGCATGTGTTGTAATAACTAGTAGTTTTACATAATCACATGTCATTTAACAAATGAAAATGAGAAATGAACACTTTCATTAATATGTTGCTCTATTTCTTTATAAAACAAGAGTAGGGAAATTAGACCGTTTTGCTACAATTTCTGTATGTATTTGCTGTAAAAACTTCTGTGTATGTGTGTATAGACATCATGTTTGTCGTGAAGTTCTCGGGGGGACTTGTTTGTTATGATCAGCTAGATGATCATAATGACATTGAACTCATTGCTCCCATGTATAAGTCTGCCTGTTTGATTTCACTGAATCTTCGTTTCAGAGTTTGCATGTGGTGTTTCCTTTAGTAGCCACTCTTTGGACATTATAAATAATACTTTATGATCTGTTCTGTATTCTAAAATTTTATAATATAAAGGGTAGTGTTGGTATGGTCCTTCACATTTTGATTCCTATGCATTATTTGATTTTGCCAGTCTTGTTTAAAGACCTTCTATCTATATCATCCTGCTACATATTTTTTAATTCAAGAGAGATATTAGAAAATATGTTTAGATTTTATTTTATGCTATTTTTTTAATGTTTACAAACTTTTTATTTTGTCAGATCTGACCTTTCAACTAGCCAGAACTGGCAATTTGTCACGTATATATTATTTCTATTAGGGTTTTAGTTGTACTAAAATAATAACTGTTTTATAGACATTTATATTAAACATAAAAAATAATATAAAATGTGGCCAATGCTTTGCCACATAGTTAATATCAAAATATTACCTATGAGAATTTTGTCCAAAAACTTGTTAGCATCATAAAAAATAACTTATTTTTCCCAGGATGTGTAGATAGAAAGATCAAGTACAGATGCATTGTAAGGTTCCTTGACCTCAATGTGTGTTTATACATTTCGTATGGCCATCTTACTGTGAAACTTTCTTCATAATACTTTGCATGACTGATTATTAATTGAGGCTTAAATGTAGGACTTGAATGAACCCTAAATGATCTCTCTGGTGGGTGGCAAATTCTTTTTTAGAGATTAAACCGATCGAGTTCCTCTGAGTGCAGCACAGTTGATAACCCTCTGCCAGGAGAAGAAGAAGCCGAGGCCGAACCTGTGAATTCAGATGAGCCAGAAGCCTGTTTTACAGATGGTAAGAAAAAAATTAAAACACCAACATTTATTAGTGTTTTGGATTTTGTCTTAATACATAATACATATTGGGGGGATGGGTATTTACAAAGTCGTAAGACTCCGTTCCTTGTTGATTCCCTGGTGGCTCTATTTAAAGGTAAGTCACTGGTGTTCTCTAAACCTCAGTTTCTCCGTTTATGTTACTCCACTAGCAATGCTTTTTAATGACAGTGCATTCACTGTAAAGCTCCCTGCTCCTGTGGGAACTTCATACTTCTCATTCTGGATCCTTAATTCACATTTGAGCACTGTGGAACCACTAGAATTCAAGTTAATGGGACAGATGGTACTGTTGTCCTTTTCATCAAAAACTGAAATTTAC
Organism: Sciurus vulgaris; assembly: GCF_902686455.1. Taxonomy (NCBI): domain Eukaryota; kingdom Metazoa; phylum Chordata; class Mammalia; order Rodentia; family Sciuridae; genus Sciurus; species Sciurus vulgaris. The sequence goes on along the minus strand of NC_136463.1, from coordinate 120,594,739 downwards.
CGACACTTCAGCCTCAGAATTCTTTCCTCCACTTAGTTTCAGAGACCAGAGCCCAACATCATTCTTCTACATCTGTGACACTTACTTTACAGGTCCTTCTATTTCTTTTATTGACTATTTTTCTGCACCTCCTGAAATTAGTGACATTTCCCCACATTTTTGACCCTCGGTATTTTTCTTATTCTGAAAGTCCAAGAGATGGCTTGAACAACCATTTCTATGCCATTGGTTCTTAAAATGAATTTCTTTACCCTGGCCTCACTCTTGCATTCTAGATCTGATCACAACACTTGGTTGGCCATCTTCTGTTGCCTTAAAACATCTCAAGGTTAAGAAGTATAAAACAAATTTAGTGTGTTCTCCTTCACATAATCTACAGCTTCTCTTCTTTACTCATTTAGTAACATTGTGGTCTACCCTGTCTCTTAGGCTGAAAACTGAGAAAGCTTCTACCTCTTCTTTTCTAATCACAAGCTCATTAGACACACTGGAGATAAGGCCCATGTTCTTCAGAGGATTCTTATACATGCTTAAATTGGGAACCCTTGTTTTATAGGATAAAATCTGAAGTCTGTAACTTGACATGTGAAACCTTTTACATTTGGCCTCAGTCATTTTTTCTGATATTACTCTCCCTCTTTTTCATTTCCTGCCATATGCAACTGCTCACTGCCCTTGAAATTTGCCAGGGGTTTTATTCAATGTAGTTACTTTGACTTCTATCTAGGAAAGTGCTCAATATTATCTGAATAAGCATTATATTGTCTAAGTAAAAAACACACAAACCTAGAGTAGGGTTGCAGTATGAGACAATATTATGGAGCACACACGAGATTTAAGCCTGGTAAACATAATTTTTTAGTTGATCTACTTAGTAACCATCTCTGAGGCCATGAGCCCATTTTTTAAATCTTATACTTCAGATGCCTCATCTGTAAAAATGAGTGTAACAACAGCATTACTGTCATGGAGATAGTGACAGATTAAAGGAAATAATTCTTATTAATTAATTGGCATAATGCCTAGCTCCCTTTTTCCTCTGCTCTCCTTATTGGTTTTCAGGTATTTTGTTAAGAGTCTTGTGTAGAAGCTGTGCTAGCATTGATTCTAATGACTTGCTATTTACTCATGGGCTTACTTTCAACATCATTATTTTTGTAAACTCATTGATTTGCTTTCAGTCTTCAAGATTTCTCAAGAGGTCTCCTAAAACACTCATGCATTAAGCAAAGTAACTGAAGAATAAAGATATCTACAAACTGCAATAAGGGCATGGATTTTCTTTAAATACACACCAAGTATCATTTTATATGGGAAGCAAAGGAGCATCTTACCCAGTTGATACAAGTTTTATGTTTGCTGAAATCATTGCCATAGCAGAGCTCATGGAATTTCCCTTATAATTGTTAATGTTAAGAGCATTTGCGAATTTTGTCCACATGTCTCATTTGTTTCTCAGTAATTAGCATCAATCTTGTAAAGTTTAATCTGTGCAGATGTACCAAGATTTCCCTTATCCATTTTATGAATGACCATTACCTAAGATATTACTTTAACTATAAAGAATTTGGGTTTATAAAACAAATTAAGCCTTCAAACCAGAAAAAGGCTCTAGAAAAACTTTAAACTCTACAGAAAGTGTTAATACTCTCTTTTTTCTTACTATAGGGTGGCCTTTTTACTGCGATAAGAAATTTATAAAGGTTGTTAATTCTGAGAAACATTAATGAGAATACTCTTTTGGTTACTTTGAGATCATTTATAATTTCTAAATTGAGGCTGGTGTAGAAGACATGCCATGGAGACACATTTTCAAATGATCCTTGGCCTGGGCCATTGAAAACCGATGGAGGGAGCACAACTCTGAGTCACATCGTTTTGATACACTTCACTGGAGGTTTTATACAGTCACCAGACCTGTTTGGTTAAGAGACTCAGCGTGATAAATTCAAAATAGAAGCCAAAATTTGCTTGGCCTTTCAACCATTTATTCATTCCTTCTTTCAATAAACAATTACTAGATACCATCTAGATTCCGCATCCAGTCCCTGGCATTGGAGGAAGATAGAGTTGTGAATAAAACACTTTCCCTTGCTCAAATAATGTGAAATATGAAGATAGTAAAAGGAAAGGTGAGGGATAAGGACTTACTATCATCAAATATAATGACTCAAGAAGGCCTTTTTATAGAGGCCCTGACATTTGATCAGGGACCTCAGGAAAAGTGAAGCTGGATCATGTGAATATAAGAAGGAAGAGTATTGTAGGCAGAATAACAAAGGCACTACTGCAAGGTGGAGATGTGCATAACCCTGGAGGAAAACCAAGGGGCAAGAATGCATAGAACAGATTGAGAGATATGAAGTGTGTTAAAGTTGAGGTCAGAGACGTAGTAAAGATCCTAAGAGTTTTAAAGAATATGATAAGAATCTGGGTGAAAGTCTCACAATCTGCCATCTTAAGAGTAGTCAGATAGATAGCAATGGAAAAAGATGGGCGATTTCTTGGAGGTCTCTGCAGTAATCCCAGTGAGAGCTTGGTTGATGTTGGGAATGGTGGGAATGGTGACAGGGTGAGATTCTAAGTGTATTTTGAAGTTAGAGCTGGAAGGATTTGCTGATATATTGGATATAGGAAGCAAAAGAAAGGAGTCAAAGATGAGTTCATATTTGGGGTTCTCAGAAATAGGAATATATTGTCTCCACATGAAAACTTTGAGAACATTAGACTTTATAGGATGGGAAATTGTCAACTTCTTTACTTTCAATGGAAACGACTCTCACAAATTCAACACTGGTCTCCAAGAGCTGACATCTAACCAATGCTAGTTCACTGCAGCATTTGGCCTCCAGAGATCTTTGTTACCAGAAAAGCAGAAGAAAAAAATCAAAGGAAGTAAGAGAGATGGTTAAATGAGAGTACTGTGCTTCCACTGAAGATGATTGTTCAAATGATTTTGTCATTTGCTGCTTCACATTCATTGATCCTTCTCAGCTTTGTAACTATCACCTTACTAATGTGTTTTATTGATTTCCTTCATCTTTCCCCCTTATTCCTCTTTCCTCTTATGCCATGTCTGTCCTTAGTTCTGTCCCATGACTTTGTGATTCAAGACGTCAGACTACTTCCCCAGGCCTCACGCTGTTCTCACTGTCCTTCATTCTGCATGTCTGGGCAGCCTATAAAATTTTGCATTTGACATGTCACCTTGATTCTACTTGATTTTATATTGTACTCCTTTTGGATTATACAATTCATTAATTATTTAGTCAGAATTTGAGTTAAAATGAATAACCTCCTTTCCTTAAAATAATGTATTTTCTGTTAATTTGGTATGTGGAAACTCATCTCCCCAAAACGTTCTGAGTTCACCAACTTATAAAATAACTAATTACCAATGCTGACTTGAATAATAAATACCCAACCCATTTCCACCTTTTTATTTCTTTTCTTCTGAAAGGAAAATGTGAATAAAACATTTATTTAGAGGATTTAGACATTTTAACAAAATAGTGGAAAAAAATTTTTTCTAGTCACTTTTTGCATAGATTATATTGATTATGCTGTTATGTTTTTATTAATGGGCAGTCTGTCTGTGTAGAAGTCAATTGGCACTTTTTCATTTGAGATTATGTGTTTAACATGATGAAACCCAGGTTAGACTTTGTGTAATGTATCATGAGAGCAAATTAATGAAACCACCCCAAAGACATAGCATTTACCCACTGGGACTCATTAGAATGTTTGAGAGGTTCTCTGTTATGTTTACATTTAACTAATAGTCCTTTAAAGAGAAGGTGTGTGATAACATTACTAACCAGCTAGGTTAGAAATCTCTTGGGATAGGCCTTTGCATAAAAGCCAGACAGGTGATGGAGCACTCTTGCCTCAAAATAAGAGGGAAACTCTCTGAGGTGTGATAAACCCTGTGAGCAATATTTATGAACCTTCATCTCAGATAAAATAAATGTACCCACTTTTCAAATTAGAATGCATCATGTTTTTTCTTCCCTTGTAAGAATAATGTTTCTCTTCAATTTTAATGCTGATAAAAATAAAGTCCAGAAAGTAAACTCTTTTTAAACAAATGAAAACTTTATTTTCCAATAATCTTTACTTGAGGCAAGAAGATTCTGTTCTGCATATGATCTTTGTTTTCTAAGGTAAATATAGATTCTGAAGTCTCAAGCATTAAGTTTCTATTAGGAATATTCCATGTCAAAAGAGAGAGAGAGAGAGAGAGAATATTCCATGTCATCCAGGCATGGTGCTGTAATTCCAGCAACTTGGGAGGCTGAGGCAGGAGGATGGCAAGTTTGAGGCTAACCTTAGCAACTTAGTGAGTTCCTAAGCATCTTAGCAAGACTCTGTCTCAAAAAGTAAAACAATAAAAGGGCTGGGGATGTGGCTCAGTGGTTAAATGCCCTTGGGTTTAATCCCCAGTCAAATAAAATAAATAAAATAAAATAAAATAGTAATTTCATCTCAAATGTTTCTGCTGTCTGAGCTAAACTTAAACATTTTAATTAAAAACCTTTTTCATAGCAATATATATTATATCTAGGAGTCTCAAGTCACATTTCTCTTTAATTTAGAATACTTCAAAATTGCATCCTCCAATGAAGATGTATTTCTTTTGAACTTAATTTTAGGATCTACCATTAATTTCCATAATATTGCTTAGGATGGTGTTTCTGAAAAAAGTTTTTAATAGGAGAGTGGAAACATCTCAAATTATAGGACAGATCTACACTTAGGAAAATCTGTTAGCAAGAAGATCCTGGAATGCATTGTCCCCACAGAGTTTAGTTCATTCATTCATTCATTAAATCAAAGTTGTATAAACAGTGTGGAGGAGGTTGAGGAGAAATCAGGGAATTACAGAGGACAATAACATAAAAAATAACTAACAAATATTAAGAAAACCAGGGAAATAAGAAGATGAGAGAGGGTGATGTCCAAAATGAATTTGAAACTGCAGGCATAAGTGTTAGAAGTGATTTGATTACAAGTGTATCACAGAAAATTTTTTCCATTAAATAATATATTGTAAACTTTTTGAGTATTGAGATGTTGCATGCTTGTCTTTCTTTCCAGGTTGTGTTCGGAGATTCCCATGCTGCCAAGTTAACACAGAGTCAGGGAAAGGAAAAATCTGGTGGAACATCAGGAAAACCTGCTATCGAATAGTTGAACACAGTTGGTTTGAAAGCTTCATTGTTCTTATGATCCTGCTCAGCAGTGGAGCTCTGGTAAGAGATCTGATACCTAAACAATATTGATTGTCAGTATTTTTAATAAATGAGCCGGAAGATAAAAATATCATGGCAGGTTGTTTTACCTCAGGAAAAAAATCCCTATAATTGCCAAGGACAAAATTTCAGTTGAACTCAATGAATATTTACTGAGTATTCCAACACATCAGGCACTATTCCTGCTGGGTTGAATGTAAAGATAGATCTGATCCAGGTAACATTCTCCAGGAGCTAAGAGAGTAATATCGAGGAGAGAGATACTGGGATGCATTTGTAAGTGAAGTATATACATAAAGCTGTAGCAGCAAAGAACAATTGGCCACTTGTGATTTCAGAATGGCACATGATGATGATGCTTTGTAAGGTCTAGGAAGAATAAACATTTTCAGCCAGTCAAGGTGGGCTGAGGGGAGCAAGTATATAATGGTAAAGAAGCATAAAAAAGCATCAGATATTAAGAAATTAAAAGTTGCTGAGCTATAGAGAATGCCATGGGAGGAAGAGCAAGTATAGGTGACCAGAGATACGGTGGAAATACAAACATTATCAGCTCCTGAAGCAGCTTGCATGTTTTCATAGAGGCAAGTAAATGAATGTTTTAGGGCAAGAATGTGAGAAGTTTCTCACCCTTGTACATCTATAAGTACCTTCTAAGCATTGAAAGGGATCTAGGAGAGCTATAATCTCCCTGAGCCTTTTTAAAATTGCTTTCCTTTCCTGTGACCCTCACAAAGAGGAGTCATTAGAAGCCCATTAGCCCACATTCAGCTGGATATGCTACCGTAAATTCCATTATACTGAAAGCAGAATACTCAAGAACTTATTGCCATGTAGACAGTCTTCATAGATCCGGGATTTGATTTTACTCCACTCACAGGCTAATACATTAACCATACAGTCATTCATAAATGCTGGCAGAAATGAGATGCCCAGGTTAGAGATAAAGGACCTCATTATTTGTGGGACCAACGTAGCATACGCTTCAATGCATTAGTGTTGGTCCTCCTGTTGCAGGCCCCATAGTGGCACAGTGAATGCTGGGTAAGTGCTGTACACTAGAGGGTAAACATCACAGGCAAAGAACACAGAGCTTAAGGAAAACATCCTTTTATACCAGTTTACCCTGCTCTTTGTCCCAATTTCCCTCAATGTCGTTTGCCCCAAACCCAACCATGAGAAAGGACCTGGGTGAGAGCAGTCAGGGTCTTGTATTCTTGGCATCCCTATCAAAAGCACCCAGGTACCATCACACGTCCTTGATAAATAGCCTCTCTAAATAAGACTTGCCTCTAAAAAGCAGAAAATAAGAAAAACACTTTTACTTATCTGGTGTCGTGCAAGCAGGAATCTTAATATTGTCTATAACTTCTCATATTCCTAGTAACTGAAGTTCATTCCATGCTGAGTCATATACATGATCAAAACTTACAGAGAGATTTGAAACACAAAAAAAAGCTTAGAATGACTCTAAATCACTTCTAAAGTTTAGAATTACTCCTTCAAAATGTCTAAAAAGGAGATGACATTTTGAGAGAAGGTGTTCTCAAAACTGGAATCCAAATGAGTTGTATGAAGGAAAAATGAAGAGTATTTCAAGAATTTGGGGCTTTCACTTGGACAGTCTGATAATTAAGCGAGATTTTTTAAATACCTGTCTACAAAATTAAAAAAAAAAAAAAAAACTTAAGAACTTTAAGTTTCTGGAAAATTATGGTGTTTTCCTTCTTCTCTCAATGAAGAAGAAGATGAATGCAGAATTTAAAACATTCCTTAATGTCCCAAAGCTAGTAACCAAAGAGCTATAACTTAATTGAAGTCCAACTTTAAAACCAGTCTATTTTCATTCAAAATAAGAACACACCAAGAAGACATAAATGAGTTGTCACTGAAATGACTATGAGTAAAACCTAAATCCCCACTCAGGCAGAGACCACATAGTGGCATCCTTTCCTCCTGTTCCCACACCCACAAAATGGGTCCTGGAAGCCAAGCTGCCTGCAGCAAAGCCCCGTGTCCTGTTCTGAGACCAGTCATTAAGCCATACTCCATCAGGACATCTGCTTCTCCTCACAGAGAGTCACTGCTGGTCCTGCTGTGAACCTGCACCCCTACTTCCAGGAACAGGATCCTTCTTCCCTGTGACCAGTTCCCATACTTGACTTTATACTTTAAGGACAGTAACCGCCATCATTTCTGCTCAGCGGGTTTGCCTGTTTTCTCCAGAACTTGGAAAGAGCAGGAAGGTCCTAGGAGTTAGAAGCCTTCTGCTGAACTTCCATTCCACTGACTCTGAACCATGGCCCCTGCTGGCATCTTCTTTGAGCATCTTAACAAATCTGTCAATTCTCTCCACCCCAATTTCTTAATTTCCTTCAGTATTGATATTATAAGTTTGCAAAAAGTGCTAGGAATAGTTTTTAAAGTATTGAGAGCAGAAATTGGAAACAAAAGAATGAGGATGATACACACCCATAAACGAGGACAGGAAATACAGCGTTAACCAACAAGGATATAGGTCCTTTGACTTTCTTTCTTCCAACCAGGTAAATAGTGTTTCTATCTGAAAGGCAAAATTCTAAAATTTGGGACCTATTTAGAGCAACAGTCATTTTCAGTGTCTCAGTAAGCTCAATTCTTTGTCCATTCAAATTATTTCCCAAAAGACTTATGGTTACATTGTCTGTTGCTTATTAAAAGTTCTTGGACAATATTAATGTCACATTCATGCAGGGAATTTAATGGTGATTTGGAGAGTCAAAGCTTTTGATAGATGATGAAGTATGGATGCAGGAGTCAAAGGGAAAAAAATGTGTTCTGTAAAACAACTGTGTTTTGTAGCCCTATTGCAATAATTAATTTGGTAGTGTTTGCTCTTGTCTGCTATTTTCTTGATGTAGTGGTAGGCACTGGAATGTACAAGCTTGTGAGGGCCAGAATAGAGGTTCTAAACCCTACAGCAGGGCTTAAAAGGGAGAGGAAGATGTGAAAGATTTATAAGAGGAACTGACCTGGAATGGTGCCTTAAATGATCAGGATTCATACAGTTTGAATGAGGAAAAGGGTTAGATGAAGGTAGATATCCCTGCAGCTGTCAGATATGCTTCTTTCAGAGAATTATTAGTAATTTTATTATTTTGCACTATTCTCTTTGCCTTGTGAAACAACTGGTGAGAAGCCCAGAACTAATTGCCATTGGGTATCCATAAACTAGAAGAGGGACAGCTGGCTCACAGCAGTATTACATTTCAGTGGTCCCCATCAGAATTGTATTTCCTGTATCTCTAAGTTTTAAATTATGCATGAATTGAAGTTTGAATATTATTTCCACAGGCTTTTGAAGATATATATATTGAAAAGAAAAAGACAATTAAGATTATTCTGGAGTATGCGGACAAGATATTCACCTACATCTTCATTCTGGAAATGCTTCTAAAATGGGTGGCATATGGTTATAAGACATATTTCACCAATGCCTGGTGTTGGCTGGATTTCTTAATTGTTGATGTAGGTCCTTTGGAGTAAATTTTAAAAGACGATTTTAAATTTATCCTTATAATATGATCTGAAAAAAATCTTCATCAATATTATATAGTATCATATTTTAATTTTGTTAGCTTCATGTACTTTCAGGTCATGGGTATAGGTTTTTAGAAATGTTGGTACAACTGGCAGAAATATATTTATGAAGAAAATCCTTCAATGAATGTAAATTCTTCTCTGTACCATATAGCATTTATAATGGACTTTTGCATATGTTTTCTGTAATCAGAGGAAATGTGCTTTTTAAAAAGATATGATCTGAATATGATTCCTGTTAAGATTAAGAACAAAATGAAAAACTAGTGGGTGGTTAAAAATCACAGATTTATCACAGATTAAAGACAGAAAATACTAATTTGTCACAATATAGAATTAAAAGACATGAGAGAATGAAGAATATATCAAGTTGTCTGATAAGTGAGCTGAAATTTATGTAAAAAATGGCAGCTATGGCCCATTGGTTTTATACTGGGGGAAGGAAAAGAATGGAATTTCAAAGTACTTCATCATAAGTACAGAGAAAACCAGAGTCATGATTTTTGTTCCTGTCTCAAACAAGCAACTGCCCTTTACTTCTAGAATGGCAGTGGCACAGTGTAGGCATTAATAATTTCAAATGATAAATTCAAAGAACTGCTGAGTATTTAAATGATGGAAAATATATAAGCCTACTGTATGTATTATTTTTTAAAATATGAAACATTTTTTCAGGCTTCTCTTTGTGATAATTGGGAAGGAGAGTTAAATTTATGAAATGAAGGAATCTAAAATAGATATTAATGTCATAGCACTCATTATTAATCATTCATTTGTATTTAGTATGACCTATTTTAAACTTTAATGATCTGATTTATTAACATATTATTGATATATTTTATATTACTGGAAAAGGCATGACCTTGTTTACCCTATCTTATTTTTCTCAGAATGTGCTCTTCAATCTTTTGCTAGTTTCCATAGATTTTTCAGAAATCTAGCCTTTGTGGTTAAGAAGAAATATCCAATACAAAGTCACAGTTTTTAGAGAGTTATTCTACGTGATACCTGGAATAGTGTGCCGCATAGAAATTTTTATACTACTGATAAGTGCTTTAACATTCAAGGGTTGGCATCATCCAAAAAAATTAATACAGTATCATCCATATATTATTATAAATATGACCATAAACAGCAAATTCCTCCTACAAAATCAAACCAAAAGTAGTCATATTCACTTTAGTTAAGTTTATCAACTATTTTACGTAAAACTCAGTTGTTTTGGGTTTTTTTGTTTGTTTGTTTAGTACTGGGGATTGAATCCAGGGCCCTTTACCACTCAACTGTCTCTGATCCTTTTTATTTTTTTATTTATTTATTTTTTAGGGTCTCCCTAAGTTACTTAGGGCCTCACTAAGTTCCTGAGGCTGGCCTTGAACTTGTGATCCTCCTGCCTTAGCCCCCTGAGTCTCTGGGATTACAGGTGTGCACCACCATGCCCAACCACTCACTCTTTTTTTTTTTTTTTTTAATAGCACAAAACATGAAACACAATATCTCTTTAATTTTTTATATAAATTATGCACAATTTTTTCAGTGTACAGCTATTCATTATGCCAAATGTAGAATTCTCCATGAAAATTCTATTTTTGATAACTTACATTAATGATCTTATACAGTTTTTATTCACCTTTGATAAATCAAATTATTTAGTTACCAACCAGAGGAAGAAAAGCGATAATATGAATGCTTTCTGTAATAGGGTAGTTTTAAAGAAAAATTAACTAAAATAAGAAAAAAACAACAAAAGGAATATAGGCTATTTTTTCTCTTAAACTTTTAATACAATTAGATCTTTTAAAAGTTATAAAAATATTTAAGACATCTTAAAACTTTGAAAACATTATCATAAGTATACTCATTTTTATAACTCAACTTATGACAAAACATTTCCAAACAGAGATTAATTTATTTTAATTAAAAGATAGGGGATATCACTATTTAATAATAAATTATTTTGTTTTATACTTGAAAATTTGAACTGGGAATCTCAATGTGTATAATAAGAATGTTTAAGAATACATAATGTGCAGAACTCAGGAAAGCATATAACTTCAATTTGAAATGCTATTTAATATTTTGAAAACAGATATATACATGCATACAAAATTTTATAATACCCTGAGAGTAAAGCTCCACAGAGTATTCTGGCTGATAGAGATAGAAATCTAGGAATACAGATTTGGGGGAAGGGTTTATTTCTTTTCTTTTTTTATTTTTTTTAAGACAGAGTCTCAGTATGTTGTTTAGCTTCTCAGGCTGTCCTCGAACTTATGATTTTCTTGCCTTTTGATCCCAAGTAGTTGGGTCTATAGGCACACACCCCTGAACCCAGCCTGAATATTTTTATTTTTCAAAAATTTAGAAGCTTATTGACAACAGTTGTTCTCAGAGTATGATGTCTGAACCAAAAACAGGTACATGTAGGTAGGAACTCATTAGTGGGGGAAATTCTCAAAGCCCCTCTAAAATCTACTGAATCACAATCTCTGGGACTGGGAACCAGCAAACTGTCATAACAAGGTTTAAACATTAATCTAATGCATATTTATGTTTCACAACCACTGATTTGATTTGCTGTTCAGAGGATGGACTCTTCTGGTTTCTGCAAGTTATTGATTGAAACTTATTTATTGTGCATCATTCATTAAAATGGGCACATATTTGTGTATGTACAAAGGGATGCACAGTTTGCTAGGTAGATAGATGCATTTATAGAGAAGCATATAAATGTTCTCAGGCACAGATTATACTGTAGTTTTCTCAATAATAATCATATATTCAATATTATAAAACTTGCTTAACTGGTTTAGAGTACTGATCTAATACTTCAGGAGGCTATTCAAATTATAATTGGTGTTTTAAAACTGGTTTTTTTCTGATTAAAATGGGAGCATACTTAGTTTTTAAGTGTACATTAAATGAAAAATAATGAACTCGAATGGGTGAATCTAACATGATAAGGGAAGCAATTTAGTTGGAACGGAAGCAATTAGTTCTATCGGTTATAAGAAATTTAAAAGAAAAAGCAATATTACATTTAGTTTGATATTCTGAAGTAACAACTTGAGGACCAGCACTTTACCATCTCCTACTTTGTAAATCAACTGACTTGTCTTGAGTAGCAGTGGCAGTGACTTGGGAGCAATGAATTTGTTTTTCTACTCCTTAAATAATTAAATATAAGGAAGTTGTCTTTGAAGTGTTCCTTTTCTTCCCTGGAAAACCCAAATCTGTAGTCATTACCTTAGGTCCTAGTGAAAATACTTCAGGCATTTTTCTTCAGCATTGTCTCTGAAAACCCAGTGTGAAATAAATAAATATTTAAGTGGAATTTATCACTTAAATATTTAAGTGAAAGCATTTACAGATGCAAATCCAAGGTCATTGAAGAAATCATTGTTTCGTTCCTAGAATGTACATTGATTTCTGATCATGGTCTTTCTTCTGGAATAATTTAAGGTCAGACAGAGCTCAGATTCTTGTTGGATACTGGTATGGGTGGTCATTATAACTGGTCTACTTCATGTGATAAAGTTCTTAAATATTTGAGTTTATTGTGAAGCCAGTGAGACCACCTGCTTTCATTCTCTGTTCATTGTAACTGATAATTTCTTCCATAAATTATTACAAGGTAAATATTTAGTGCCAATCTTAAGAGATTGAATGGTAGAAGCATTCTATCGGGAAATTTGCCCCATCCCAAATCATAAGTCTTTAGATTGCTTCTGAGTGAGGTTTATATTCAGGCTTAGACATAGTTAATGTGAGACTTTTGTGTCAGGTACAAAATAACAAACTTTGTTATGCAGATGTTATTTCAATAGAAATTTTTATAGTTCTAATAAAATTTTCACTTGTAATAAGCAAGTATATAGCCATTGATTACAAAAGTATGAAAATTATTATTTCTATTTAGATATAATAAACATCTTTCATTCCTTCTATTATTTCTTTTTATTTTTGTTAACTTCCCTTGAAATTTACTTTTATGTGAAAGTCTCTGTCTTACCCAGTTTTTTGAACAATAAGATAACTGTAGAAAATTACATCGTTCTTGTTGAGCTTCTCTGAGCTTTGGAATTGACTTTTCCTCTTTATGCCTTATCATTTTCATTGAAATGATTAATGAAAAAAAAATTTTTTTTTATTATAGGTTTCTTTGGTTACTTTAGTTGCAAATACTCTTGGCTACTCAGACCTTGGCCCCATTAAATCTCTTCGGACACTGAGAGCTTTAAGACCTCTAAGAGCCTTATCAAGGTTTGAAGGAATGAGGGTAAGAAAATAGTAAATTTACGAATATAAAAGGTCTTGATTTTAAATGGAATATTGAAAATGTAAAAATGAGTGTGTATGTAGTAATTATGTACTGTTCATATTTACACACATATGCATATACACACCTACATATATATGGACTGTTTATATATAAGTGTGATATACACATATACACACAGCATTTCAGCACTTTTTTAAACAAAAGAATAAATCAATATGTGAATTCTTCCCTTATATATTATTTTTAGGCAATTGAATAATGCTGATAAGTGACTCTTCCCTTTGTAAATGGAAATCTCCTCTATGCTAAAATTCAAGTGAAAAGATCACCATTAGACCTAACACCACCTCTCATATACAAGTTAAAGACTTTCCTGTATTAAGTGCTCAAAAAACATTTATGTAAGAAGCTAAATAAATGGTGGCAAGCATAAAAAAAAGGACAAGAAAGTGAAGTACATTAGCTGTCTTATGTAGCTTCATAACTTAAAATAATGTTTCAAAGTTAGTGGAATTATGCCAAAATTGCATTTAAAGAAAACTAAAGCTCTCAGAGATTACTTCATTTACATTAGGCTACTCAGGACCTAAAAAAGAATTCATTTAGCAGAGACGAACAAGGTGAGATAAATAACAACAATGACCAACACAGCTTTAAGTTTGTTTTAAATCAACAAGTTTATGACACCCAGGGAGGACAGTGACTGAATTTTCTATAATTAGTTCATATCCTCATTTATTGCTACTCTTCTAGAATGTTTCCCTCTGATTTGCAGGTACTTTCTCATACCTCTTATTCTCTCAGCCTGGAATGTTCCACCTTGCTGCCTCAACCCCAACTCATCACCAGATACAGCAAACACCTACCTATCTTTAACCTTCATATAAATCTGTCTTATCTATTCACCACCAGGAGTAAACAGTGTCTGCAAATCCTTCACACCCAAAACCCTAATTATATTGTATGTTACATATTTCCCTGACTGCCTTTCTACCTACCTATAGACTCGGAGCAATTTCACACGAAGATTAGTTGAGCTCACTGATTCTCTACCTGTGGTCACTAACCAACTATCTGTATCATCTGGCAATTTATTATAAGTGCAAATCCCTGGGCCCCAGCCCAGACCCTACTGAATCAGAAACTAGGCTCAGAAATCTGAGCATTAACCAGCCTCATGTGAACCTTACAGATCTTTCAGCCTAGCAGGTCTTCACTGATAGTCCTGTCAACCTAAGTCTGATAGTAACCTCTACTACTTAAGTATCCAGTTAATATGACTTTCATGTATAGAAGAGAGATGATGATTATACAAAAAAAATTATAAAAAAAATTCAAATGCTCTTTATCATATAAAAAATCAAAGTGTTAAATTTCATCTTATGCAGAAAGAAGGAATTGGAATTCTTGACATTAACTTAATTTTCTGAGCATTAGTAGAATGTCGCACTCTGTCTAGAACATAGGAGTGATCCATGGATTTGAGGAAAGTTATATGGCATTTTCATAAACAGAATACTCTTGTCCCTGCAAAACCACTTCCTTTGGTGATTAAGCCAATCTACAAATTTACACTGTTTACTCCTTGTGCCTTATCTAAAATTTAGGTGAATTGGACTGAAGAGAACATCTTAATGTATTTGGAGCAGTAAACTATTAACTTATATTTGCTAACTATGTGAAAGAAAATATTTCTTCACATGATTAACAAAATAATGCATTTGAGGCATTTTGTATTCAGTTTCCTTGGCGTCCTGAGACTCTTTAAGCTTATTTATTTTCCCAAATGGCTTCTCATCAAAGCAATAGGAACATATCTCTCATCATTTCATTATTACAGTTTCTTAACCACAACTGTGTGTCAGCTGTTGTGCTATAAAAAAGAACAGAGTACAATGATAAATAGATCCCCATCCCCTGAGAGTTAGTAGAGTCAATTGTCATGAGACAGACAGGGGAATAGTGTTCTATGGTATCTGCTGTAAAATAGTAAGCACACAATGCTTCAGGAATCCTATCAGTGAGGAAGTGGCAGCCTAGGAGACTAAAAAGGATTCAAAATGAGGTGACATTGGAGACTAACAAAAAGAATAAGCCCCAAACAAAAGACAGGTGGGCATTCAAGGCAACTTTCTATATGTTTGAGAGGCACAGAGTTGAGTGTGCAAGGTATTTCGGAGCAATGACTATAAGATCAGTGTGCTTAGTCAGTAAGCATAGTGGTGAGGGTACCTGGAGATGAAGATAGATGCGTAGGTTTGATGGAAAACTGGCAACTTTGAACTCAACTCTAGGACTGTTCTTCCTTTTTGGAGGTCATGTACATTGTAAGGATCTGATGAAAACATGTCATCTTTCCAGAAGGAAAGCACAACCATAATGCTTTTTATATGGTTTCACATTCCATGGAGCCTCTATAGGTCCATGGACTCAAAAATAGCCATCGTTCTGGTCACAGGGTTAATAAACCATAGCCCTTATGATTGGGGCTGATTGACTGTTTCTGCAAAGGAACTTTTATTGGAACATACTCATCATGCCCATTTGTTTATGTCTGATCTGTGGTTGCAAAGGCAGAGTGCAATAGAGATCATATAACCCATACAGCCTAAAAATGTTTAAAACTATGTTTGCCAACCCCTGTTCTAGATAATCTCATAGATAGTCAGAGACCCACAATGTGTCGCCATCTGAAAATATCTTGAGAGCCTGTTTAATATATTGGAAAAAAGAGGGACTACAAGGTGATTTGTCCTGATACATTAGTCTTCCACACACTTGTACTCAAATGGGGACTAGAGCTGCAGTGTAAGACAACAGGTAGTTTTGAAGGGCAGGGTAACTAAGAAAATCTGGAATCTGAAAAATGCTACAGAAGTTGTCCTGGAGGAAAATCAAAATGCCCAGATCACTGGTAATCGGTAGCAGAGGAAATGCTGAACAGCAGAAGTAAAGAAAGGAATTATTAAAGACAAACTGTGCCTCATTTTTAAATGAAGCCAGCACTATCAATGTTTGCCCAAGGACTAACTAAAACATGCTTTTAGAGATAGATTAATGATTCAAGAAGATTGCTCTCATTTCATAGAAACTTAAAATCTACAGAGTTCAGACCACTAAAAGACTCCTAGTTTTAGCTCCACTAATGTATACTAATAGATTTTCTGTGTGGGAGAATCATTAATGTTGGTAATTCTAGGATTATGAGGCTTTAAATGTATCTCTCATTTTTCACCATTTATATGTTTTTCTCTTTTCTAGAGTGTGCAGATTTTATGACTTCACCTTATCAATATCAGGGTCTGGGTTCATTATTTTTTTCATTTATTTAAGCTATAATATCATCTTAGTCACTTTGTCCTATATTTTTGCTAATAGTTTTTATTGTGTTAAACATGTAATATGTAAACTCACCAATCACAGGACTTATGACTCAATTGGTCTTGCTTAGCACACTATTGAGCAAATAGAAAGCATTTAATATATACATGTCGGTCAGTAGATTTGATGCCTTAAATACAGATGATTTTTGACATCTTTAATGCTGCCTTGATGTTGCCTGTTTAACCATTTTTGTTTCACCAGTCCTAACCACTCTTTCTTTCATTTGAACACTAGGTGGTCGTGAATGCACTCATCGGAGCAATTCCTTCCATCATGAATGTGCTTCTTGTGTGCCTTATCTTCTGGCTGATATTTAGCATCATGGGAGTAAATTTGTTTGCTGGCAAGTTCTACGAGTGTGTTAACACTACAGATGGGACACGGTTTCCTCAAACTCAAGTCGAAAATCGTTCTGAGTGTGTTGCCCTGATGAATAGTAGCACAAACGTGAGGTGGAAAAACCTAAAAGTGAACTTTGACAATGTTGGGCTTGGGTACCTGTCTCTGCTTCAAGTTGTAAGTGACCCCCCCCTGCATGAATACTCAGTATTTAGTGACTGTTGAATTAAAGATATAGGACATTATTTAAATAATTCATTAACTAGAAATTAAAAATAAAGTGCTGTGGGAATTTTAAAATAGAGTTGATCTGTCTTAGGACATGTGCCTATACACACAGTTAAGAAGCATAGGTTTCTTGTGTTTGAAAATTATGAACTGAGAGTTGACTACTTGCTGTCATTTAGATCCCCACTATTTACACCATCTGAATATTGCTTCAAAAATAGTCATTTTTGGACTTCCAGTTTGTTTGTTTTTTTTTCCTACAGGGAAATGAGAGGGACTTTCTAGTGGCATCCTTAAGAAATGGAGAAAAAATATTTCCAAACTTATTCATAAAATTCTTTTCCACTTTTCAAAACATAAAAGTTCATACACAAAATTCACAGGCAATTGTAACAATTGGAAATAGAACTAAAATTTAGAATGTGATTTGGGAATCCGTCTCTTAAAAACAGCATCTTTATATTAAGTTGGTACTTTGAAATACAGCGAAACTTACTAATTTAATATTATTTAATTATATACTGTAAGATTAAAAAGACAAAACTATGTTCATGGTAGTTTGTGAGCATAAGCTTCATATTCATTCTGTAAATGTTTATTTACAGGCCACATTCAAGGGATGGATGGATATCATGTATGCAGCAGTTGATTCTGTCGATGTAAGTATTGATCAACAAAACACTAAACTTTACAATTTAAAAAATCTCCTTAGTTTAGTTCAGTGATTCTCAAACTATTGCTCCATGGAGCCCTATATCTGTATAAATACAACAAAGACCTTTTACCTGGTACTAGCCCAGTGGTTATGAGTACAGCATTTGGAGACAGATCCTAACTCAAATTCTGGTTCTGACATCTTGTCCAAGATCTACAATGGTCATTGAGAAAATTTCTTTACCCCTCTGAATCTTAGTTTACTCTCCTGCAAAAATAAGATAATTCACCCTACCTCATAGGGTGTTTTATGGATTCAACAAGAAAATGCAAGTAGAGCTCTTAGCACAGGAGTGACAATAAAAAGTGCTTAATAAATATTAGTTTATTGATATAAAAATGAAATAGTTTTAATGAAACTAGTTGAAATGAAACAATTTTAATAGTTTTTAGTTTTTATATTTTGAAGTACCTTGGTAGATTTTTTTATGAAATAAATTCCGTGGTAAGAAAATTTAAAGATGACTAGCTAGTTCGTATTGTCACACATTCCTGTAAAGATATTTTTTGAACAAATGAAGAAAAAGTAAAACAAAATTTTTATAAGTATGGTGTTATTTCCTTTACATGTTTTTCTGGAAATAAAAAAACATACTTTAGATCATTTAGTTACTAACTTTTCTACCAATCTGTGAATAATTTACAGATTACATCTATGTACATAAAAGCATCTATTAAATATTTGTTTAATACTGAATACATTTTTAAGAATGCCAGGTTAAACTGGACATGGTGGTACACACCTATAATTCCAGTGACTTGGGAGGCTGAGGTAGGAGGATGTCAAGTTCAAGACTAGCCTTGGCAACTTAGCAAGGCCCTAAGCAACTTAGTGAGACCCTGTCTCAAAATAAAAAATAAATAAATAAAAAGGGCTGGGGATTTATCGTGGACATAGCTCAGTGGTAAAGCACCCCTGGGTTTAATCTCCAACACCCCTAGGTTTAATCTTAATCTCCAGGACAAAAAATAAAATAAAATAAAATAAAAAAGAAAAAGGTTAAGCCTTGATAATGCTATGGCTTCTGAAATACCCAGTTTACCTAGGCTAGAGGACTCAGGATTGCCTTGTTAAGCCATGTGAAAAAAAATGAAAACTATGACTGCTTACTTTTTAATCTTCTTTTCAAATTTGTTTTATAGGTAAACAAGCAGCCCAAATATGAATACAACCTCTACATGTATATGTATTTTGTCATTTTCATCATCTTTGGGTCATTCTTCACTTTGAACTTGTTCATTGGTGTCATCATAGATAATTTCAACCAACAGAAAAAGAAGATAAGTATTTCAAATATTTTCCTCATTGCACTAAAAAGAAATGAATGATTATTTCCCAAAAATATAATGTAAAATTTAATTTTATGTCAATTAGTGATTAATTTCATTAGTGCTTCATTTATTTTTGAATAATTGACAGATGTGTTTAATTTTTCTCATTTTTGTGCAAAAAATAATTTCCTAAGTTATAAATTTCTTAAGCAATATATCAACTCTTCCATTTTTTCCAGTGTTCCCAATAGAGGATTAGAAAATTAAGAAACATTCACTAATTGTTTATTCAAAACACACTTATAAAGTTATTTGACTTTCTTCTGAGCCACTGTTCTATGTGGTATGCATTAGGCTGGTACTTTGGTGAGAATAACGTAAGATGTGACTTCTGAACTTGAGGAGTTTGTATTATAGTATAAGAAATAAAATTAAGAGTTGTAGACTGCTGTAAGCCAGGCAGTCTCCTGAAGATTTTTTTTCCCGTTTTTTTTATTGGTGCCTTATAGTTGTATATAGTGTTGATACATTACACAATATAACAATATAATCTGGCCATTATCATTCCCAAACACTTGCCTCCCTTCTTTTCATCTCCCACCCCTTGGTCCTTTTCCTCAACTAACCTCCCTTGGATATTTAGGTGATCTACTCCCAATTTTGTTTTGTTTTTATCCTCTCTAGCTTCCATATATGACATATTCCTCTTAACCTTCTGAGTTTGTCTTATTTCACTTAACATGATGGTCTCTAATTGTATCCATTTTTCTACAAATGACATAATTTCATTTATCAATGGCTGAATAAAACTTCATTGTGTATACATTATGACATTTTCTTTATTCCTCCATTGTTGGACACCTTGGCTGGTTCTATAGTTTGGCTATTTTGAATTGTGTTGCTATAAACATAAGTATACATGTATCATTGTAATATGATGACTTTAATTCTTCAGGATAAATACAGAGGAGTTTTATAGCTTAATCATATGGTGGTTTCATGCCTAATCTTTTGAGGAGCCTCTCTGTTGATTTGTGTAGCAGTTGTACACTGCTAAATTTCCAGCGACACTGAAAATTGTTCTTTTTTCTTCACATTCTTTCCAGCATTTATTATTGTATTCTTGATGACTGCTTATCTGACTTGTGTGAGGTAAAATCTCACTGTAGTTTTGAATTGCATTTTCCTAATTAGTAATAATGCTGAAAAAATTTTTTTCATATATTTGTTGGCCATTTGTGTTTCTTCTTTTGAGAGATGTCTGTTTAGTTCATTTGCCCATTTATTAATTGGGTTATTTGATTTTTTTGAAATATAATTTTCTGTCCCTTCTTAACATTCTCTTGTTCCTCCATTCCATTTCCTGGCTTTCAGGGTGCTTAGTGTTCTCCTGATGATTTTTTTAAGCACCTGCGTAGCACAGAAACTGGGACTTTTGATCTAGGACAGTAAGTCTAGAAATGGATTCAAAGAATGGCAGGCTCTAGACACCTCCTGGTGACTTTTATTTCATTAGTCCTCACAATGACTGTGTCTGCTTTATTTTTTTAGGGCTGCCATAACAAAATACCACAAGCTGGATGACTTTAAACAATAGCAACCTATTCTCTCACAATGCTATAGGCTAGAAGTTCAGAACCAGAGTTGGCAGGGCCATGCTCCTACGAAAGCTTCTGAGGGAAGGTCCTTCCTTCATCTCCCAACTTCTGATAGCCCAGGCACTCTGTGGTTCCTGGCAGCATAGCTCTAATCTCTCTATCTGTATCTACATGGTAATCTCTCTGTCTTTTTCCTCATCTATTAGGGACATTACCAATTATCCTTATCAGAGCAACTACTGAATACTGGATTAAGTGCCCCTCCACTTTCTCATGACTTCCCTTACCTTAATTACATTGCAACCACACAATTTCCAAATGAGGTCAACTTTCTGATGTACTAGGGGGTTTAGGACTTCAACATATTTGGTGGGGGGGGACATGATTCAACATATAACATCAACCATAATGATAATATTATTATAGACAATATCTGAGAAATGAGGAAAAGCATAGGAAGGTTAAATAATTCACCTAAAATTATGGCTCAGAAGCTGGGCATTTGCCCAGTATGCAAAATGCCATGGGTCTAATCCCCAGTAAATTAAAAAAAAAAAAAGATCATACATATATTAAGTGATAGAGTTTAAATAGAAACATTAGTACATGCCACATATCTTGAACATTTGGTCTATTCATTCAGGCCCTCTACTATACTATATCCCCAAATACTATAACATGACGTCACAGTGAGTAAATGAGAAAAACTAACAACAATGAAAATGTATGTGAGCAGTCAGCAAAAATGTAGATATAGCCATAAAAAGGTCTATTCAATGTGACACTTGAGCAGACTCTAGAAGATAGATTAGAAGATAAGCAGCAACTAGGAGGTAAAAGGATAGCTAATCCATTTGAGGGGAACAGAACTGTGGGGGCTTATGCCCAGTGCTGATTAAGAAGGCAGAAATTTGGGAATAATAGCAACCTACCCAGTCTGTATGGAGTTTTGACCTGAGAAAGAAATAACAAAATGATGAAGTTTGGGCTTTCTTAAAAGCAGATATGAGATAGTCACACGGATAGTTTCAGCAGGAGCTGATATATCATTAAGGTTTTTTGAACAACAAGTAACTTTTGAGCAACACTTTGATAATTGAGACTCTAGATATGTTTTATCCTGCATAAAGTACCTCACATGTGTAATCTATAAGACATAAGTTAACCTCTCAGGATATGATACTTATATATATAGTCAGCCAGAAAGTAGTTTCATCATAAATCTAACCCCAGAGCTCCTTTTTCCAGAGACCATGAAATTGAACTCCAATAAAAATTGATCTAGCTGGGCACAGTGATACACGCCTATATCCCAGTGCCTGTAATCCCAGTGGCTTGGGAGACTGAGGCATAAAGCTCTCAAGTTTGAGGTCAGTCTCAGCAACTTAGTGAGAACCTAAGCAATTTTGTGAGATCCTGTCTTAAAGTATAAACATGGCTGGGGATGAAATTCAGTGGTAAAGTCCCTCTGGGTTCAATTCCTTACCCCCTCCCAAATTAATCTATTAATTGAGGAGAAGAAGGTTAGTTTACCTGTTTTACTTACTATGTGGGCCACACACCTACAGTATCCAAAATAGTCCTTTGTGGCAATGAAGAATAGAAAGCATATTCAATTAACATATTTTAGGGAGTGGATTTCATAGTTTTCTTATCATTTGCAAGAATATAGTCTAAGTATCATTTCTCATCAATTAACTATTTACTACTTCCTATGGCACCACCTCCCGTAAAAGAGGTCTTTGGAGGATAAGAGGTAGAACTACAAGAGAGAATGATTTCAGATACTAGCTTCCTACCTAAGAGGATAAATGTATATACATTAAAATGTCATTAATGCACATGATTGACTACTCATAAGCACAGGAAGAAGCCTATAGCACCTCAAAGACCATGTTTTTTCCCACAGTGCAATGTTGCCTCTTAATTTTTTTTAGCCTTAGTACTTTGATTACAGCTTCTATATCTACCACATCTCTTTCTAATAACCAATCCCACTTTGCTAGTTTTTCCAGCTATCTGTCATACATATGAGTACTTTTTTCATCTTTAATAAATTCATGTGACAATTGGATTTTAATAGTTAATCATAAAGTGTACTGTAGAAAATTAGAACATAAGTTATTAATGGGTTCAAGTTATACATTGAAAAACTATGGGAAATTATTAATTGGGAAAATTATGTGATGTATTTACAAAAATGCCTTGTACAAACATGGGCACCTGAGTAAATTTTAAGTAAAAACAACCCCCTTCAGTAAAGATAATCTTATTATGAAGGTTAATAGCAACTACTGTACAGCATGCTAAGTATCCTTTCTCCAAAATGCTTAAGACCAGAAATGTTTTAGATTTCAGAAGTTTTTTAGATCTTGGAATATCTGCAAGTGTGTGTGTGTGTGTGTGTGTGTGTGTGTGTGTGTGTGTACATGTGTGCACATGCATGTGTGAATAATGAGATATACTGAGGATACAAAACTAAACACAGAATTCATATACATTCCATATGCACCTTATACACATAGGCTGAGGTAATTTTATACAATGTTTTAGTGCATCTGCATTACTTTATTTGCTACCCATCAAATGACATCAAGTGTGGCATCTTCCACTTGGGGTATTATTACAGTATTTGAAATTTCAAAGTTTAGAGCATTTCAGATGTTGGATTTTGTCCTCAGGGATGCTCAACCTATATTAACTAAATTTTATTGAGTGCTTGCCATGAACCAGCATTATGCTAAGTGTTCAGCACACACTCTCACAATTGATTCTCTTAATAAGTGAATGATGTAGCTCTCCTATTAAGATGAGGTGATATGTATGTAAAGAGATTTAAAAATTTTCCTAGGAACAAGAGAGTTAGGCTTTGAACAAAAATGATAAAACATTAAAATTGCCGTCTTATTTAACATACTACCTTAGAGAGTGTGACATACCAGTAGACCAGCCTGACTTAGAGACTCTGTGCCACCTAACTTTCTGCAGAGGATGCATTTTGCATAAGGCCTGTATAATCAACAGTAAAACAGAATAAAACGGCAACACAGAGTTGCATTTCAAAATCTCTTAGTTTCCTCCTACCCTTCATCTTATTGACAACCAGGCTATCATTAGAAGAAGACACAAAGTCTGCTACTGTGACGTGCACTCCTAATTCAGAATTCTTACTTGGTATCTCCCCACTCTCTTCTGGCACGTTTTCAACAGGCTGTGATATTCAGCCCCACTAATAAGCAATTCAGAACACCAAGGCTTCTCTTGACTTTGACACAAGGCTCTCTCTCTTTCCTAATATCAGTAGATCAGATGAATGCTAAAATTACATGATCACTGCATATCCACTAGAGGAAAGTAAACTAAAGCACTCTAAGAACTCACTAAATCTAGTTATCATTAGGTGTTTGATGAATAAGTAATGCAGTGTGCCAGGAAGCTGAATGTTACTTAACCCAGGAGAATTGAAGGGAAGCCAAAACTAGGTCATCTTCAAATTCAGGACCCTACAAATGAAAGGATTTCAGAACTATAAAATCTCAAAAATGAAACATTCCATTAGAATATTGTAAATTAGAATGTACTATTCTACTTTTTGCTGTGACTTTAAAAGGTGATTGGTCTATAGGACCAATGGGGACTATGTACATATCTATAAAAATCACAAAAAAATCTTTAAGAAATTAACAAAGCCTAAAGGAATAACCAAAACTTCTACCTCCCCTACATGAGAGTTTTGTCTTTTCCAGTATAGAAAGGATAAAAAAAAAAAAAAAAAAAAAAAAACTCATTTAGATCTTAACTTTTTAACATAAGGTCATAATGATTGTATTTTCTTTCATGTAATCTATCAGAAAGTCTTTCAGTTCTTACCAGTTCATTATTGGGACCTTCCTTAATACCAATAACTTTATTGTGCATAATTGTATTATCCAGTAAAGCATTTATGTGGCAATTCATTTTTTTAGGATGTCCTAAAGTTTCTTGAAATACAGACATAGATAAAGAAACATAAATTACTTATTTATTACATGCACATTTTTCTCTCTTAAAGGAATGGCATCATACTGAAACAAATAAAAATGAATGTAGAGCTGGTAATAATTTATTATTTGGGGCTTATATTCCTTATAAGAGTCGAAAACACTAACCAGATCATCAAAGGAGATATTTGCCCCTGTTAGCTCTTATAACCCTCACTACCATATTTGTTATTTAGCAATAAAATGCCAATGAGACAAGTAGATAAAAATATCAGCACATAGTCTAAAATAACACACATTAGTACATAAAAAGAAAACTGAGCCAATATTTATTATATGTAATGTATATGTATTTACATATGCACATTCCATTATGTGTAGAGACTCATGCCACTATATGTAGGCAATCCTTTAAGAGAGATTTTTATTTATAGCTACCATGGACATAATAAATGCATTTCATTTCTACACAAATTTATTTTTAACCTGTTTTAGGGACAATGATTCTGGTTTTAACTAGATTTGTTTTATTTCTTTACCTTGGAGGTCAAGACATCTTTATGACAGAAGAACAGAAGAAATACTACAATGCAATGAAAAAGCTGGGGTCCAAGAAACCACAAAAGCCAATTCCTCGCCCAGGGGTAAAAGAATGCTGCATATTAACATATATATATATAAATTTTAAAATCAGGTTTAGTTTGTTGTTAATGAATATTAAATTTTATAGATGACACTTCAACAATTCTCTAATTTCCATATTATTCTTGTTTCTTACAGAACAAATTCCAAGGATGTATATTTGACCTAGTAACAAACCAAGTTTTTGATATCACCATCATGGTTCTGATCTGCCTTAACATGGTAACCATGATGGTAGAAAAAGAGGGACAAAGTGATTACATGACTGATGTTTTATATTGGATAAATGTGGTTTTTATTATCCTTTTCACTGGAGAATGTGTGCTCAAGCTGATCTCCCTTAGACATTACTACTTCACTGTAGGATGGAACATTTTTGATTTTGTGGTTGTGATCCTCTCCATTGTAGGTAAGGCCATTTATTAATCCTTAAATTTTAGTTTTGAATAAACTAAACTCAGTATATACTCAGAAAAGTGTCTGAATTCTTGAATGTAAATCTGCTGTGGAATAAATTAGTACAATGAAAGAATGAAAGAACCTTAGGAAAAGACCCAAACCTCTGCTTCAGAATCCCTGGATTCGTACCTACAGGCCTGAAAGCCAAAAGTTTCATCTGTCAGGAAGACATAATACCTGTTGATATTTAGTTTCCAGGTTTACCCTTTACAAAGCTAGCTAACATGCTTATTTATTAGATATATCTTGGAAACCAGTGCGGAATTTGAAATTATAGGCAGTTTGGGCATACGAGACCTGTTTTTGATTAGCAGTTTGAATAGCCAGACTACCCGTGACTCTTTGTAAAAGTTCTTCCTGAATTTAAAGTCTCAAGAAATGTCAAGCTCAATACTTGACCAGTCTATAAAACAGTCATTTCTCAACCAGTCACAGTAATTTCTATGAATCACAGTACACGACTTTATACTTCTCTTTTCATTACCATGACTTCTTTCTTTTCTTTTCTTTTCTTCCTTCCTTCCTTCTTTCCTTCCTTCCTTCCTTCCTTCCTTCCTTCCTTCCTTCCTTCCTTCCTTCCTTCCTTCCTTTCTTCTTTCTTTCTTTTTTCTTTCTCTTTTTTCCATTATCTTTACAACCCAATATTTTAGCATTATATTTATTTTTAGTATTATAAACTAAATGGAAGGGATATATGGCTTACAGATCATCAAACAAGCCCAGAAAGGTTTATTAAAGGTTTCCTATCTTAGAGCCACAAAACTGACTGCTACAAAACTTAGAAGAGACATTTAAAATCAATTATTAAAAAAATATTATCACTAGAAGTGACACTAAAATTAAGATACAAGAAAACGAATGAAAATTTACGTAGAAATTTTATACTAACACTAAGGAAAAATAATGAAACAATTCCCAACAAGTCAAGAAGAAAAAAGAGCATCCCCCTTCTACCTCCTTATTTAGCAATGTTGGCTAATGCCAGCAGATAGGAAAACAGGATACACATGTTAAAACCAAGGAGCCAATGATCTTCATCCTCACCAAGTTCAGACAGTCTTTGAAAATGAAAGAGAATCAACTAAAAATAGAAACTCATTTAGAGTTCAGAAATGTCAGATTTTAAATTACATGTATAAATATTAATATTAATATTGATACATAGGAGAATGGAAAATATACTTGAAGAAAAATCTCACTCATAATTGCAATAAAAATAAAGTTAAAATATCTAGTAACAATTTTAACATACAATGTATTAGACTTCTATGGAATAAAGGACAAAATTGGCCAAAATAATTGAAAGGCGTATCTAGTACTTGGATAAGAAGGCTTTCATTGAAATAATGATGATTTTTATAAGTGAATTTATAAATTCAATGAAAATGTCAAAAGTCTTTCTACATGGTGGGATTGATAAACTGAAAATAGGAATCCAAATCACTCTGAAATTAATATGGAAAAAATTAGGGTAATGAGAGGTGGCTTCATATTGCTTGACGTTATGACTATCATAACATTCATGATAAGTATAATAGTGTTTCAAAATAAAAGCTCAATAGATTCAAAGAGATAATCCAAAATAAACTTTGATACATAAGAATTATTGAATCAGTAAAATGATCATGTGAATCAGAGGTTAGTGTTTATTAAAAATGGAGTCAAACAGAAAATCAAGGGTCAAGTGTTTTCTCTCATCTGCAGAGGCTAGAGCAAAATAAGAGAGAAAAAGGAGGGGTGTTGGATATCATAAAGATGGAAGATCAGCAAAATAGAAGGAGATTGGGGAGGTTGAAGGAGGGACAGAAAAGGAGAAGAAATGCAGAATGAATTTGACCAAATTATGCTATGTGCATGTGTAAATATACTACA
Source organism: Sciurus vulgaris (assembly GCF_902686455.1). NCBI lineage: Eukaryota > Metazoa > Chordata > Mammalia > Rodentia > Sciuridae > Sciurus > Sciurus vulgaris. The sequence goes on along the minus strand of NC_136463.1, from coordinate 120,567,138 downwards.
ATGAATTCTACCTTTATGTATATTTATAAAGCACCAATTAAAAATATATAAATGAGTAGAAGGTAGGCCAGTGGAGTAGGAGAAGGGAAATAGGACGAGAAAGGAGGGGAGAGAAACAAAGAGTACTAGAAACTGGAATGGAGTAAATTAAAGTCCATGCACGTATGATTATGTTAAAATGAAGCCAACTATTATGGACAACTATAGTGCACCAATAAAAAAAAGAGAAAAAAAGAGCACTAAGTGAATGAAGCGATAGAACCCTGAATCCCCCTCCCAAGCTCATCATAGGCTCTTTCATAATATTTTACTCTTTGACAGTTAAATCTTGCAGTGGATGGTTTTGGATGGCCCTTTGGTGACAATAAAACACCAATTGGAAAGCAGAGGACTGACAGTGAATCAAAGGACATTAAAAAAGATGGAATCAAGTAGAAAATATGTGGAAAAAGATTTTTTGTGCATATGTGTGGTTCTGGGGGTTGAACTCAGGCATGCTAAGCAAGAGTTCTTCCATTGAATTACATCCCCAGCCTTGGGGATAGACATTTAACCATGAACTCAGTTTTTTCTATTCATGACACAAACCTGAGTCTATAAAGAAAACATAGTAATGGATATGACTATAAAATCAAAATTTCCAATGTGAGAACACTCATCACACATAAAAATGATTGAAAGACGAATAAGAAATGGGGAATTTTATGCAACACTCAAGTCCAACAAAGAGTCTTACTTCCAATAGAAAAATAGTTTTTGTAGATCAGTAAGAATGTAGTAAACATTCTAATAAAAAAATAGGCAAAGACCTTACTCAGCCAAAAGTTAAAAATAACCAACAAAGATGCGAATATCCAATCAACACAAAAAATAATAGATTTTTAAAAAATATATAAATAAGTAATTTAATAGAGTATAAATGGCATAAAGATGTTTGGGTTAAAAACAAACAAAGGCCAGATGTTCTCTCTGATTTGTAGGTGCTAACTCCAAACAAGGGAGGTTGGGGAGGGGAATAATAGAAATCCATTGGATTAGAAAAAGGGGAATGAAGGGAAGGGAGCGGGGAGGGGAAAAGGAAAGACTGTAGAATAAATCAAAGGTAACATTCCTAGCCTTGTATTTGAATACATGACCAGGGTAATTCCTTATCATGTACAATCACAAGAATAGGATCCTAAATAGAATACGTTATACTCTATGTCTGTAAAATTTGCCAAAATACATTCTACTGTCATGTATAACTAAACAGACAATAAATAATAATGGTAACAATAAGAAAAAAATAAAAAAAGACGTTCTGGTAAAAATTGTAAAGAAGTGCAGTGCTGCTGGATGCGGTGGTGCACACCTGTAATCCCAGCAACTTGGGATGCTGAGGCAGGAGGAGTGCAAGTTCAGCCTCAGCAATTTAGCAAGATCCTGTCTCAAAATAAAAAATAAGAAACGGGCTAGGGATGTAAATCAGTGGTAAAGTTCAGTGCCCAGTATTGGTAAACGTGGGGTATGGGCACATTCATAGACTACTGTTAGGAGTATTATAGACTTTGTAGAGATAGGTTTGTAGTATCAAACAAATTTTTAAATATACTGTGGGACCCAACTTCTATTTATATATTATTAAAGCACATACTTATACAACTAGGAAAATATGCCTGTTCAGGTAATTTTTTCAGCCAAAAACTTGAAAGTAGGATAAATGCTGGTCATCAATATGTAATTATTTTGACAGAACATTGTAAAATTGTAAGAATTGTCATTTGTATAGAAATATCTATGCAATTTGTCACAAAGAGAAACCACAAAATCAAAGGACATCATATTTGTGTGTATATTTGTATGTTCATGTGTCTGTATACAAAAATGCAGTGTTGCTCAAGAAAATAGTGAATACTAATTAGTTATACTTGCTGATATTTATATTTCCTTTTAAAACTTCACTGTATTTCTTGAATTTTCTACATGAGTAGATATTATTCTTATAAGTTAAAAAATATTGTGAAGGGAAAAAAGGGCCTATGAATTTAGTAAAGTTAGGAAAATGTGAGACAACAGTAACTCTACTAATTTTCCTTTAGAATTGCTTAATTTTTAAGAAATTGGTTCAATATACATTAACAGTCCTGAATTCATAAGAGATAAAGATGATAGATAAAACTTTTGAATTAATACTGTTTAGCATGAATATTTAAAGATATCCTTTTCATTTTTTTCCTCCCCCATAGGTATGTTTCTTGCTGAGCTGATAGAAAAATATTTTGTGTCCCCTACCCTGTTCCGAGTGATCCGTCTTGCCAGGATTGGCCGAATCCTACGTCTGATCAAAGGGGCAAAGGGGATCCGCACACTGCTCTTTGCTTTGATGATGTCCCTTCCTGCCTTGTTTAACATTGGCCTCCTGCTTTTTCTGGTCATGTTCATCTACGCCATCTTTGGAATGTCCAACTTCGCCTATGTTAAAAAGGAAGCTGGAATTAATGACATGTTCAACTTTGAGACCTTTGGCAACAGCATGATCTGTCTGTTCCAAATCACCACCTCTGCTGGCTGGGATGGATTGCTTGCACCTATTCTCAACAGTGCCCCGCCTGACTGTGACCCCAAAAAAGTTCATCCAGGAAGTTCAGTTGAAGGAGATTGTGGGAACCCCTCCGTTGGGATTTTCTATTTTGTCAGTTACATCATCATATCCTTTCTGGTCGTGGTGAACATGTACATTGCTGTCATCCTGGAGAACTTCAGTGTTGCTACTGAAGAAAGTACTGAGCCCCTGAGTGAGGATGACTTTGAGATGTTCTATGAGGTTTGGGAGAAGTTTGATCCTGATGCAACCCAGTTTATAGAATATAGCAAACTCTCTGATTTTGCAGCTGCCCTGGATCCTCCTCTTCTCATAGCAAAACCAAACAAAGTCCAACTCATTGCTATGGACCTGCCAATGGTCAGTGGAGACCGGATCCACTGTCTTGACATTTTATTTGCTTTTACAAAGCGTGTTTTGGGTGAAAGTGGAGAGATGGATTCTCTTCGTTCACAGATGGAAGAAAGGTTCATGTCTGCAAATCCTTCTAAAGTATCCTATGAACCCATCACAACCACACTGAAACGAAAACAAGAGGAAGTATCTGCTACTATCATTCAGCGTGCTTACAGACGTTACCGCTTACGGCAAAATGTCAAAAATATATCAAGCATATATATAAAAGATGGAGACAGAGATGATGACTTGCCCAATAAAGAAGATATAGTTTTTGATAATGTTAATGAGAACTCAAGTCCAGAAAAAACAGATGCAACCCCATCTACCATCTCCCCACCTTCATATGATAGTGTAACAAAACCAGACAAAGAGAAATATGAAACAGACAACACAGAAAAGGAAGACAAAGGGAAAGATGGCAAGGAAAGCAAAAAATAGAGCTTCATTTGGACATATTGTTTACTACCTGTGAAGGTGATTTAATTGTGTCAATAAGACTCTTTTAAGGAGTGTATGCCAAATTCTTTTTATCAAAACATTCTCAAAAGGCAGTCCAGTAACTAGCTCTGATTTGCTAAAATAGGTGGGCAGCATGAGCAGATGGCTATTTTTGCATTGGTAAATGATTCTGCAAGAATTATATCAGTAACTCTATAGGGATTCATCATTACAGCAAACAGGTGATTTAAATTTTTTTAACATATCAGAAGACCATATAGAAAATTTTCACATCTGCCTACTTAACTTCTCACTAGATCATGATTACAACCGCCCCTCATACACATGCACACAAATGCAAACACAAATAGGAAAATATCTATTATTTAGGTATCAATAAAAGTATTTTGTCTTGGTTTTGGAATGAAGTTCCTGATAGAAGTAATGAACATCAGGAATGAATGTTTAGTTAAAACATCTTATTAGGGAGCTAGAATCTTTTTTCCATGTACAGAGATCATTCCGTTTTGAGGTGCTCGAGTTCATTCTACATTGCTTCAGAACCAATTTATACGTGCCTATAAAAATGCCATGGATTAAAAACACACATAGGCTCTTCATTTATACAAATACTTGTTATTTACCTGAAGTTACATTTATCCGGACTCAGAAACTTAGCTTTAGAGTACTGAGTTTCATAGCGCATCTTTCGTTGTGTTGTGCTGTGTGGATGGGATCTCACTATGTTGCCCACTACATTGAACTCCTGGACTCAAGCCGCCCCCTCCATCCTGGGAGTAGCTAGAACTAAGTAGTACCACACCACCACACATGGTCAGCCTATCTTTTTATCTCTCACTTTGTTCATACAGTAACCATAGAACTTGAAATTTCATTCTCACTATCACATTTTTCAAAAGAAAAAAATGAAGGTAATTAAGGGAAAAAGTAATTGACAAATATCTACTGTTATTTACACAATCTAGCACTGGTCTGTGCTGCTCAACCATACAAATAATGGCCCAACTCAATCCCTTTTGTCACATTTATAATCTCTCTTATGCATTTTTGTTTAGTCATCCTTTAACTTTAAGCAAATTTGATGTTTGTTTTCAATGAAATGCTTCCCAATATGCAATTATCTATTTGATACCAGAGTATGGGTCTGAGCAGATAATGACTTGGGCACAGTATTTCCTGCATCCTTATATACTATCCGAAATGTGTTTGGCAAGCTTTCAAGTTATCTTGTATAGCAGGTTTTTAACACCTGCTTGCCAGGTGTTTCCTGTGAATGAAGTTGTATTCAAAAAGTGATACTCATCAACTTGTTTTCTTGCCTCTAACTTACTTTCTTACATTTTAGAAGTAATCAGTTTGGACCTCTTTACTTTCATCTACAAAATAATGAGGATGTCACTTTCTTCTCAATATTCTTTGATATGAAGTACACTTTGCATTAAGAAATAAAGTAATTTAGACTTATGATTTCAAAAGCATATGTTTATTTTGCTCTAGCTGTTATCATCCTATCAAGGATGAGATATCTAGTTTTTAAAAAATGCTCTTGTCAAATAGTAAAAAACATTTAAGGCCATGGTGCATTTTCTCAAGGATTTATTCCAGAAACATGAAATCTTTCTTCTGTCAAGTTATCCGAAATTAGGCAAAGGTTGAGGCACATAAGTAGAAAAGTGGTTTCATTTAGAGGATTTTTCAGGAAGACATTGAAGCAAATATGTAAAACATACTTCATAAATTTACATTTTTAGAAATAACAAATTATGTCTATGTAAGTCATTAAAACACATTTTTGTTGTTCCATCCAATTTTTTTTTTTTAAGGGATATTTAATCGTACCTGTAGAGGTGAAGAGACATAGATAGAGAATGAGAGATGGAGAGGAGAGACTAAGAAAGATAGCCACAAGAGTCAAATTAAAAACTAAGAGACATTTCCATGGAACTTGATATCTAGAATGTTTTTAAATTGTGATGTACTTTACAATACCCATACAAGAGATTGTCACTTCTGGACAATTGTATCTATGAAATTAAATCTAGGGCCAAAGATTCTTTACAACTATATTTATTCATTTATCTTAGGTATTTGAATTGCTTTTAATTTAATATGAAAGGCGCCATGCAGTGTTTCACTAGACTATATGAAGCATTGCATTTCATACCTGCTAAGCCCATTGAAAATAGATTTTTGAAAAGTTAATTAGGGAAGAATACAAAAGAAATTACATTTATAAGATTTTTAAATACATCCTATTAAAAATTAATATCACCTTAAATATGGATTCAGTTCATCATTATTTTACACCCATATAAACATAATAGTATTGTGAATTTTTATATGATACAGCATGAAAAGATGTTTGCTGAGCAGGTTTATCTGTGATTTATTATTAATGTTTTTACATTGCCTGATTTTTATGTAAAATAAAAAATATTGGCAACTGGATCTTCACAATTTTTTCTTAGTATTTCAGAAAAATAATTACAAAATTGTTCTTTTTTTCTATTTCATCCTGAACTATAATTTTTTAGAAGTATATAACATCGTTAGATTTTATACATATATACTTGTCCCAGAAATGACTACTTGTGATATTTTATCAATTAAAGATAATATTTGGCACTAAGAGCTCATTAAGTAAAGCTTGAAGTAAAAATAAACTTCTCCTTTCATGTAGATTACTGTTTGTACTAATTACAAAATACTGCCCTTCTGAAGGCACTATCGTACTACCACATAAATTATATATTCATTGGACTTAATGACACAGAATCGCAGTTACAATGAAAATTTAAAATTAGACAAAATAGAAACAAGCAGATTCGAATACAAATCCATGCATAGAATTTGGATGAAAACAGGAGAATCTCATTTGCCTTCTTGTCTGTTACCTAATTTGCAAAGATATGTGACATGTAGGCTGTTTCTAAATACTTAGGTTGAAAATCTCAATCTAAAATGTTTAGCTGGATTTTATAGAATTTTGATAGCTTTATTAAAAAGACTAAAAATAAAATACATATGTAAATAAAGCACTCTGTAATAGCAATTTCAGAGAAATGTTAATGGAAGTAATGAAAAGAGGGTCAGCTAAAGTAGGATGGTCATGTAATTGGACCACGTTTAGGGACCTATGAATACAGGCCACCAATTTTTTAAATATCTATGATTTGTTATGTTACTATATTCTTGAAGAAAACAGTCAAGAATTGCTTCATGAAAATAAGTGAATAGCCATGAATATAATAATGCTGTTTACATAGGGTTCTTCACAAATTTCATAGATACCTATGAATGCTCAAAATGTTTGTTTGTCATAAATTATATTGTAGTCATACTTGAGATTTACACATTGTAATATAATCTAAAAATAAAGGTCATAAAAATAAAATCATGTTTGTATGTATTTTCTGATTCAGCAAGAATAGCCTCTATAAAGACAAATTCAATGCATCTCTAATAGTAACTAACAGTCTTTTTTCTTTCTTCCTTCTTTGTTTTTGGTTTGTTTTAAGCTGTACAGCTTCAAATATCTCCCGTAAGACATATTCCTAGATAAGAAAGATAAGGACAAAGAATATAGATTTCCAAAGCAATTCATCTAAATGCAAAGCAAGATTTGTGCAGGAGGAGAAAATTGGTACTGGAAGCAAAATTACATGAACATTTAGCCATACAGTGATGTATATTTTTTTTCTGTAATAGTGTTGGGAGGTTTTGTAGGATACATAATGACCAAGAGCATCTTACAACCAGAATTGTATTTAGATCCCAAATATGCCGTGATTCACTGAATTTCCAGAATACATTATTTAACCTACATAAGTCTAAGCTTTCTCATCTCTAAAGTGTGGAAAAAGAGTACTACCTCACAATATGGTTATAAGTCATCATTGTTGTATGTCTTAATAAGATGATCCACATACAGGAATTAGATCAATGCCCAACAAGAATTAACATTAGTAGTGGTAGTAGTATAGCAGTCATTTGCTACTAAAAATGTAGGAGAGTCCAGGTTACCTTGTATTGCATGAGAAGATAATGCAGTCTACACAAATGTTAAATAACAAAAATATTTTCTCTATTTCATATGACTAAGTATAAATATAGTACGTAGAAGAGTCTCATGCATCCTGTTAATAGGTAGTGAACATTTAGGGATATAGAGTATACACAAAAAATTTCAGAATGTAGCTATTTTTGAGATTTGTGAATCCAAACAATATGATGAATTCAGGAAATATACATGTTTACAGAGTTTTAACATAGTCCGAGAAAAAAATGTGGGTGATTTTTCTCATATTTAGCTAAATAGCTAATATAGACCTCCATTTTCTTTGAGGATGCTTATCCAGTCCTGCTAATGGCCTTTAAGTAATATAGACTAGAAATCATTGGTCTATTATTCCAACCTCGTGTATTATTATAACAATATGTAAAAAGGTACAGAATATTCCCAGGGACTCTACTAATTAGTTGTGATAGTCTACAAAATAAAATTATAGTCATTGAATAATACCATAATCCATCTCAACATACCTGATTGGCATGTATATGAATTTCCTAAGGCAGAAAAGCTAAATTCTTCCACGTCATGAATAACCCTATGTCATAGCTTAAGCAAAGTGAGCTGCAGGATCCTTGGTAATCTCTCACTAGGGAGGGGAAATTACATTCAAGCTATAGCAAAGGGGACCTTTGCTGCAATAGCATTTGATGAACACAGAAGAGGAAATATGAATGAGTGTTAGTTACAAACAAGCAATACAGTAAATGTGGTTATACTTAGCAGTATTCTTGATTACACTGAGAATCATATTGATCAAATAACAATCGATCAGTCTGAGAAAAAAGCTAATTTTAAGATTTATTATGCATCTGTAATGTCTATACCATGTGTTTTAGCTTGATTCTCCTCATTTAATATTTTTATAAACAATTGAAACAATAAATGAAACAATGGAAAAGGTTCAGTGACATTTTACAATTTGAAAACCCAGTAAAACTGAGAAAAAAATTATTCCTATTCTAGATGTAATATTTGCTAACAAATCCTAGTTTTGGATTGAAGACAAATATCTTCAAGTTAGTTCAGTCCTATTCTTTTTATGAAAATATACTTTTGCTCTAAAAATTTCTGACTTTGAGTCAGAAATAAAGGATAGATTATTACTTATAGTAATAGCCAAGGTATTAGCATTTTTGGGCTAGATCCTATCTTAGATCAGATTTGTATAATAAAATAGGGTGACTTATACAACAGAAATTTATTTTTACCACTTGTGAAGTCTAGGATGTCCAAGATTTCTGGGTGTGGTGGCACATGCCTATAATATCAGTGACTGGGGAGGCTGAGGCAGGAGGATCACGAGTTCAAGGCCAGCCCCAGCAACTTAGTGAGACCCTGTTTTAAAATAAAATATAATAATTTAAAAAGGGGTTGTGATTATGGCTCAGTGATAAAACACCCTGGGTTTAATCCCTAGTTAAAAAAAAAAAAAAAAAAAAAAAAAAAAAAAAAACAGTCCAAGATCAAGGTGCTGGGCAATTTGGTTCACAGATAAGGTTTCTACCCTGGTTTGTGAAAGGCTACAGTCTCTGAGTCCTCACATGAAGGAAAGAGCTGGCTTGGGTCTCTCTTCCTCATTTTATAAGGGTACTAATTCCATGATGTGTTATCTGTACGTCTGTCTTCCTTCTCAGTGACTGAGATCACCGTCCACCCAGTTGTCCTTACTGGTGACTCTCTTCCTCATCCCTCCACATTCACTCACTGGGACCTGTTGGTCCTACCTCCTGTTTACCGGGCGAATCCGTGTACTCACTGATTTCCACTGCCAACCCCTAATCCAATCTGTCATCACCTTGAACCTCTTTATAATGCAATACAATACTTTTTTGACTTCATCACCCTAAATTCGGTCTTCCCTCACTTCTACATCTATTGTCAGTACAGTAGTCAGAGTAGATTTTGTAAGATTGTCATTTCTTTGCTTAAAAATTTGTGTCATTTCCCTGATTGAAACTCAGCAACAGTTCTTCATTGTTGTTATGATAAAATTTAAAACTCAGGCAAGGATTTTGCCAGTCCTACACTATTTTGCCCATAAACTCTATTAGGCCTGTAATCTCTTCACCCTGACTGGGACTCCTGCCTTTTATCTTATCTTTTACCCTATCCTATTTTATGTGTTTTGGCCTCAGTAACTCCTTCAGCTCAAAGGTTCTTTAGAACAAAAATACAGTGCTGTGCACAGTGGTGCAAGCCTGTAATCCCAGCAGATCTGAAGGCTGAGGCAGAAGGATTGCAAGTCTCCTTTTAGAGATCCTGTCTCTAAATAAAATAGAAAAAAGGGCTGGGGATATGGACCAGTGGTTAAGTGCCTCTGAGTTCAATCCCCAGGCCAAAAAAAAAAGGTCTATGCTTATGTCAGTTTATGCCAACCTAAATAACAATCAGAGAAAGATTTTCCAAAGATCAGTGAAATTTACTTGGAAATAGGGAATTGCAATGGAAATACATTTATCATAGTAAATTATGAGTGAATTTTAAGAAATCAAGGTAATTAGGTTTTTACAGATGAAGTGAGGACGAATAAATAAGGCGTTTTTTGTTTGTTTGACTTTTTGTTTCACTTGTGGTACCAGGGATTGAACCCAAGGGTGCTTTACCACTGACCTACATCCAGTCCTTTTTAATTTTTATTTTGAGACAGGGTCTAACTAAGTTGCCTAGACTAGTCTCTTAACTTATATAATCCAGCCTTGGCCTCCCAAGTACCTGAGATTACAGACATATAACATCATGCCCTAATTAGCTTAATAAAATATGTAAAAATAATAATATTGACTATGAGAATTAATAAAAGTGGTACCAGTCCAAGGTTGAATAGATTATTACTGGGCAGAAGTTCTTGAGGAAGTATTTTTGGTGTAAGGTTTTGGTGGCCTTTGTGAAATGTAGTTTGGCAGAGTCTTTTGTAATAATTTTATCAGGCAATCATGTGTGATAACCCTTTCTTTATAACTTCCTGGATTTGCCATTTATTACTTTTGTTAGAGTTGACAGAAATTCCTCCATTTTTATTCTGAACACTTTCACACTTGTAGTTCAGTACTTTCTGGCCTGAAAGAAGCTACACACATGTCCTTCACATGATAGTTGGAGTATTTATGTGGAACTGATTCTACTGCTTATAAAATGAGTCAAGAAAATTGGGAAAAAGTTAATGACTACTTTTCCTCAATAGTTTTAGCAGTAAGCAAAGAAAATCCACATAACAAGTAGGAAATAATATTTCTAAAAAATAAAACTTTACCGGGTGGGGGAGACCTATAAGGAGGGTGGTAAGAATGGAGGAAGGAAGGACTGTATAGAGGGAAAAGAGGGGTGGGAGGGGTGGGGGGGAAGGGAAAAAAATAACAGAATGAATCAAACAACATTGCCCTATGTAAATTTATGATTTTTAATAAAAAAATAAAACTTTAGTATCATTCTACATTAAAACCAAGTATCTCTTCCACTAAGAGGAGAGAATGTTGGTATTCTTGTATTCTTGCCATTTGGGTTGGTTAACACTTTGTTGGAAGCTGTCTTGTACCTTGTAAGATGCTTAGCAGCATCCTTGGTGTCTAACCACTAGATGTCAACAGACACCACCACTCTGACCAGTTACGACACCCAAAACTGCTCTAGACATCGTCAAGTTTTCCCTGAGAGACAAAATCTTCCCCAGCTAAGAAAACAAGTGCTTTTGACATTGTCTATCCAGGTCTAACTCATGAATGATCTCTGTCACCTTTATTATGTGCTTGTAAGACACTGAGACTCCAGCAAGATTTACTGAAGCAGAAAATCGGAGGATGGAGTCTCAAAATAGGCACACAGCAGCAGTGCAGGTCACTGCCTTATGAGTGACTGACTACTTATCTAGCAGATACCAAATGCTCTCAATTTTCTCTTTTAAAAATAATGGGACTTCAAAATGAGAAGTCTTGCAGTAAGAAATTTAGGTAATTCCTTAATTTAAGTGTCTTCCTTTTTCCTATATTGTAATCTTTGGTGTTTTAGTCAACTTTTTCACTGCTGTGATCTGACAGGAGAAATTATAGAAGAGGAAAAATTTGGGGGCTCATGGTTTCAGAGACTTTAGTCCATAGACAGTCAGCTCCATTCCTCTGGGCCTGAACTGAGGCAGAACATCATGGTAGAAGTGGCTGAGGAAAGTCGCTGGGAACATGGTGCCAAGAAACAGAGAAAGACCTCCACTCAACAAAGACAAACTACAAACCCCAAAAGTAATCCCAGGGACCCACCTCTTCCAGCCACCCTCTCCTGCCTACTAATCCCTATCAAAGGATTAATTCCCTGATTGACTTAAGGCTTTCATACTCCAATCATTCCACCTCTAACCCTTCTCGCATTGTCTCATGCATGAGATTTTAGGGGACACCTTACATCTAAACCATAACAATCAGGTATTTTCAGACTCGATATCTTCTTACGTATGATTGATAGTTAATTGCATGTAATAGCCACAGAGATAGGGGTCACTTTTTCCAGTAGAGATTTTAATAGTTTCTGTTAGTACTTTGTTACCATCTGCACTTTAAAACAATTAAAGAACATATTTTGAAGAAAAACTTTTCCTATATTCAGACTTAAACCTATATTTCAACTTAGCTTTTTACATCCTAAATGAATAATAAGTGGGGTTTATATCATTATATTTTAAAAATATAAATTAAAAAAATTTTTCATGAAAAAAATAGAACCCATATATCACATTTTTTTGTTTTGTTTTGTTTTGTTTTGTACTGGAGATTGAACCCAGAGGTGCTTAACCACTGAGCCACATCCCCAGTCCTTTTGCTTATGTTTTATTAGAGGTAGCGTATCTCTGATTTGAGAATTGCCTAAGTTGCTAAGACTGGAACTTAGGATCCTCCAGCCCCAGCCCCTGAGGTGCTGGGATTACAGGCATGCACCACCATACCAGGCTTCATTGCAGATTTTATGAAAATTATTTTGCAAAAATGTGGGGTGCTACCATTATGTGAAACTTTAAAAAAAAAAAAATTGTCTTGGTATTATTAATGTCATTTATTACCAAACTGTCTTTGTTGCAAAATTTGAATGCACAGATACTTGTGATATATGTTAAAGCAGTGGTGGTGATTATATGGTGAAAAACAGTAACTTTTTCATCAACTTTCTCTTTCATCTCCAGCCTGGGCCCATCAAGCAGATATTCATTAACATGAGTGTGCTTTCCTTCAAAATCAATCAGAGGAAATTCTACTTTGGAAGAAGAGACAAATATAGATTTTCTACAATGTGGGACTTAAGCAATTCCATAATTTAGAAATATTGGTCCTTAGGGGGCTGGAGATGTGGCTCAGTGGTAGAATACCTGCCTAGAAATACTGCTTCTGTCATTCTTTCCAATCTTAAGTGCTATTTTGTTAGAGAGAATCACTCAGCAGTTAACTTTATATTTTTTAAAAAATTAACATAAATGATTCAAGATAGCAGGGTAGAAGAAGACTGCTCTGTAGCTCAGAAATTTGGGTACATTAAACAAAGAACGAGTACATTGAAGCCAAGCTGATCGCAGCAGTGGTGGCGCTGGTTCACCATAGAGGGGAGGAGAAACACAGATTTGGTACTAAAAAAACCTGAGATCAGAAACTTAGCTGATCCAGAGGTTTCACTAGGCACTGGTGCCTGAAAAGTTCTCTGTGCTTCCCAACCAGCTGAGAGCTGAGGTGGAGACATCTTCAGGCAGCTCCCTACAGCTGCTGCTACAGGGCCAAGAAATCATAGCACACACTGCCATGCTGACCTGGCAAGCACCTACCGAGCAGCTTAGGGTGTACCCAGCAGAATGGCAACAAAATGGGCACAGAGTAGACTGTAGCCAGGGAGTTCAAGTCAGAAAAGCAAAAGGGAGGCTAACTCACTTCTCCTTGGAGTCTAATGGCTCATGTGATGAGCTGAAGGGAGTCAGGAAGGTAAACAGATGGGTGTGAGTACACTCAGGGACTAAGTCTGGGAAGACTGTTCCTGGGCAGCAGAAGATTGGCTCCCCAGCCCCATGAGTGGAATTTTTTGAAGGTTCCTAAGAGCCAGACCTCTGACAGACCAGGAAATGCTGGACCTCAGGGGCATGTTGATCTAATTTTTCCAGGGTAAATACCACCCGATAAAGCCCCTAAGGCCTGATGTGACCTAAGCCTCAGCCTTTAGAACTCCTCCCATAGTAGTGGGGTCTGTGCAGACAAAATTCCAACTGACAGTACTTCACTTTCTGTCCTACCTCATACTCATGAGAAGGGAAACTGAGACTTGTTTCAACCAGTTTCAGACAGCCCACTCCAATTGGCAGCTAGGACGGCAACACAAAAAGAGGAAGGGGTTAACAAACCCCAGCCCTTGCCTTTGCTCTCAGTACATAGATCAAGAAGAAATGCAAAGAAAGACAGTTCGGCATAAACAATGACCACCTCAGTGGAGAGGATTCCATCATTTTCCATTAAGAATCTTTTCACCAGGTGTAGTGGTGCTCACCTGTCATCCCAACGACTCTGGAGGCTGAAGCAGGAGGATCAAGAGTTCAATGTCAGTCTCTGCAACTTAGCCAGGTCCTAAGTAACTCAGCAAGACTCTGTCTCTAACAAAATATTTTAAAAAGAGATGTTACTCAGTGGTTAAGTGCCCCTGGGTTCAATCCTGGTCAAAAAGAAAAAAGAATCTTTCTCTCTGTGTGTGTGTGTGTGTGTGTGTGTGTGTGTGTGTGTGTGTGTGAAAGAGAGAGAGAGAGAGAGAGAGAGAGAGAGAGAGAGAGAGAGAGTTATTGCTATGATGAATGGTTCATAGACATATGCACATATACGTATTTGTTTCTTTTTTATCATTTATATATATATATATATATATATATATATATATTTTAATGAAGTTACTTTTCCTTACCATGTCTATTGGTTAGGGTTTTTGTTTTGTATAATTTCATTTTGTTTTCACTTGTTTCTCTTGTTCCTTTTTCTTGTTTTTCTTTCACTGCTAACAGCCAAATTTTATTGCTATCTTTTTCCCTTTACTTTATTTCTCCTAATTTTTTTCCTCCTTCCCTAGAACTGTCACTTGCTACATCTCTTCTGCATTCTCTGTTCACTTTGTGAAACTTTAAAATCTCTTTTACCTTCCTGCCACATTTTCTTTTCTCTTAATTAACTGTATTTTTTACCATCTTTCAGAACTAATTTGTTTATATCACTCCTGCCCCACCATTCATGCTGTTGCAGTTATTACTGCTGTGGATGACTTAGTTGACATCTGTTGTTTGATTTAATATCAGATCTAGTTTATTGTTACTTATCGTTTTTGTTGTTGGACATTGCTAGCCCCACCATTTCTATTTTTTGTGGTAATTAAAATTGAATATGTTATAGTAGGAACCAAATATTTATTTTAATACTGTATATGATTTGCATTGGTTGTTGCTATTGTTTGTTTCCCACTATTCTGTGAATGACTGGTAGCCTACAGAGATACTATAAGTTCACAGGGTAGACACTCTGTTGCCAAACTAAACTCAACCAAAAGAGAGCAGACCTTGCTCTACATATAAATTGATGCCACTAAATCTTCAGCTATACTTAAATACAAAGACTAGAAGAGACAAAAACCCAAACTAATAACCAGGCCCCAAGTAGAAACAGCTACTGGTGTGCCCTTAGATCACATTCATGGACATCTACTGCTACCACAAAAACAGAGAATTAACACAAATACTGTAGATACCACACCTTTGGGGGTCTTAATCCAGATCATGCTAGTATACTTTGGCAAGGGAAAACTGTATCCTAAAAAGGCCCATACATAAGAGTGGAAGAGAAATTCCCCCCATCAACAAATGCATAGTACCCAGTGAAGGAATACAAGAAATATGAAAAACAAGGTAATATAATGCCTCCTAAAATTCATAATTCACCAGCTGACTCCAAAGATACTGAAGTGATGAAAAGTCAGATAAAGAATCCAAAAGAATTGTATAAAAATGACAAATGAATTCCAAAAGAATTCAGAAAAACAACTGAGAAAATTAAGGAAGTCAGTACAGAATATGAAAGATAAATTCAATAAGGAGATAGAGATACTGAAAAGAACAAAACATAAATCTTGGAAATGAAAGACACAACAAATTACATTCAGTTGAAAGTCTCTGTAATAGAGTAGACCATGCTGAAGACAGAATTTCCAAGCTGGAAGACAAAGTGACCAACCTTGAACATTCATACAGCTTTAAAGAAAAGAAAGTAACCATGATCAGAATACATCAGAACTCTGGGACAATATTAAGAGACCAAATTTTAAAATACCTGGAATGGAGGAGGACTGTGAGATGCAGGTTAATGGAATGGATAACCTCTTCAGGGAAGGAATAATAGAAAATTATCCAAACCTTCAGAATGAGACTAATATCCAGATATGGAATATATTCAGAACCTCAAATAACATAAGATCAAAAAGAACCTTTCCACAACTCTGTAATTAAAATGCTTAACATACAGAACAAGAATAGAATTTTTAAAAATTCAGGAGAAAAATGTCAGGTCACATTTAAAGGCAAGCCAATCAGAGTCACTTATGATTTCTCAGCACAAACTAAAAGTCAGAAGGACTTGGAATGATGGAATGATGTGTTTAAAGTCCTGAAAGAAAATAACTATCAAGCAAGACTGCTATATCCAGCAAAGCTATCCTTCAAAATTGAAAAGGAATGGGAAATAAAAAGCTTCCAAAATAAGCCAGAACTAAAAGAATTCATGACTACTAAATTTTCACTGTAGAAATTACTTAAATAAATACTCCACACAGAAGAAATTAAAAACGAACCTCAGAGCTCATAAATGAACAAATCTCATTTGAAGAGTAGCTAAAAAAGGGAGAAAGAACCAAATTAAGCATTATAAATACATCCAAATTGTAGGAAATAATAAATTCTCTTTCAGTAGTAACATTCAAAGTAAATGGTCTCAACTCTCCAATTAAAAGACATAGGCTGCCAGAATGAATTTTTTTAAAAGATCAAAAATTATGCTCTTCTCAAGAACCAACCTTATAGGCAAAGACAGCCATGGGGTAAAAGTAAAAGGATGGAAATTGATGAACGATGTGAATGGAGCCTGAGAATAAACAGAAGTAGCTATTCTCATATCTGAGAAAGCAGATTTCACACCAAAATTAATCAGTAGAGATGAAGAAGATCACTGTATATTGGTAAAGAGATTAATCCAAGAAGAAGATATAATAATAACAAATATTTGTGCCCCAAATGTGGTTGTAGTTATCTGATTTAATAAGAGACACTACTAAAATTTAAGGCTCAGATAGACCCCCAGTAGAATAATACTAGGTGATTTCAACACACTTCTCTCACCATTAGTTAGGTCTTCCAGACATAAACTTGGTAAACACTCTATGGAACTGAAAAACATTATAAATCAGATGTAGTTAACAGACAACTATAGAATATTTTATTCAATAGTAGTTGAATACACTGTCTTCTCAGTGGTTCATGGAACCTTCCTCAAAATAGACCATAATTTATCTACAAATCAACTCTTAACAAAAAAACAATTGATTTAATTTCTTGCATCTTGTTAGATTGTAATGGAATGAAGTTAGAAATCAATATAACAAAACCCTACAAAAACTAGATAGATTAAATACAGATAGATTAAATAGTACATTTTTGAATAAATAATATGTAATAGAAGAAATCAGAGGAGAAATTTAAAAATTTTTAGAATCAAATGATAATAATGATACAATATGTCAGAACTTCTTGGAAAGTATGAAAGCAGTTCCAAGAGGACAATTTATAGCTAGGCGTGCCCACATAAGAAAATCAGAAATATCCAAAATAAACAACCCAATGATGCACCTCAAGGACCTTGAAAAAGAAGAAGAAATAAGTTGCACAACCAGTAGAAGAAAGGAAATAATTAAGATCAGAGTCAAAATTAATAAACTTGAGAATTTAAAGAAAGGATCAATGAAATGAAGAGTTTGTTTTTGAAAAGATAAACAAGACCAATAAGTCTTTAGCCAAACCAACCAAAAGAAAAATAGAGAAGACACAAATGAATAAAATTAGAGGTGAAAAAGGAAAAATCACCACAGATAATACAGAAATCCAGCATATTAGGGACTACTTTGAAAACTTATACTCCAACAAATTGAAAAATCCAGAAGAAATGAATACATTTCTAGACAAATATGGTCTGCCAAAACTGAATCAAGAAGACATAGAAAACCCTAAGCAGACCAATAACTTGTAATGAAATAGAATCAGGAAAAAACAAATAAACAAACAAACAAAAACTTCCAACAAAGAAAAGTCCTTCCAACAAAGAAAAGTCCTTCCAACAAAGAAAAGCCCAGGGCCAGATGGATTCTCAGCTGAATTCTTCTGTTGGACTTTTAAAGAAGAAGTAATATCAATAGTCCTCAAATATTCCTCAAATTGTCCCATGAAATATAAAGGGACAGAACACTTCCAAATTCATTCCATGAAGCCATTATCAACCACAATTAGATAAGGGCGCATCAAGAAAAGAAAGCTACAGACCAATATCCCTGATGAAATCAGATGCAAAAATGCTTAATAAAATGTTAGCAAATCATGTTCAACAACATATTAAAAAGATTATACATAACTGACCAAGTTGAGTTTCTTCCAGAGGTAAGGATGGTTTAACATACGCAAATCAATGAATGTTATTCATCATGTAAATAGAATTAAGAACAAAAATCATTTAGTCATCTCCATAGATGCAGAGAAGGCCTTTGACAACATTCAACACTCATTCATGATAAAAGATACTAGGGATCGAAGGAAACCACCTCAACATGAAGGCTAAGGATGAAAAGCCCAAGGCCAACCTCATTGTAAATGGGAAAAACTGAAAGCATTTCCTTTAAAATCTAGAAAATGATAAAAATGTCCACTCTTATTTAATATAGTGCTAGCAATTCTAGCCTGAGCAATTAGGTAAGGGAAGGAAATAAAAGGATTAAAAATAGGAAAAGAAGAAGTCAAATTATCACTGTTTGCTGATGATATGATCCTATACCTAGAAAATCCAACAACTCCACCAAAAGACTGATAGGGCTAATAAAAAAAACTTGTCAAAGTAGCAAGTTACAAAATTAACATACAAAAATCAAGACTTTTTCTGTATACCAACAACAAATCTTCTGAGAAAGAAATCATAAAAACAATTTTATTCACAATAGCCTCAAAACAAATCCCTAGGAAGAAGTCTAACAAATCTTACCAAGGAGGTAAAAGATCTCTAAAATGAAAACTTTAGAACACTGAAGAAAGAAATTGAAGAAGACCTAAGAAGATGGAAAGACTGCCCATATTTATGGATAGGTAGAATTAATATTGTTAAAATGACCATACAATCAAAAGCAGTTTACAGATCCAATGTAATCCTCATCAAAATACCAATGACATTCATCATAGAACTAGAAAAAATAGTCCTCAAATTCACCTGAAAGAATAAGAGACCCAGAATGGCTTAAAGCAATTATAAGCCACAATAGCAATGCTGGAGGTATCAAAATACCTGACTTCAAATTATACTACAGTTTAATTGCTATAGTAACAAAAACTGCATGGTATTGCATAAAAACAAACATAGACTAATGGTACAGAACAGAAGGCACAGAGACAAATGCTCATAGATACAGTCATCTGATACTCGACAAAGGTGGCAAAAAACACACACTGGAGAAAAGACAACATTTTTAACAAATGATGCTGGGAAAACCAGTTATCCATATGTATAAGAACAAAACTGGACCATTATCTCTCACCCTGAACAAAAATCAACTCAAAATGGATCAAAGACCTAGGAATAACAGAAACTATCCAATTCCTAGAAAAAAGTGTGGAGTCAATACTCCAGCATATAGGCACAGGCAATGACTTTCTCAGTAGGACCCCTAAAGATCAGGAAAAATGCCAAGAGTTAATAAATGGGATGTGTTAAATTAAAAAGCTTCTACACAGCAAAGTAGGAATGTGAAGAAGAAATCTACAGAATGGAAGAAAATTATTGCTAGCTAGTCTTTTGACAGAGGATTAACATCTAGAATATATAAAGAATCCCCCCAAAAAATTTAACATCAAAAATCAAATAACCCAATTAATAAATGGGCAACTAAATTATACAGACACCTCTCAAGAAGAAATACAAATCAAACACATGAAAAAAAAATGTTCAACATCATTAACAATTAGGAATATTCAAATCAAAACTACACTGAAATTTCATCTCACACCAGTCAGAATGGTAGTCATCAAGAATGCAAACAATAATAAATGTTGGAGAGAATGTGGGAAAAAGAAACACTTTTACACTCTTGGTGGGATTATAAATTAGTCCAACCACTATTGAAATCATTATGGAGGTTCCTTGAAAGACTAGGCATGGAACCACCATATGACCCAGCTGTATCACTTCTTGATATTTATACTCAAGAATTAAGGTCATCATATACAGTGATACATGTACACCCATATTTATAGCAGTACAATTGACAATAGCCAAAATATGGACCCAGTCTAGGTGTCCATCAAGGGATGATGCATAAGGAAAATGTGGTAATCAACACTATAGAGTTTTATTCAGTCATAAAGAAAAACGAAATTATGCCATCTGAAGAAAAAATGGATGGAACTGGAGATCACTGTGTTAAGTGAAATGTGGAAGTCAGAGAACAAAAGGGAAAAGAAAGTTGGTGGTGGGTGTGGGGGATGATCCCATGAAAATCAAAGGGAGATCAGTACAGGAAAGGAACCAGGGAAGGAGGAGGAAGTACTGGCAAGTAATATTGGCCAAATTATGTTGTTATATTGTGTTAGGAATATCTAACAGATTCCATCATTATGTGCTAATCAAAAATTTACCATAAATCTGTGATGATTAGTTATTTTATTTCTCACTCTTATAAGTGAATGATTTAAAATAAGATAAAATACTTATTTCATTTTGGAGTTCTGACTGAAGACTTAATGAATTTGGACTTGCAAGACATCAGTGGAGGACTTGGGACGTAACTCATTAGTATAGCACTCGTCTAGTTCAATCCTCAACACCACATACACAAGCAAAAAGACATCAGTAAAAATATCAGATTAAAGACTTCTGAAGATTCACTTCTCTATAAAAGAATGGAAACACTGGCAAAAATAATTAAACCCAACTTTTTCAGAACTTTGGCAATTCACCAAAGGAGAATTTAAACAAGGAAATGAATGAATCTCACTAAGAATAGCCAGTTCCACAGTGGCCTTGAAAACTGTCAGCTTTTACTCATTGTGATAAAATACCTGAGAAAACAATTTAAAGGAGGAAAATTTTGTTTCGACTCAGTGCTTCAGAGTTTTCAATTAAGGGTTGCTTTGTCCTGAGGTAAAGCAGAGCATCATGGGTGGAAGGACATGACGAAAGAAAGTTCCTTACCTCATCCAGAAAGTGGGATGGGGAAAAGAAATACAGATGGAGACAAAGACAAGAAGGGCCTGGGACAATTATATTCTTCAAGGGCCCCGAAGAACCCACCGCCTTCAATGAGGTTCAACTTTCTTCAGTTTCCACCACTTCCCAATAGCATTATATTATATCAAACCCTTGATGAATTCATAGTTGAATCCATCAATCCACTGATGCAATTACCCTCAAATCCCTCCAGAAACCCACCTCAGAACATTGCTGCATTAAGGATAAAGTCCTCAATAAATGAGCCTACAGGGGACATTCCAGATCCAAACAATACTAAAATCTAATATAGTCAATATCTGAAGGTAGAAGCCACTAGAAGGACAGAACAAGTTTGGAGCTCCCAGGACTGTCACTATTTGATCTGTCCAGTCATTTCCCAGAAAATACATTTGCAAGGCTGTTTTAATTTAGACTAACTCATCTCTTGCCCAGAGCAAACAGACTTATCCCTAGGTTTGTTTGCAATAGTTTGACATTTTAGGTGTGCAAGGAAGTAATAAGATTTGGAGTTAGCAAGATGATTAAAAAATTTAAAAGCAAAAGTTGAGGAATGAGATGACCATCGTAGATTTTGTGAAGCTCCCTCATGTATCTGGGAATCCTCAAGGCAACAGGCATGCACAGGGTTCTGATCATCCCCAATCTGTGCACATGCCCTGAGTTTTCACCTCTGCTTGAGCTAGAAGATTTGCCTAAGAAAGGTGTGAAGAGTTGTAAAGTGGCTGAGTTTTAAAGCCATGCCCCAATAAATAAACAGAAGCCGTTAGCCAAGATTGGGAGATCTTTGGGTCCAAGTCATCTGAAGAATTATCTGTCCAATCAAAAGCTGACTACCGAGCAACATGAAGGGAGACGTTCAGTATTCACTCATGGCTGGAAAGAGAGATTACACTTATTCAGTCCAGTAAGGTCAATGAACAAATGACAGGAACAAACACAACAAGGACAAAGGGCAGCAATGATAAACCCACTGGGAAAGGCAGAATCTGATTTCTAAGACCACCGGATTATATGATTTTAAATATCCAGTTATCAACAAAAAAATAGGAGACACACAAAGCAATGAGAAAAAAGAAAGTGACTTAAAAGCACATGAGGAAATTGGATCAGAGATAAAAATATTCAAATAGGCAAACATTAAAGAGAGCATAAATATGTTTTCTCTTTATCATGTTTTTTCTATACAATTCAAACAATAACTGCATGAGGCAATTTAAAATCTGTATGAGTATATAATGTTTAAATATGTAATTTGTATGGCATAAAAACAAAAAGGACTGGGGAGAAAAAAAGGAAATATAGAGGCAAAGTTTTCATACTATTAAAATTAAGTTGGTATTAATAATCCAAAATAGATTGTTATAAATTAAAAAGTTAATTGCAATTCCCAGGGCAACCACTATGAAAATAAAATGAAAATGTAGTAGAAGAAATGACAAGTTATTAAAATAGAACACTAGAAATTATTTAACACAAAAGAAAGCTGTACGGGAGGAATAGAGGAATTTAAAAGACCTAAGACATTAAGACAGTAAATAGTAGAAAGGCAAAAATGAATGCTATCTTACCAATGCCTTGAGATGCCAGTAATTTTTTAGTTATTCATCAGAAAAACTCAAATTAAAACAGCAACAAATATCATTATACAACCAGAAGGCTTGATTTAAAGAGAAATAAGTGATTTCAAGGATATGTGGCAAAAGGAATTCTCATGTATTGCAAATGAGAACATAAATTTATGCAATGATTTTTGAAATACTTTGTCAGTATCTATTAATACTAAACATATATAGCCTATGACTTGAAATTTTATTCTTGGGCCTACATACATGGAAAAGAATGCTTATAACCATGAGAAAATCCATTTGTGAATGCTCATGGATGCTTTGTTCATAGTGGCCTCAAAGAGGAAACAGTCCGAATCTTCATTAAAATTAGAAAGAATAAATAATGTGGTAAGTTTAAGACACAATGTTACGTTTCAGATATGAGGTATCTCCCCAAAGCTCCTGTGTTGATGGCAGAGGGTGAAATGATTAGATGATGAGAGTGGTAACATTATCAGTAGATTAATCCATTTGATGGATGAATAACTTTAAAGGACAACTGTACTAGACAGTAACTGTAGGGAGGCGGGGTGCGGCTGGAGGAGGTGGGTCCCTGGGGCATGCCCCTGGGAATTATACCTTGTCACACTCACCTTCCCTGCTCCTCCCTCTCTGCTTCCTGGCAGGGCAACAGTCCTCCACCACAGCCCTTCCACCATCATGCTCTCCGTCACCTCAGCCCCAAAGCAATGGAACCAGCCAACCACGGACTAAAAACTCAGAAACCATGAGCCAAAATTGAACTTTCTTCCTCTAAATTGGTCTGGTCAGGTATTTTGGTCGCAGTGACATAAAACTGACACATATTGTACAATAGGAAAAGACAGCTTACTGATGTGCAAAATATGGAGAAATCTTGCAAACATGCTGATAAGCAAAAGATGCTAAACTGAAGATTACATATTGTATAAAACTTCATAACAGTCCAAACTATTAAGGTGATAAAAGTCACAAGAGTGGTAACTTTGGGGTGGTTATTGAGGGGCATAGGGAACTCCTTAGATATTGGAAGTCTCATATCCATGTGGTGTTTACCTAGAAATATAAATATGCATACCGGACATTTACAATTTTCTCCCTGTAGTATATATTTATTATACCTCAAAAAAACTAATAAACAACAATAGCAACACACAAGCCTCTTGGTGCTAAGGTCTGCCACAATCCTCAGGCGGCTACAAATGTAATGTCATCTTACTACTCTCTTGCTTGCTGCTTCTTTGCATTTGGTTCCTGGAAATTTTCTTTAATTTCTTGAAAGCTCAGTCTTGTACTCAAAAGAATATTTATTAAACTTTACCCACAGACATTTTATATCAGATTTTTTTTCATTATATTCGATCATCTAATTTCTGGGCACTAAATGGACACTAAATGACTTCCTGTCTAGGAATCTCCTATCACTTGGCCTGAGAGTCGTAGAAACAAAAACCTTAGCGAAACGTGCTCTTCCAGTATATTCCAATATATTTTTCTCATTTTTTTTTCTAAAGATACCCAAGAAAAATAGAAATGAATTAAAAATTAGAAGAGAAACAAAAAAACTAGAGACAAAAAGACTCATTAAGCCTGAAACTTAAGTTTGTAAATTTAGATAATATTTTAGTTCATTTTTAGGAGAGTAATTATTTGGTAACTTTACTGAAAGATTATTTTCCTGCTGCATTGCAATCACATTTTACTAATAACACAAAGCCTTTTGAGAACACAAGTGCATCAATCATTTATCACTGGAGGAATGTCTTAAAATAAAGAATACAATATGAACAGTTGTCTTTTCCCCAACTCGCAATAAGTATAAAGGTTTTTCTTTCCTTCTTTACTTAGAAAACTCGTTCTTTATGATCTACCTCAGACTAGAAATAAATTGATGTACATAATATCTAAAATGTTCCTAAAATTTAAAGAACCTTGGCATATTCTTGTTTTCTTCCTTACATAAACATATAATTCATCACAAGTACTGTTGCTTCAGCCTATAAACTAGATCCCAACTACCTATTTCCCTTCATCCCTCCTACCTTCACTCTTATCTGAACCACTATTGTCTGCTCTAGTAGACACTTAACTGGTCTCTCAACTCCACTTTTGATTCTCTATAATCTGTTCTCCACTATCAGAGTGATCCTTTTAAACTCTAATTTAGAAATTCTTCTCAAGGTTCTTCAGAACTCCCTATTGCCCTTGTCATGAAAGGCAGACTTCTTAGCACTGAAAGGACTTGCCCAACCTGGCCTCTGCTTACCCTGCTGCCCCATGTCACACTACGGTCTTAAACTCAGTGATTCAGCTCCACTCACCTTCTTTCTGTTCTTGGACCAAAAAGTCCATTCTTGCCTCAGGGACTTTCTATTGTTCTTCACCTTGAATGCTACTCTGATTCTAAACATAGTTGCATCTTTTTAGATTTCAATTCAAATATTTCCTTACTGAGAGATCTTCATAGGTCAGCCTACTCAAAAGTGACTCACTGTCCTGGTCACTTTCTACATTGGGCTGTTTTATTTTCATCTCACCATTTACCATTAACTAAAATTATTTTGATTTGTTTATTACATGTTTATTTGTCTTATCTCTGTTGATAACAGTAGCCCCATAAGTTACTGCTCTTGTTTGTTTTAGTTATCTCCATCCCTAGATGGCCTGCTGTCTAGTAGATGATGAACAAATAGTTAAATGAAGTTTTCAGATTCACTTAGGCTAAAAGGAAAACCCCTGATGGACGAGTCTCATGAAAAGGTCAGTATCTGCTCACTGTTTAGTGATTACTTTTCAATAAGTTTGAATTTAAGAGAGAAATCCTTGTAATACATGATGGATATATTAAGGGAAAGGAATCTAAAGAAGGTCTTTTCTGGAGTCTTCTATTCATATCACCTGTTTGGGCTATATTCTGCTCCAGAAGATAAAAGCAAACTGTCTTCTAAAATCAGCCCATCAAGAAAGACAGTTAGAAGAGGAATGACCTCCAATGGTGGGATAGTAAGTACTAGTTACCAGCTCTCCTGGAGGAAAATGCATGTATCTTTTGCCAGTTTCTATGATGAAAATGCCCACACCATGCCCAATTCTAAGCAATCAACCTCAAGTCACTGAACATGGAGTCAGGAGAAGCTGTGATTCATTGTCCTCTGCAGCTGGTTCAAGGGGCACCAGCACATTGCTGATGTATTTCATGTCAAAAATAATGTGAAGCATTTCACTTTCAATCTCTCTGACTTTAGTACACCCCTACAAAATCAATGTTAGTCACATGTCAGAAAAGAAAAAAAAAAAAAAAAAAAAACCTTTGAGTAACTTGCCAATAATACACATCATGAAGGATGAAACCAGGGTTCAAATCCAGATGTCTCTCCTGTGTATCAGGGGGTGGTAATCTACAAGGCCCACAACCATGAAAAGCAACAAACAAAAGAACAAGACTTTTGTTAAGCACTGAACTGCTTCTTAAGATCATGGCTATTTTCTGAACATCCTTGATGTCTCACAGATGATGCAAATTTTATTTCTAGCATCAGCTGTCCATGGAGTATATAATTATTTTGAATGAGATTCCTAAAAGTAGAAAATTAATCAGAGTTCAATGCACCAACGAAATCTTGCAGACCCTCTTTCTATTTCTGTTTCTTCTCTTGCTTGCTGGCTCCTTTATTTATTTATTTTTATATCCCCTTACAACATTAACATCCTTGACATCAAGAGGAGCAGGCATTTGAAAGAAAAAGTAGCTAAAGGGGATTCTAGTATGCACCTAAGTCTGATAATCAATTGAAACCACTCCGGGTTTTCACTCAAAAGTGCATTCATTCTTTGCACAACTCTCGGTGTCCCTTCCTAAAACCAACCTGTCCAAAAACAGTCATTCCCCCATTTTTCTAGTTTGTTTCAAGCACAGTTGGGCAGGGTAAGTTGGAGTGTCAGCTGAGATATTCAGTAGACTGTGCCTGTTATGAGTAAGGAAGCTCCTTTGAGTCTCCATCACTGCTATTTACTGAATGGATGGTCTTACAGAGTGAATGACATTTAACTTCACTACTTTTTTCCTGTTCTGTTAAGTATAGATTATCACAAGCATTGTATAAAGAAAGTTGGAAAATGCTTAGAAAAATTTAAAGTCATAGAGAAAATTGATTTTCATGGATATAATGACAGTGGTGCTTATAGATGGTACACTAGGAATAAAATAAATTGGAGTACCTCCGTTTTCAAAATATAGTCCTAGATTATCTATTTTAATGAGAAACCCAAATAAGAACATTAAAGAATAACAGCTCAAATACTGCCTGCTTGGTACATTTTCCCTTGGCCCAGGGTAACCTACATGATGATAATTTCATGGTGTAGACGTGTAACAACTTGCTTTACTGTACAGGTGCCTCATGGAATCCACCCACTGCCGACAGAAGCAGTGAACCCTCTGTGTAAACACCCGCTAAGTGCTGTATTATTTATCTGTATATATGAGGTCAAGTCAAGAAGATAGGTTACTCGTTTTTCATGAAATGTTTTACAATAATAAGTAAAAGACAAATTGTGGTTTCGTTTTTTTGTCCTGCAAATTTTAAAAATTCTTTATGAAATGGCTCCATCTTCTGGCCAAAGAAAGACTTTTCAGGATCCAAAAGGAAATTCAGGTTCATATTCCACAAACTAGCTAGCATAAGTTTATGAACGAATAAAGCAATATTTTAATCAGAAAAGGTCCACAAGCTTGACTTGTTTTTTTTTTTTTTTTCACCGCCTGAGGATTCTACTTTGTTATTTGTTTAAATTGATCTCATCTTTCTAATGCCCTGTCTGGGCAAATGGTACCATGCACACTTTGTCCCTCTAATTTCCCTTGTAGGTTTCCATTCTTACTTTTCATTGCTTCTTCTCCCGGCCCTGGAGAGTCCTGCTACTGCAACTTTAAGCAGATGTGTTGTCTTGTGCTTTATTCCTTTCATTTTGTAATTTGAAAGAAATTTTATGAAATTTATCCTAAATGAGAAATTATGGATAGACACAAGGACACATTAATGAAGTTTGATTCTTAGAGATGTGTAATGTCTAGCAGAAAAAGACTGTCCATACATCTATATCTGATTAGAATGACAACTTTTGAGGCATCTGGGCTTAATTTCTCAGTAGGAATAAAATTTAGTGACAAAAGAAGATTTTGGTTTTTTCTTGTTTGTTTGTTTGTTTGTTTTGGTACCAGGGATTGAACCCAGGGGTGCTTAACCACTAAGCCACATCTCCAGCCCTTTTTATATTTTATTTTGAGACAGGGCGCTGAGTTGGTTAGGGCCACACTACGTTGCCAAAGGCTGGCTTCTAACACGTAATCCTCCTGCCATCCGAGCCACTTGGACAAAGTTAATTTTAAATAAACATAAAAGATTTGTATGCAAATGAAAAAAATCAATTTGAACCTGTTTACCATTTGGACATAAGTCTTATGAATTTAATAAATATAAATAAATCTTATTCATAAATCTTATTCTCCCTGTATCCAGTTTGTTTGATGCTCCTTTGGGCAACATAACATAATTTGCCCATATTCTTTAATTCAGTCAATGTATAATTCAGTCAAATACATTGACTGAATTAAATGGGCCATTCTCAGCAGTATTATTTTTATAGGATAATTATTTTTTTATTTTTAAAAGATAAGCAATTCAATAGATAATACGTGTTTATTATTCTCTACTATGGGTTAGGTACTCTTCTAGGCACTGAGGGCAAACAGCAGTGAATAAAACAGATAATAACTTCAACCTTTAATAATAATAATAACAATAGTACCAGCAGTTGGACATGTATGTGCCAGATCCTAAGTGATCTCATTTAATTTATCATTAGGTGATATTTATAACAAATTTCTCCTTGGTCCCTTTTCTTCTTTGTTATCCTTCATATCTCTAATTTGTACTAAATTGTTCACAACAATCTAAGTTCCTCCTAACTCTTATGGCAGAAGGAGGTTTGCAGGTAGAAGGAGAGAGCACTGATAATTAATCATCTTCTGCTATAAATTTCATGTACCTAAATCTTCCCCCTCATTCCGAGTTTTTAGGACATACCTGAGCATTACTGTTTTCTGGGAATTTAATTTTCATCTTTACTGTACTTAGAATACTAAGATCCATACTTAAAAGAGGCTCATTATTTTTGTCCCTGTAAAGGGGCCCAAAGAATCAATTGAAGTAAGAGAGGAAATGTAAAGTATGAACCAAGCAGGGCAAAACAGTGAGGGAAGTCAGGTCAGGAAGACCTGACACTCAATAAAATTTCCATAGATCTCACTGTAAGAGGCTACCTGTGGGGTTGACGAGAAGGGAGAGCGAGGAGGAGAAGAATAGGAATCCACTGGCTTAAATAAGGGGGAATGAAGGAAAGGGAGGAGGGATGGGAATAGGAAAGACAATAGAATGAACTGGACATTATTTTCCTATATGCATATATGAATACACGACCAGGGTAACTTCACATCATGTACAACCACAAGAATAGGATCCCAATTAGAATAAGTTATACTCCATGTATGCATAAAATGGAAAAATCCATTCTACTTTCATGTATATCTTAAAAGAACAAATTTTTTAAAAGAAATGGACCTAACGTATATACTTGTGCATAGCAACGAGCACCCTGTATGATAGTAGGCAAGTCTTGAATTGTTACTTGTCTTCTAAAAACAAAGGAAGCCAGTCTGTAGCTCTGGACTTCTATCTTCCTATTAAGCAGCTGCTTAGGTGGCTCTTCGAATGTGCCTTAGCAAGGAAAGAGGGCTGAGACCAGTAGCGGGTGAGGAGAGCCTGCATCCTCTTGTTTATTTGTATCCCTATCTGATTTTTACCCTGTGTACCTTGTTATCGACTTGGCATAAAAGAAAGTAAGAGCAATCATGAACCAAATCACAGATCAGACACCTGCAATCTTTTCTAGCTCAGGGAGATTTCTTAAACATATTTCCCTAGACCAGACAAATTATGTCAGTATTTAAAAGGGGTTTGCATTCCCTGACATATTTTAGGAACACATAGCACATGAAATTATTACCTCCTTAACATCTAGTATTAATTCTATAATTGCTAAAGCAATAATGTGTCCTCTGTAGAAACTTGAAAAGCAAAGAAACCCATAAAGAAGAAAAAGACAGTCATATACCCTAAGATAAAATTTTAAAAAGACTACATTCTGATGCATTTCCTTCCCATTTCTTCTCTCTAGATAAATAAATTTGATGTTTGTGTTTTCATGTGATATGTGTCAAGTTGTTAAATAATGATTTAAGAGCATTTATTTCTTAAAACTGTCAGCTATCAGCTCAGTACTATATGGTTCATCTTAGAGAACACTCTCTTTTCTCTGCGTATCTGTCTGTCTGTTCATCTATGAACCTACCTACATAACTATCTATCATCATCTATCTTCTGTATTTCACCAATGAAAGCATTGATCCTGAGTAACAACAATGAATTCTACTCCCCAGTTCTACGTATGGATACTGTACTATTTATTTTTTAACGCAAAGAAGAGAATGAAGCTGAATTTTGTGTGCTGCTTCTCAGCAATGACAAAAAGGAAACCCTCAGGTATTCTTGTTTCCAAATATCAACCCAGCCAGGAGAGACACTCCAAAATAAAATATGTACAGAGACCTCAATGATAAACATTTACTAAATGAGCCCTGTGGTCTGGGGGACAGGTTCCCATGAATTTCAAAGTTCTACCTTAAGTAGCCTCACATATATATTCATGTATTATTCTTATAATCAAACTTAGAATGAGTGTGTGTCTATGTATTTGAAAATATGTCCCATCAGGGATTGGGGAGAAGGAGAGATGGAAGATTTGAAATATCTGTACTTACTTTAATAGTTTTCACCTTTTCAAAGCTCTTATAAGTTCATGTATGTATAAACTTATTAAAAGGTTCATAAGCGTATGAATTATATACATTCCCAAGATAGTAGAATTGGGTGTTTTCTTAATCTGTCTCTTTTATAAATTTCATTTGTCTGAATATTTTGGAAATTAAGTATGAGTTACTCTGATCGGGAGTAAAAAGAGATGTTTTCTAGTTCATTTAAAAATACACACATACACACCTTTATAAGATTAAGTTCAACAAACCCCCTGCCAGCCAGGAGTGTTCATGCACTGCTGCATGGGAGTTGGTGTCAGCATAGAGAGGAGTGAGCCCAGGACAATCTCTATCGTGCAAGGCTAACTTGATACTTGTCAACTTAAATGGAAATTATGTGGCATTTTTCTTTCTGAATATGGGAGCAACATGAACAATATCTTATTTTCACTTCAGAGACTTGTGTTGTCTAGATCACTGGATCTTGAAAACTTTTAATCCACATTGTAAAGTGACTTGGTAAACAGGTAAACAGTATCCCATGCTGGTTCAAAGCGTAAGCATATGGTCCCTGAAGACTATGTCTTCTTAATTATTAAAAAAATACACAAACTCCCAAGAGGCCAAGTTTATCATGTTCTTAAACTTATATTCAAATTGGTGAAAATATTTGTGTCTGCAAGAAATCTTCAGCAAATAACTTTAGAATGTGAGTTACTGTACTAATATACTATTGATCATTGTATGCCTACATGTCCCAAGTAAGAGTTTTTAGTTGACAGACAACATTCTATGTTTTAATTGTGTACAACATGAAATTTGAAGTATAAATATACTATGGAATTAATAATTAACAAATGCATTACTTTACAGTTATCATTTACAGTTATGGGTTTCTTTTATTTATTTGTGTGTTTGTTTACATTAAGGTGTTTGGGTTCTGGTTATTCATCCTTTGTGAGCTGTATAACTTCAAATATTTTCTCCTGTCCATTGTCTCTTCACTCTATTGTTTCATTTGCTATGCAGAGATTTTTAGTTTGGTGTAATCCTGTATGTCTATTTTACTTTTATTGCCTGTTTTTTTGAGGTCTCATCCAAAAAATCCTTGCCTAGGCCATTATCATGAAATGTTTTCTCTATGTCTCCATTTAATGAAGAAACACTGTCCTTCCCCATGTTTGTTGGCACCTTTGTTGAAAACCAGTTGGCTCTATGTGTATGCATTTATTTCTAGGCTTTCTATCTGTTTCATTGATATATATATATATATATATATACACACATACACACACATACATATATATAATATATATAACATATATAACTATATATTATAATACACACACACACATATTGATAGTACCATGCTATTTTGGTTATTATAGTGCTATTATATAGTTTGATGTCAAGTAGTGTGAAGCCACAAGCTTCTCCCTATCCCAGATTGCTTCTGCAGTTTTTTTTTTTTTTATGGCTTCATATGAATTTTATATAGAGAATAGAGAATTTCATATAAATTTCTCTATTTTTGTAACAAATATCATTGGTATATTGATAGGTTGCATTGAATCTATAGATCTCTCTGGGTAATACAAATATTTTAACTACATTAATTCTTCCAATCCGTAAACATGGCACTTCTTTTTCATTTATTTGTGTCTTCTTCAATTTCTTTCATCAATGTTTTATAATTTTTATTGTAGAGCTATCTCACTCCTTTGTAAAATTTATTCCAATATTTTGGTAATTACTATAATGGAATTGTTTTCTTTTTCAGACAATTTGCTGTGAGTGTGTTCTAGAAATACTACTTATTTTTGTATGTTGATTTTATATCGTACAACAGTATTGAATTCATGTACTATTTCTCACAGTTTTTTAGTGGAGTCTTTAACATTTTATATTTATATGATCATATAAAATGCAAACAGGGTCAATTTAACTACCATAGCACATAAAAAATATTTTTTGCTGTCATAAAGTGGGGTCCCAGGGATGCAAGGATGGTCTCACATACACAGATCAATGGATATGACATCACATTAAGATAATGAAAAACAAAAGACGCTTCAATAGATACAGAAAATACCTTTGACAAAACTCAACATCCCTTCCTGATATAACTCAATGAATCAGGAATAGAAAAAAAGCACCTTGACATAATAAAGACAACCACAAAAATTCCACAGCCAGCATCACACCAAAAAGTTTAAAAGGTATCCCTGTAAGTGTTATATGGCAATCATGTATCAAAATTCAGAAGTAGATAAGGATGCCCACTTTTATCATTTCTTTTCAACATAATACTCATAGTTCAAACCAAAGCAATTAGACAAGAGAAGGAAAAGACATCTAAATTAGAGGACCAAAGAAAGAATTTTGAAGAATCTGACGACTTTGAAAAACCATCTGAATAAAATACTAAGAACCATTTTTGTTATTGTTGTGACTCCATCTAAAATCTACAGAACGATCATTGATCACTTACTCTGTAAACACAGTTCAATAATTCACTTGAGGATCTCAATGACATCACATTCCTCTTGAGCCCAGTCACTTATTTCTATACCCACTTTCACTCTCCTAGATTAGGTGCTCATTTCCTCATATTCCCATGGTTGCAATACCTTCCTGTTTTTATCTATTGGGCATAAAGTTCCCAAATTAATCTTTCTAAAGTCCAACATATATATGGTCTGATTGAGGACATTCGCGTGCCCCTACTACAAACAGAATAAAATCCAGACTGATTAGTCTGGAGCTATGCTTGTATAAGCTGACTTGTATCAGTTTTATTTACTCCACAATTCCCCCACACATTCCTCTCATCCCAGTCAGTCAGCGCTGCTCCACAGAACATGGCATATGCTTCTCTGCATCTATTCCTGGCTCTTACTATTTTGCAGGTGCTTTATACTCTTGAATATCTTTCCCTCTGTTTATCCAAGTTCTCCCAGTTATTTGAGTACAACCTTTGAGGGATGTACAGGAGAGAAACTTGGTGTGTAGCCAGGAGGTGCCACTCAAAAAATACAGCTTTGTGTCAGGAGAGGAGCCAATTGGAAGAAGGGCATTACCAAGGGGACACTCCAAAATCAATATGGCAGGAAGGAGGCAATTCTCAACTTGCAAGTAAAGTAGGAGGATCAAAAGCTCTGAGATTTGATCGATTGACTTGCCAGGTCAGATGAGCTGAGCAAACAGAAAGTCAAAAGCGAACGTGTGAGTTGAATTGGATAATGTAGAAGTACAAATATGTTGGAGGCCAGTTTGGGAGTATTGTGATCATGTGTCCTCTCCATTTGTCCCCTGCTTGTGGTATAGCATGCTTTGTAGGGGTGGGGGATACCCACTGCACTCCCCTCTCTTCTTGAATTGGTCCAACGCCCCCGCCCAGGACTTTTTGAAATTTTCTCAGCTTGCTTCTGCACACAGGTGTTGCACTTGCCTCTGACATCACAGCCAGCACCACTATCTCTATTTCCCAGTTGGCAATGAATCACACTATTGGTGTGTGACATTTGTACTGCAGTTTTTTTTTTGTTGTTGTTGTTGTTGTTACTTAACTTTTTAAGTTTCTGTAGTTTGGTCTAAGACTTTATTAGATTGTGAAATGAAAATATCTTTCAATATGGAGATATATAACATTTATTACTTTATATCCCCCCAGTCAATCCAGAAATATGTTACTGAAAGGCATCCAAACACTTACTGCATAACTAGAAATACCATGTGCTAATTTACTTTTCTCTTTGACTAGTCCTGTAATCTAAGCTGGTATACAGATTTTTCTTAGAGATAATCTCAAAATTTACCCAAAAGGACACATTCAGATGGAAGTATGTTGATTAAATTCCATAATAAATATAGAATTACAAGCAGAAAAGAAATGTCAGTTACAATTCTTCAGTGACAACAGAAATCAACTCTGGCTAACTTAAGCAGATACTAATGTATCATAGGGATATTTTATAATTCGAAATTAATGAAAAAGCTCAAGAAGACTCAGGAAAAAAGATACAAATGTGACTCTAAAGATTGTAGCAGTGGCCCACCAGAGCCAGAGCATCACCACCTAAGAAATAAGTTCTGACCAATTTTTCTTTTTTTTTTTCTTTCCTTTTTTTTTTTTGTTTTGTTTTGTTTTGTTTGGTTTGGTACTGAGGATTGAATCTGGCCACTTTTTCTAGCCTGTGTTCAGTTTGCTCAAGTTCTCAGTCTTGGTAAAGAACAAACAACTGGCCAGGCACAGTGGCCCAGGCTTGTAATCCTGGCAACTTGGGAAGCTGAGACAGGAGGATCACCAAGTTCAAAGCCAGTCTCAGCAAAAGTGAGGCACTAAGCAACTCAGTGGGACCCTGCCTCTAAAAAGAAAATACAACAGAAGAGCTGGAGTTGTGACTTAGTGGTCAAGTGCTCCTGAGTTCAATCCCCAGTACCAAAACAAACAAACAAAAAACAACTGGCCTAATTTGAGCATTTGCTCTTTCCTTTGACCAACAGAAAGCAAGACACCTTGCTATATACAAAAATGGGGAGAGGTAATTTGCCCAAATTGAATTTTATCACTCTTATTGCAAGAAGAAAAATGAAAATTAGGCTTCCAGGTAAAGAGAAACTGGAAGAAGAGGCATGCATGATATAGTCCAATGCATATAGCTGTGAGGTTTTATAGATCAAGACCATTGTGATGAGCATATTGTAAAATCATTTTAGAAATAAAGCAGATGGAATGAACATTGTGAATAGGACTTATTTAAAACTGGAATTTTATACTTAGGCTTTGACCCTGAGGCAGAAATGGCCCCATAACACATTATGAGCTTTGAGGCTGGAAGCACAATTGGGTCAATTGTGAACACAAAGTGGCAGGTTGCCAGGTAAGGATGCCTTCAGGATCTGGTCCTCACTCTCTACTTTGATACTTTTGTGAAGTCACATAGTTAATGACTCTCATTTGTTCACAGTGAATAGGAATTTGGGGGAAGGTAATGTTTCATAGTGAGCATGGGAAGAGACAAATTAATAAAATATAGCAATGTTGTACCTTGGTGGTGAACAATTACCTTTCTTCATACAGCCCACAACCAATCAATAACATACAGGAGACATGGCTAATACCTTGTGGAATTAGTGGGTGCTGTAAGAAAGGAAACACCAGAAGGCACAAGGCAGAGGTACTTAACCAGACCTATTACTTCCTAAAAGAAGTAACACATCAGCAGAAACTGAAAGAATGAGGGAGAGAAGAGCTTGGACAGAGGAAACACCAAGTGCCAAGGTCCAAACCCAGAGCACCATGTATTCGAAGAACTGACATTAGGTCAGAGTGGATGGAGGATAGAATAAAAAGGAAAGAGGTGATTAAATATGTTATGCTCCTGTGGCAATGCAGGAATGTTCAGAGCTGAAATGATTAGATGGTGAGAGCTGTAACCTAATCAGTAGATTAGTCCATTTGATGGATTAATAATTTGAACCGATTACTGAATGGTAACTGTATGCAGGTTGGCATGGTTGAAGGAAATAGGTCACTGTGGATGTGCCCTTTGGAATTATATTTTGTGTCTGGCTCTTTCTGTGCTTCACAGTGGCCTTGAGCTGAGCATCTTTCCTCTGTTACTCCTTTTTGCCATGATGTTTGACCTCATCGCAGGCTCAGAGCAATGAAATTGGCCAACAATAGACTGAGACCTTGAGTCCAAAGTCAGTCTTTCTCCCTCTAAGTTATTCTTGTCCAGTATTTTGGTCACAGTGGCAAAGCATGACTTTTGTGTGAAAGGGGGTTCCCTGGAAACAGACTCAGGAATTTAAGTTTTCATGCGAAAAGTATATTGGAAGAACTTTCAAGAACAATACGTGTGGGACAGCAAGGAAGACAAATGTCCAATTTCTGTTTTATGTGTAGGGGGAGAAATTTGTAATGTAGTCATAACAAAGGCTTTGGTCAATTCCTTGGGGGAATTGTGAAATTGGGATGGACCTGCAGAGTTGTCTCAGACTAGAAGAGGGGACTGAAATGTTATATCCCCAAATGGAATAAACATTAGATATAGGCTACCCTCCAGAAGTATGTAGGACTAATAGGTTCTCTTCAATTTAGAGAAAGTCCCAGGGAGGGACACAATGGAAAGCAACTTCTGCAATACTACAACAAATGCCTGAGTCCTCAAAAGGGGAGAGCTGCTTGCCCATAGAGCACACCACAGTGTAAATAAAGCATGTTAAGGATGCATCTTGTGAATTATGTTAGGACAATGGTAAGTTTGGACACTAGGCAAGGAAAAGACACTAGTAGATGGATATTTAGAATTTTTTTTTTTCTGGTTGCAATATAAGCAACAAACTGGAGAGAAATGTGACCACAGTTAGAAAGACCAGTTAAATCCCAGAAAGAGATAATAGGGTGTGAAGCAGTGTAGTGGCAGTACCAATGGAGAGTTTCAGGTGAATTTGAAATAAGTAGTAGTAGTAGGACTTGGTGTTTGGCTTTAAAAAACTCACATTCCTGACTTGGGAACTCGTGATGATCCAAAACAAAGCAAGAAAACCGATCATTTGTTATAATATTTTTTGAAATATAGGAATATGTACTTTGGTATAGATACTAAACTCAGTTTTGGAAATCTCAAATTTGAAGTAAATTTAAAAGAAACATATCTGTGGAGATTACAAAACAGCATATAGATATCATGATCTGGAACCCCGGAAAATGTTTTGGACTAGAAATAAAATTTAGCACGCTATCATAATATGGGTGGTATTTGTAGCCAATGAAGAGATCAAGATAGTCTAGAAAAGTTTATAATGCAAGAAAAAAAAGAATTCCTAGAATAAGATCATGAGTTTTTCTTTCTTTTGCTAATGAAGCATTCCTCATAGTCTCACCCTGTGTTTTTTTTTTAAAAGGCCTTTTTTTTTTTTAGTTGTAAATGGACACAATACCTTTATTCTATTTATATGTGGTGCTCAGGATCTAACCCAGTACCTAATACATGCCAGGCAAGCACTGTACCACTGAGCTACAACCCAGCCCCCTCACCCTGTGCTTTTGACATGATTAAGCAGTCCGTGGGAGAAGAGTAGTAGCTGTTGAATGTCTTTGATATACCAAGCACATTATCTCATCATTTTACTTTACAACCATATGACTTCAGATTATCTTCCCCATTTAACAGATGAGAACAAAGACAGAAAATCTAAGGAAATCACAGAAACCACAACATTATTCATTGGCCGAGCCAGAATTTCAATTTAGATCTGCCTGTGTTTTATTGTGATTTTCACATGACAGAGAGGTTAACTACAAATGATTATGTAATTCAAGTTTATGATGAATTATAGTTGTTATAATCAGAGTCTTATTTTGCTTTATATAATAGCCTAAAATTTAAATATTAAAAAGTGATTTTAAAAAGTAGAAGCTCGAATTTGCTTTGGGGAATAGAGTATAGGGTCTCTTATATTCTCAAACCTTAAAGATATACCTTTGTTCTTGTTAAATAGAAAAACAGAAAAGAAAAAAAGGCTTACCCTTTCATTAACCACTTTGTAAAAGAGCTTCGATTTATTCTGAGGAAATTAAAAATGTATAGCAATACGCATTTGGGGAAAATTACCTCACAACAAAAAGTGTATGTACAATTTGCCCTGACGTTATTTATTTATGTGTAGCTAGAATTACATGCCCATATGGAACCCAGGCCTATGAAAAATGTCTAAAATAGTTTCTCAGCTATAAGAAACCATGAATATGCAGAAACCTACAGGAGCTGTGAAATAACGCCCCCCCCCCCCCGGTATTCTGTTGCTAGAGATGCATCAGAAATGCTTAATCAGTGGTCTCTGTTAGTCCGTATTTGCAAGACTTTTTTCACACACTTGGACTCAGAGTTGGAGCTCAGTCTCCCTGGTGGGAAATTAAGAAGAGATGGTAATGTTAGCAGACGGATTTTTCAGCTGTGTTCCTAAGTGGGCAACCATCCATCAGTAGTGGTCCTCCTTTGGAAGATGGTGCACACTCTTCTCAAGGGTGATATCTCTTAGTCAGTTCCAGGGGTTAGGCCTGAATACATTATTATCTTTAACAAAAGTCATTTAGGCCAAGTGTGGTTCTATCTGTGACACACTTTTGAACTAAAATTCTTGGACTGTGAACAATGTTAAATTATACATATTTCAGTATCTCTTGCAAGTCCTCACTAGGAGCAAAGAGGGCATCCTTTAAAAATCTTCCTTTATCTCATTAAGTTTCTTTAGGAAGTTGGTTTTGATATTAAGATTTAACGAGGCCCAAAGCTAGTTGCAGCCCTAGAAAAATTCTCTAGCTATCAAAAGGGGGAAAAATATTTTGTAGAGAGCAAACCCCATTCATCACAAATGTGGTTTTTTTAAAGGATAAAAATAAAGCAGGATCGTTCTTTCTTTTGAAAGATATACGTTTTCAACTTTGAAGGGATTAAAATACATTTTTGTCCAATCTCACTTATTTTGTTCATAATTATACATGTTCCACAGACGAGAAGTATATTCAAGGTTATAAAACAAAAGGATATTTAATGGTAAAAGTAGGATCATAAATCAAGTTATTTTTATTTCAAATTCAGAATACCTGCTACAACACATTGCTTTGTTTCATAATTTCTTGATAAATAATAGATATGAGATTCCAAGATACTATCAATCAATATGTACCAAGCAAAAATGTCAAGCCATATATTTAGAAATTTCAAGGACACACTGCAAACTCCTACTAAAACCAAACACTTGTAATTTGCTTGGGGCAATGACATGGCTTAGTTTTAAAATATTATACATAAATCATTTATTTAATGAACTTTATCTTTTAACCTTCATTAAAAAGCAAAACAAGTGTCCTCTGTCATTGAAGATGCCAAATAAATGCATCAACAGAAATTAATAGGCAATAGAACTTGATGAATTCTCCTGGAGAATATTTTTATGATGAAAGCTTGGCAACTGCTCCTGTGATTAATCATAATAATGCACAAACTCTTAGCTCTGGACAAACTGGCCTATTTCTTCTTTCTGGAATTTTCCTCTCTTTTCTCTTTTCCTTCAAGGAAAGCTAAACTATTCCACCTTCTGTGATGTCCCCACCTCTACTTCCTTACCCAAACCCCATTTTGTTCAATATCTCTCAGGCCACCAAGGAGGAAGCGGTCTTTTTATCCTTGAAGCTCCATTGTATCTTACATTTCAACACTGATCACACAGTAGTATATTGTCTGTGCTATATATTTCCCAGACCTTAAATATTGCAAAAAGATTTTTGAGAATATGGGGGAATAGGGTGGATATTCACTGGATGCTCCTTGCTGTTAGGTAAGGTAAATGTGCAACAGATGGCAAAGTACATCAGAAGTATAAATAATTTGAAAATTCAGTCATTTAGTGGATTATTGGT
The DNA here is from genome assembly GCF_902686455.1 of Sciurus vulgaris. Lineage (NCBI taxonomy): Eukaryota > Metazoa > Chordata > Mammalia > Rodentia > Sciuridae > Sciurus > Sciurus vulgaris. The sequence goes on along the minus strand of NC_136463.1, from coordinate 120,527,221 downwards.
CAGTACATGTGCTGGAAGCAGACTTCCTCTATGAATAAGAAGCATTTCCATCTCTCTCACATTTTCAGGACAAAAAGGAGTTTTTAAAAATCAAAGAGAATATTTCTAACTTAGTTGAATCTGAAGATTTACCTGGCTAAACATAATCTTCCTCTAACTTACTAGACATCAAAATTCCTATGTTTGTGTAGGTCAGCAAGAGTGATAGAAGTGAAGATTATTGGCAGCATATCACATTTCCAGATACTTATATACATTTTCCCCACTAAATTTTACAGCAGTCCTACTAGAAAGGTATTATTATCTCCTTATCCTCCCAAATAAATTTCCCTTGAATGCTAAAGCAAAACAAAACAGGATTAGTGTTAGAATATTGGCAAGATGTTGGTGTTTCTGTATGATATTTTCCATGTTTTGTTCTATAACATAAGTTTATGTTAAGAAATGAAATAACTTGCATACTTTAAAACTCAGGATTATATCAAATGTTATTATTCATTAAATAAAACCAATAATTTATTAGGGTTCAAAAAGTAAAAAACCACTAATATATTACCTTTAAAATTCTCACATTACTAAAGAAATATTTGTATCTGAATGTGTTCCAGAAATACTCTTCTTTTTAAAATAACATCAATGAAAGTCAAATTTTATCTCCTTTATTGACCAAGTTAGCCATGTGGGACAATAGCAAAATTGAAGTTTCATCCAGTCTCAGAATTCTATGAATGGTTGATTTATAATGTGCCTCACCACTGAAATAAGAGGTATTTTTTTTCCTACCTATTTAAGTCTGCTGTCACAATTGTTCCTTCGTAGGTGCAAAATGTAGGAGCTTGCATTTGAAGCTCTATTGCCCATCCTCTGCAAAGAGGGCAATGCTTTCCAATCTGAAGATATTTGCAGCTGTTCAGTTCATTCACTAATCACTTCTAAGATTTTCCTCCCTAAAATAAAAATCATCTGGGGATTAATTGTTATTTACAATGTCAAAGCTTGGCTTTTCTGCAGATCTCTTCATTACTTGAGTTTTTCAGTCTTAGTCCATGTCTGGAATTATGAACTTCACTTTCAGAATTTCAAGTGGGTGTACGAGTGGTAACAGAGATTCTGCATGGCAGGTTTGGGTTAGAATTAGATAACTTTCACTCATATTTTTCACCTCACACATGTAGCCCTGTACTAGGTTAGTAGAACCCTATAGTGCAATATACTGCAAAGAGAGCCGCACGCAGAGTTCAACATGCTGGGGGGCACCTTGGGCTCCATCTAAATAGACACAGAGAATCAGGTCAGTGACTACTTTACATACCTCACATGGACCTGGAAAGAATCCAGGCTTCTAGGGGATAAAATAAATGAATGTGCTTTGTAAAGTATTAAGCATATTCATACTAATATGAATTATGATCAGCACTTATCTGTCATTACCCTACATTCTCATCAGCTTCTTCACTTATAAAAGAGCAGGAAGAGAATGTCTCCGGATGTACAGTGTCCATGAGGAGCACAGCTTTCGCTAAATTAAATCCAGTCTAGATATTGCACAATCCTGTTATATCTGTGAATAAAATCTTGACTGATTTACTGCTTACTTCAGTTATGTTGATTTTTTTCATTTATTTGACTACTGTTAAGAAATTGCTAGCCAAGCCCTACTGGTCTACTAGGTATGGGACTTCACACAAGTTATCTAATTTTTCCAAGTCTTTTCACCAACAGAGAAGTTGGGAGGTAGAAGAGATCAGGCAAAAAGAAAAAGCAGAAATGGTTTGGTCTGGCATACCCAGTTCAGAAAATATAGCCTTTTGTTCTCTCCCACAAAGAGAATTCTGGCGGTCAGCAGAGGGAGCTTCGCTGGGCTGGAGCACCAGGTGCTCACAAACCTTCACATCAAAATGTGAGACAGGATTCAGAGTACAATAGCTTAGTTTGAAAATCAGACTAGAAGGGACTGAAGACTTTAAGAGGCATAGTTAAGAAAACAGAGACAGTAACCTAACAGAACTTGGAAGAATCGTGTGCATTCTTTCTCCTACTTTTTGTTCATTAATGTGGGATGTGGATAGGGTGGGTGGTAAAATATGTTTAATACCTATTATCAGGTTATTGTAACAGTAAACAATAAACTGGTTTGGGGAAAGTAAAACACCTCACATAATATAGTGGTGAATTCAAAGACCAGTGTCAAACTCTAGATGTCATCCTGTAATTTACAAAGTATTTTTAAAAATAGACTACCGATATCTAGCTTCCAATAAACATAAATATTGAATGCTTACAAATTGTTTAATAAAATATGTACAGAATAGACAAACTGGATCTTCTATAGCCTGAATATAATTACTTTTAAAAATTGACCCATGAATGGAATTGGATTTTTAAAGTATAAATATATTGCTAATTGTTAAGAAATACTTTTATTCTGGGAAAAACAAAACAGTAAGGACAATTATTAAACAATGTTTTCAGTGAAAATTTGGGAATCTCTTACAAAGTGAGGCATTTTTTTTTAATCAATGCATCATAACCCTTAATATTTTCTATTTAATGAATTCATGCTTGCACATGTTTTTTCCACCTTAAAGTAGTTGGGGCTCAGTTTCATTTTTATTAATAATCACAACTTTTATTGTAATGAACAGTTATCAAGTATGTACTGTGTTCTAGTAAGGCTCTGTTCTAGGTGCGAGAAATTCAAAGAAAAATAATTCACATTACTTTTTAACATTTAATCAGTTTGGTTGAGATTAGTGATCTGTAGACAAACATGTTCAATAAGTGTAATATAAACTCACTAGAACTTTGCAGGCCACAATAAGATCCCAATGAGTGTGATCATTTCTCTTGAGGTGGGGCAGAGGAATCAGCAAAGACTGTAAAACTAGTCCTTAAGTCTCTTAGGTATCACTAGTGACCACTAGCACACTGGTATTCTTTCACTTTGGAGATAAGACAGGAAAGGAAGGTGAGGCCAGGGGTTGGGGTGAGCAGAGACAAATTTCCCAAAAGAGAAGCAACCTGTAACAGGCTCACACAGACATGGAATAGCATAAAGATTTCTTATATCTGTAAGCAATTCAGTAATATGGGAATATTTGCCAAAATAAGAGGGAGAGAATATACACTCTTTTTTTTCCCCCTTGATCTGGTTGGAGAATTATTTATAGATCTAGAAGGGAACTCCTAAGTAAGACTACCTATGTAAGATTGACTAGAAATAGGATATGGGGATCCCAGCAGAGAAGACAGTGCACTTGTACCAGGTACTTAGGACTATTTCAGAGATAATCTAATCTATCAGATAATGACCCAGTGCCTATGTGTTCTGTGGTCCTACTTGGAAAACCAATGTGGAAAAGAAAATGCTAGAAAGCCCCAAAATTGAACTTGGCTCTTTTTACCCTCACTCATACCCCCAACCTGTGTGATTCTCATTTTGATTGAAAAGTTCCAGGATGTCTGTGTTTACTGAAAATATGCAGCTGGGAAGGAGAATGGACAATGTCTTTGTAGGGTGCTTCTCTTGGTCTAATCAGAGCACCTACTGGTACTTATCCCAGCAAGTTCAAGAGAGAATCCAAGACTGAGAGATATGGAAGAACAAAATTCTGTGTCTACAGATATCTTACTCAGTAACCACCAAGTTACACGACCATTTTAAATGAAAGTAGTTTCTGGATTGTCTAGGGGTTTGTTCTCAGCATTCATTAACTCCTTCTCCCTCTTTCCTCTCTTTCTTCCTCTTCCCCCTTTTCTCCTTTCCCTCCTCCTTGACATAATTCTGATCCAAAGCAACAGATAATTCAAAATCTTGACAATGACCAGAGACGATGAGGACCACATCAGTGTTGGCCACCATCCATCTTAGTCACCACATTAGGTTGACTTGTCTGGCAACACATCTGCTTTCATCTTTTTATTGTACAAATATTTAGGTAGACAAATTGGATTTGGGACTATGGCATCCCTTAAGTACAGTTACTCCCCCTACCCTGCCTACTCCCTTAGGAAATATATCACTCAAAATCAGCAGATTCCTCAAGTTACTACCACTAAGGATAGAGGGTAGACCTGTCCTTATCAATTCCAACACATGCTCACTAATCATAAACACACCTGCTCCGAGGATGTAATGTATTTTTCAGACTGTGTGTTAATTTTTCTACTGATTTCTAACACATTTCCCCATTATTCCAGAATATCCTTCATAGTTTATTTTGGGTTCATCTCAGAACTCCCTGGCCTTTGAGGTAAATCTATTTTATTTGCCTAACACATAGTCTTTCTCCCCTTCCTCCTTAATAACAGAAAAGAATTTTGTTTGAAGCACATATGAATCCAATTTGAAAACTGCATTTACTTTTCAACCTCCTTCCTTGCTCCTATGAATACCCATATAACACTTTTGGCCATGAGACATAGGTAGATGTCTGCAAAGGAATTATGAGAAACTTGCTCCCCTCATACAGGATTTATGCCTACCTCTTTGCTGCTTATATTCTGCCTTAACTGCAGAAGTGATGTCCAGGGCATCAGCTGAATGCTATGATCAGAATGGGCTCAGAAACAATCCCCTTAGGCTCATGGAAGTAAGCCATGTTTCTCACAGAATATGAAACTGCTGCAATTTCAAATATGTAAGCTAAAATGTAAAATCCTCTGTATTATAGTATAAAAATTGAAAATCTACACTAAAGTTTCTCTAGTCCTTATGAGCAGAAGAAAATGAAAACAATTCTATTTTAAGGTGCAAAATATATTCAATCATGCCTCCAATACAGAAAGGATCACCCCACACATACACATAAATTAAGTCCTCTCAGTTCTCTGATTTGACCTCAAAAATTATAATTGGTCAAAGATGGATATGTGTGTGTCTGTGTGTGTGCGCATTTTTTTAAGTGCATCAACTGCAAAGATGAAAGGTAGGCAGAGATAGCTTTGTGACCACCAAACCAGATTCTTCCTTCTAGGGAGTGGTTGTTGAGCTAGGGACATCTGTCAGTCTTCCATTTCATCTAGATAGGGTTATACAACTTTCTCACTATTGAAATATAATCCAGTCATGTGTCACTTCTGAGTTGATGAGTTAGGCTTAATTATTCATAATCTCTTCTTTCCAATGGCTCTAAATACCTACCAGCCATATGTGCCACAAGACTGAGGATCCTGAATCTATGGATGATCACATGGATGACTACTTGCCAACCAGGAACAGCTATAGAAATCTGCATGAGTAAGCAAGGCAGTTTCTTTGTGCTAAATCACCTGGACTTTAAGGCAAATTTGTTGCTGAAGCTAGTATTACTTTAACTAATTTAAAGAGCAAATTAAAATCTCACATTTTATAGGGATAAATGTGAAATAACTGAAAAAGTACTAATGTGATTGAATGAACTCAGAAATAATTAAATTCTCTGCCATGAGGTAAAAATGGAACATTAGATATTAATTTATAGAAAATGGAAAAAGTTAGTTTTGTCTCCTGTGAGTTTGTCATTTATAAAATACATTCCTGTCAGTTACTAAATATCTTTTAATTTTTAGGTCTCCACTTAAGCTAAATCTCGTCTGATTTTGTGCAAAGAATTTCCTCTATTTGTTTTCTAGGAGAGTGAAATGAATACTGCATTGCATGTGTCTTTTTAGTAAAGTGGAGGTTGGTGCAATAGGCAATTGTTTTTGAATAGGTTCATTCAAGGTGATTGCAATTCAGGATGAGAACTCAGCTGTCTTCCATGGAGAAGTTGAGGTTAATGGAAATTAAGAACTTCTATTCCAGTCTATCCAGAAACTCTACACAAGTCTAAAGTTTTTAAGTAGAGGGGTTATTTTCTTCCAAGTCTTTTCAAAGATGTCAGTGTTATCCCTTGTCCTTGTGTGAAGAACAGCTTCTGGCCTAGAGATCCTGTAACCAAACTGGAGAATGGATAGAGTCCTTCCATGGACTAGTCATGAGGAGCATGTGCTTTTCAGTCCTGCTGATTTCATCAAGAAAACTAACAGAAAAAATCTTAGCAAAAGTCTCTTTTCTAAATTAGTGAGTTAGCATTTTACTTAGAAATTTCAGAGATTCTCAGGGTTGGAACTGTAATTTAGCAACCCTTTATTCTTCCATAGTCACATTCTCTTCAAGAAGAAGCTACTTTAGATGACCTTATTTTGGGATGCAAAAATTGGGAGAAAAAGGCCATGAACTGCTTTCTCTTTTTAATTCTGGAAAGTCTGTGTATACTTTTCTCTTTTAAAATATTTTTATTAGCTATACATATTGTGGGATTCATTTTGATGTATTCACATATGCATATAATATAATTTGCTCTATTTCAATCCCCAGTACTTCTCTATCCACTCCCCTCCTCCTTCCCCCAGACCCCCTTCCTCCATTCTCTCAGTCTTCCTTTCTTTTATTTATTATTTTATTGTTCTTTTATATTGGTATATAAAAGTGAAAATCACTGTGATATATTCACGCATACACATTGACTACCCTATATTGATAAATGCATCTGTTACTCAAATAACATTCTAGGGTAATTTTTTTCCAGAGAAAACTCATATAAAAAACAAGAAGCCTTTTTGTGCTTTTGGAATATAAACCAGCTTAGACTAATGATCATGCTGAGTGCTTTAGGATTTTACAAGTAACCAAGACTATTTGCAAAGGGAGAATGCACAGGGGGGATGTGCCCTATTTGCTTTAAAAGAGCACCCCAGCTTTGATCATGAGTGGCAATAGGATCAACTGAATACTCAGTTTTGACTAATTCACTGTGGGGAGAAGTGGGTATTTTTTTTACAATTAAGAGCCATAAGATGTAACTCAGGCTCTCAGTGTTCTTCTGAGAAAGTTCTTGGAGAAAGAATTTCTTTATCTGACACAGTCCTTATGATTTTTCTCTTCCTGTCCTCCTGTCTAGAATATAGTCAGGATGCTGGACATGAAGCAGCCATCTTGAGACTATGAGGCAACAAATAGAAGGATGTGGGCTGGGGATGTAGATCAGTGGCAGAGTGATTGCCTAGCAAGGTTGAAGTCATAGGTTCAATCCACAACAGAACACAACAAAAACAAATAGGAGGATTAAAGTCACAGGTTAAGGATGATCGAAAGAAAGAGAAATGAACTTAGGTCCCTAGGACTATGAGTCTGCCAAATAGACTCTGAAGTCCTACTCCCAAATTAATGTCACTGTAGAAAAATAAAACCTCTGCTTGGTTAAGCTTGTGGACACTGGTTTATCTTTTAGGAACAGCCAAACCTATACCAAACCTATACCAAGTTGATCTAATTAGTAGCATGCTAAAAATAATTTTATAAAAACTGTTTCCAAACTAGTATTTCATTTGCTTAGGCAACTATTAAACTAATATATAATATAAATCATTTTCATGAAGTACTTAAAATGACTCCTCCAAAGAATTCTGCTAGGCCATGGTAGATGAAGTTTCTATACACAAACATATTATGACTACTTTCTATCCTTCCACTTACTTATTCATTTCTGAGGGTCCAGTAAACACTGGCCTAGGTGTGGCCATATGAGAATGAAACACAGCACCTGACTACAAGAGCCTTGGTTTATTTGAAAGAATAAGACTGAATCTTCTTTAAAACAGTCTATGTTCCAACTCCTTGCTTCCTGTGGGTCGTCTGTTTCATGTACATTAACTCTTCCAGAGATGGAGAAGCCCAACACAACAATCAACACTGACACAGTAAAGGACTCTGAGCCACCATCGTGGCTCACATCATTTAGTGTTCAGAATAGAATTTCATAAGTTGAAGATTTAATTAAATGTTGCACCAATATGTTCTTTACCTTTATGGGAATCATTTGAAGACAATTTCTCATTCCGTCCACTATAGAACCTGTTTTGCCAAAATCAGACTACAGCAGAAAGCAGAAACTTAGAGCCACTTCACTTTGTTTTCTCTCGTTTCTATGATTTAAAAAAAAAAAAAAAATCACTGTGAATCAGGACTTGATTCAGGATCAAAGGACAACTGTTTACTCAATTATGGGGGCAAAAGAGTGGTTAGTTAGAGAAAAATCGTGGTCCACTCACTTCTTCCTCTGTCAGCTCAGGCAAAACCATTTAACTTGTTTCTACCTCAGTTTCCTTCTGAGTTAAATGATGAGGTGGAATTAGATCACTGTGTTCTTTGGTAGACCTTAATTCTCTTATTTCCTTGCTCACTGTGATGCATTAGCAGACAAGCTTCCCAGCTAAGAGCAGAACATTAAGATTATTTTTAAATGATGCATGGCTCCTTCTCTATTTCTGTTGCCTCAGGAATTATACATCTTAGCCCGCATCCCATATAAAACCACAATTTTATATATAATTAAACAATATAATGCCATCTTATATTAATAACACCATATCAGTGTACTCAGGATCAGAATAGGGAACTGAATTTATTATTTCTAGCTTTTAAGGGCATAACTTGTATTACACACATTTGAGATAATTGAATGAAAATTAGATGGAGAGTACATTGTTTTTAATTTGCTGTTTAAAGTATCCCCCAGATATCTAGGAGTGAGTCTAACAAAGATTATCTCAAAAGCACAGCAATCCCCTTACTCCATTCTGAGAAACTGTTTTCAAAGTCTAAAAAAGACCCCATTGTATGCAACATCTGATGTGGATATTCAGATCTTATTTTTTAGTACAGACAATAGAAGTAATTAATTAGCACATCTGACATTTATCTGCAAGCCACCAGAGATAGGTCCTAGTTTTTCTCATTACTTATATGAAGATTTCAGAAGTTGCAATGCATTAAGCACAACTCATTTAACCCACCACATTCTGAGTTTGATATATGAGTAAAATTGCTATCATCTTGCTTGCAAAAAAGATGTTTAAGAAACATGAACACTCTTTACAAACACTTCAGTTATCACCCTGCAGAACGACTCACACCCCCAGTGATCTTCTCATTCCATATACACACAGTCCCCTCTACTCACCACAATGAGTTAAAGGTAGACAAAAAGCTCTCGGTAGCAGCCTTTGTGTTAGTATTTTGCTTTGCCATTCCCCTCATTTTAGGTGTCATGGCACAGGACTTTACAGACAGCGATTCATCCTGCGAGGTTTACTGCAAACACCAAAAGAAGTGTCTGGCACTTGCTGGAAGATTTAGCTTTTATGTTTCTGGTCATTCTTCCCATACCAAAAATGAGACCAGTTTCTGAGCTATTCTTAACTCTCATTCCAAAACGTTTCAAAAGGGAAAGACAAGAAAGAGTTCATGATTTCCATGCAAACTCCCAGCCTGCCTGCCTGCCTGCTGCTACCAATACTTCTTATTCTTGCTGGTGATGACATTCAGCGAGCTCCCCAGTACCGACGCTTCGTTATGTAAGACTGTCTAGGTCAAGTGTAGGAGACTCACTGCTGGCCTGTGGAAACTCATGGAACTGTTTCTTCAGATTAACACTTCAGGGGCTATGGAGACTGGAGGAAGCTGAGCTTTTACTACATCTTTTGGGGGTAAATATTTTTGCATGATTCAGTGGTTTTTATATTATGGTCTTGGCAGATGCCTGTCAGCCATGCTGAGAGGTGCAGGGAGAAATTACTAAGAGATTCCAGTTTTGTTAGCATGCTTGAATAAGCATACTAAGTCTTCCAGTAATCCTAGCGTTAAGACACTCGAGGAGTAAAAAAATCATAAATTAAAATTTGCTTATCAAGCATCATCTCTGAGCATCAAGGAATGAATGTTGCTTTGATGTTTAATCTCTGCATACAATCTGTTTGATCAGAGGTGTGGCAGGAGAGCATTATTAGATGTGGCTCTTAGCTTCAAGAGATTTACTGCAGTTCTTGGCTGTTACGTTGTCCTTGTCTCTGACTGCAAATTTGCTTCCCTTGGAAATGAGCTGTATGTCTGCCTGTATTTGTCTTCTATTGTGACTGTTGGTGAAATAAGAATGGAGCCTGCATAACCTGGCAGTTATGTGACTTCAACAAATAATAAATCCTACCTACTTAGTTTCAAGGTGAATACTGCAGTATAAGCGCCATTCAAAGCTAGCACCGTGTGATGCTGGGTTAACTGCATTGGCTCAAACGGGGCTCTGTTTAGGAGACTCAGAGGGATAATCCCAGGGTAGAAGTGAACAATTATTCACTCTATGAGTAAAAGTAGAAACAGTTTAACACTGATTCTCTTTTAGACTCTCACACAGTGTCCTGCTACAGGAATTAGTTAAAATAGCAGGCTCTTAATGAATGTTGCAGAAAAGCCTAAAGAAATAGCAGGGTAAGATTGCCGTAGCAGGTTGATATTGGCACGAAATACTAATAAGATTTAACTGGAGACGATAATACAACAGATGGCACCTAATTTAAAAGATAGATGGGTATTTTAAAAGTTGAATGCAAATGTAAAACATTTGAAAGCATTTGGCTTCCTGGGTGCCATTGGCAGGTGAAATTCAGTACTTTAGACATGATGCCTGAGTTAGAAAAAAAAAGACTGTGGAAACTGTCTACATGACCTCAAAGAGCTAAATGGAAAGTTGACTAATCAATCATTTGCTTGGATGTCTCTAAATGAGGACTAGCATGAGGCAAGTTAATTATGCAATACACTCCAGGTAAACAGGTAGTTTATAAATTTTCTTGGAGTTTTTTTTTAAGTTAAAGGAATATAAATGAGTACTACTGAATTGAAATTCCTTAAAAGTAATTTTCACTCTTTAACTATGATCAACAGTAGCATATTGATTATTTGATGAAAATACACTGATTTCATCCTGTATTTAATTGATTAAACATGTACATGTTTCCCCAAATAATTTGAAGAGACATTTATAGTCCCTCAGGGCTTGATTTTATATTACTGATGTCAATAGTCATTTTCCCCATAAATGTAGCTTGGCATAAGAGCCCCATCAGATTAGTTTCTACTATGGCATTTGGATGATTCTTCATAAATTTACTGTTAAAAACGAGGCATACATAACCAATCATACTCTCTTTGATTTTACATATGTTTAGGATAGTAGTTTGTGCTATTTGTACATAAATTACTTTTTGTTTAATATTATTTATGTGGTTATTGTTAAAAGGTATTCTTTCTGGTAAGAAGCTTAAAAACATATTTCTTCATTTTAATGATGAGGAATTTGAATGAAATGAGGTCTCAACTAGTTTTGTCTTTACCATTTATGATTGCATTCTTCTGTTTTAATTAGCATGATCGAACACTCTATCCTGAAGTGAGATTATATATTTGGTGAGATAATAGTTTTACATACCTACAATACTAGGTCAACATTTATTAAGCACCTACCAAGTGCTAGGTAGTGGTCCTCAATGTGTGTCCTGCTGACTGGCTACATCGACTTTCTCTGCGAACCTATTAAGAATGCAGACTCCCAAGCCTCACTCTAGACTTCCTGAGTCAGAACATCTGGAGTGGGTTCCAGAATTTCTCTTTGTAGAAACTCTCCAGCTGATTGTAAAACTCACTAAAGTTCGAGAACCACTATGCTGGGCAATAATTTGGTTAAACATAGTGAAAATAGTTTTTTGTTGCACACAAATATGCATTATATGATGAAATTCTCTGCTTTCTTCAGTGCCTAGATATCCTAATGTGCGCAGTACTATTTTCTTAAAGGTTTATGCAATTATTTAGTACATCTGAAGTTTAAATATTTTCATAAGAATATCTATTTTCCAACAGTTCAGTTTTAGACTTTCAACTCTTAGAAGTTGTTTTAGTAAATTTTTTTACTGCTGTGACTAAAAGATCTGAGAAGAACAATTGCAGAGGAGGAAAAGTTTATTTGAGGGCTCATGGTTTCAGAGATCTTAGTTCATAGACAGCCAGTTCCATTTCTTGGGCTCAAGGTGAGACTGAATATCATAGCAGAAGAGTGTGGCAGAGAGAAGCAGCTCACATCATGATAAGAAAGCAGAAAAAGAGGCCTCCACTTGCCAGATACAAATATATACCCCAAAACCATGCCCTCAATTCCCACTTCCTCTAACCACATCCCACCTGCCTTCAGTTACCACTCAATTAATCCCATCAGGTGATTAATTCACTGATTGGGTTAAGGCCCTTATAACCCAATCATTTCTCCTTTGACCTTCTTGCATATTCTCACACATGAGTTTTTTGGGGACACCTGGCATTCCAAATCATAACAGAAGTTAAATAATGTGATGTTAAAACATGAGAGGACTTCTCTCTTCTGTTTGCTCAGTGTGACTTGGCAAGTGTCACTGCCCCTCTTTAATTTCTTATTTGTAGAGTAACTGGTTGCACTAAATCAGAATTTCTCAACTCAGCATGACTGAAATTTTGGATTGGAATTTCTTTGTTATGGGGTCTGTCTTGGGCATAGCAGAGTGTTGAGCAGCATCCCTGGCCTCTATCCACAAGGTACTAGACACAACCTCCAGTTACAACAATAAGAATACTTCTAGACATTGGCACCTGTTCCCTGTGGGCAAAATTGTTCCCCTCCTGATGTAAGTACCACTGGCCTATGTTAACTTTCCTATGAAAATTTCTAGTATACTGAATGGGACAACAAATGTATTATTTCTCTCTTTGGATACAAGTAATTTTAAAATTACATAAAAATAAATATATGTCTTTGTTATGTAACCCAGATATAAATTGGGGGTTCTTTGTCACTCAGAAGATCTAGGTTTGATTTGCTCAAATAACTACTAAATCCCAAAGTCTGTGGAAGCCCAAATCCCTTCTGCAACTTCTCAGGAACAAAAAGTCTTATGCAGTCTTCTGTGTCCTGGAGTCCTTGTTTCATGTATACTACCTCATTATTCCCCCAAGTGACCCAGATTGCATTTGCCTCTGGTTTCTAACTGATATTTAACCACACCAATCACCTTTTAGACTTCATAGATTTCATTACACATATGGACTTATTTTCTCCCTCACCTATCTCTGCTCTTCATGCCCTTCCTACAAGATCTGAGTATTCTGAATTCTTCTTCTACCATATACAGTAATCCATATTTCCACAGTTGTTATATTCAGACACAGATGTCCAAACTTATTAAAAAATTTAGAAGATTGTTGAACACTGTGACATAAAGATCATAATTCCAAGGCCAGCCTGGGCAATTTAACAAGATTTGTCTCAAAATTTCAAAACAAAACAAACAAAAAGCATATAACAGGGCCTGGGGATGCAGCTCAGTGGTAGAGCTTTCCTGGGTTCAGTCCCCAGTATAGGAAAAAAATACTGAATATCCAGGGCCTTCAATTTAAGACCACTTACCCTTCACAAAGTCAGCTAGAGTCTTATTATATGTGTAAAATCTCATGACTAGAAGGAATATTGAATCTATGTTCATTTTCATGTTTTTCTAAATCATACTGAATGAAAGTTCTTTGCCCTTACCTCAAACAATTCACCAAATTCAGCCCAGAGATTTTCTGGAGCTGATATGCCTGGAAGAAACAGATAAGACTCACACACGTGCACACATGATTTTCCCAAGGATTAGAAATTCTCTTAGTTTGCTGCCCTACAAATTCAAATTAAATGTTATTCTTTTCTTTTAAAATTATTGTAGTTGTTGATGGAACTTTATTTTATTTACTTTTATGGGGTGCTGAGGATTGAACCCAGTGCCCCACGCATGGTAGGCAAGCGCTCCACCACTGAGCCTCAACCCTAGCTCTCAGATTAAATGTTATTCTGAAATCGTGTGAACCAAGGAACCTAATCTAGAATATAGGTAGCTATAATTCTATTGAGCAAAACAATAATAGATAATATTTGAAATATTGCATCTGATTTTGTAAGTAATTTTATAGACATGATCCTTTCAGAGACCCACAGGAAGCCAATAACATAGGTCCCATTTGATGATCATTTTGCAATAAGAAAATAAAGGATCAGTCTTACAGATGCCAAATTCACTTTTCTATCAGATAAGACTCAATAGTGCAGGTAGTTTGAACTAAAACTAGAAGAACCCATAAGAGCCAATAGTATCACCTCAGAGTCTATACCAATTTAATTCCTTTGAATTTTAATTTGATATTTTAGAGATGTGTCTGCATGCTCATGCTCACTTAGCCAGGGTATGGAAATTACTTAAATATTCATCAAGCGAGACTGATCAGAAAGAAGACAAGGATGCCCACACATGTCACTTCTGTTCAACATAGTCCTGGAGGTCCTAATTTCTCTGTTAAAGTAGCATTATATTTTTTTCTGACACTTTCAATACCCAACAATTGAAAGCATGAAATACGACATTTCTGTTGAGATCGTCTCATTTGGGGGTGTAAGGGAGGTAGAGTAGAATACGTATCAATTTTCCACATGAAATTGCCTCATACTATTATTATGACCCTCTAATACTGGGAAAAGGGAAAGTGGCAATGATATAAAGAATGTTTTGTTTTCAAATATATAGATCCTAGTGAAATCATTAGAAATAACTTTATATCAGTGAGCACAATAACGACACACACCAATACATGCACACACTCAAAGTTTTGTTTTGTTCTCTAAATTTACTGAGCATTATCTCCCTGACAATGGACCAACCCTCTCTTTCCCAAGTCCACCACATCTACCTTGGATTCTAGGAAAACAAAAGTCAATTAAGAAGACACTATTACCATCAGTTCTGCCCTAGCAGGGAAGAGACACTACACTATCCAGTCCTGTCTGATAAAATAGTGGAAAGAAAAGTGAATTTGGCATCTGGAGAGCTTGAGCTTTTATTTTCTTGGTTGCAAAATGATAAAATTGGTGGAAGCTATTTTGGGATTTCTGTGGATCTCTGAAAGGATCAAACTTTTTCCAAACTAGTGGAAAGAAAGAACAAAATATTTGATTTTAGTTTCTCAACACCATATTCTCTACGTTTCCATATGGAAGTGCGTGCAGCTTCCCCTTGCCATTTCCAAGATTCGACCTTCTGTCAGTTTCTACATGATATCTCCTCTTCTTAAAGCGTGCTTTTCTTTTTCCCTCACTTTCTTGTGCTTCCCCTATTAAATGACTTAGGGAGATCACAGATAAAAATGAAGACTTGGTGTAGATTTCACCTCAGAGTTAACATCAAAAAGAAAAAGTTTGGTAATTCCTGGTGATGGCAAAAGTGTGGGAAACAGGTATCTTATGACATTGTTGGAGTATTAAATGTTATGACATTTTTGGAAGAAAGTCATTGATATTCACCCATGTTAAAAAGTAGAATTAAAAAAAAAACATTTCCTGAGAATGCACTTAGAGAAAAATTCACACAAGTGGGTAACATGTTTATAAACTCATGTTTACAGCAGCAATATTTAAATAACATATGTTTGTCATTTGAGAACTGATTAAATAAACTTTGGTGTATTCATCTACGTATATGATGAGATACTCTTCAAGGAATCAGGGAAGAAATTAGAAATCCAATATTTAATTCCAACAAGGTATACATAGCCATACATAGCATTTGATGTCATATCTGAAAAAAATATAAATTGTATCGATTCATATGCTTGGATATGTACAGGAATTTTCAGAAAAGATTCAAGGGAAATTAACCGAGACTGTCTTTGCAGAATGGACCCAGAGGAAGAGAAATTAGAAAGTTGTTTTTTACTTAACAAGACACCCAGGTCAATTTACATTTGAAATGCTACTTAAAGAGTAGATTAGGAGTTTTCCTGACCTGTCTGAAGCAGTGTGTACTAACAGAGGCTAGAATCTGTTAGGTACCCAGGAAGTGGTGAGAAGGGCAAAGTGACTGAACTGCACATTCTGGGTACAAAACAAGCAGGGAGGTTTAAAGAGCCCAGGTCAGCTGTGAAGGTCAACTGTATTTTATAGTCCTGCTTCTCAAACATCAGTGTGCATAAGAAATGTCTTGTTAAAGTGCACATTCTGATTTGGCAGATCTGGGGTGGAGCCCAAGAGTTCTGCATTTTTCAACAAATTCACAAGAGATGGCCATGCTCCTGGTCCACTGCCACATTTTGGGAAGCAATTAAGGCTTTAAAACTTAGAAAGTATTATGTTTTTGTGTGGTTCATGCTGTCACAAATATGAAGTAGAGCCAGAAAGCATTTGTTGATAGAAAATGAGCTAAGAAAAAAAAAAAAAAAAAAACACCTCATTGAGTATGATGTTTGCAACATGAAGCTTTGCCAAAGTAATATTATTGTCAAATGTTCATGATCAGCAGTTCTTCTATTTTAGCTTTTTCATTTTTAACAAATTTAGATTTCTGGAAACCTAAGCACCGACAGATTGAGGCTCGCTTCTCCCTCTACTCCTCTTGTATTTAGTTTATTTGTTGATCTAGTGAGAGTATTTCCAAACATAGCTACATTCTTTCACATGCTGCAGATGATTGAAGACTCTAAAACAAGTGAGAAGGAAGAACTACCATCTGCCACCCTCCCACCCTGCCACACACCACCTCATGGCATATTTAACAGAAATCCAGGCTGCAAATCTACCATATAACGAAAAAGTCCCTTGACTTGGCCACACGTAGAAATGTTTTCCCTCCGTGGCATCTGTGAAAGTAATGAGAAGTAATTCAGACCAGTGAGGAATATTTGTATCATCTCGCCTTTGTTTTTATTTTTACCTTTGAACTTGGATCCCAGGGATTTCCCACCATCATTTTAGCAATGTGATATGGCAGAGAGCTTTATGTGAAACGAGAAAGCATGGCCTTAAGCAAGGTTATCACTTTGAAGATAGATTGTTGGTTTCAGAATCACATTTTCTCACCTCCTTGGTACCTTGGCCAAGATACTGAGTATCAGTTTTTTCTACCTGTAAAATAATGATGATATTAATAATCTATTTCATGAGATTGCTATGAGATTTCAAGTTTCGAGTATATACTGGGCACTTGATAAATATTAGCAATAATTATTATTCTCTTAATTAATTCTGATCATATTAGAATTAATTTGAATGTGGAAATATCTGAATATAAACATTTGTTCCTGAGTATCTAACACATACTACTATACACTGTGCTAAGGGTTAAGGTATTCAATAAAATCATTTGTCATAAAGATTTTACTCTTATCTTTAAGGAATTTAATACATGCATTTGCTTTTTAAGCAGAGAAAGATGTGTTTTTGGAGATAAGGTGGGAAATGTTCTTTTCCCCGGTTCCCACCAGCCCTTCACATCTGGAGGGGCTTCCAAGTCACCCTTCCAGTGATTACAAGGCAGTGGGTATTTTAAGTAGTAGAGTGCGGATAAAGGGGCTGTATACAGGATAGGCTTGAGAGAATCAAACAAAGCGATGAGACACCCAGGGTCTTGCAACAGTAGGGAGGACAAAACAGACGTGTGGAGGGAACTACATTCCCAAAGCACAACAAGAGTCGGAGCCCTGGAAGAGGGGCTGCTGGCAGGAGCAGTAGACCCCCAAAATGCAGGCCAGGTGGAAGGGAAGGGTAGAAGTGGTGATGTGGTTTAGAAGTGGGACAAGGGCTGTGTGAGAGAGTCTCAACCTCCCAAAGCCATTTTCCATGGATTGCATATTCTGGGGGCTTTAGCTATTGGATTTCTTTGAGTTCAGCCCAAGTCAGACATTAGCAGAAAATTGGAGAGGCTTTCCCCAGCATAATTTTTCTTTTATTCTAAATAAGTAGCTGCATTTCTTTGATTAAACCATTTACTGAGGTTTTCCACAATGTGCCTTTTTTTTTTTTTTTTTTTTTTTTTTTTTTACTCTAATGTCACCATTCCCATGTGGTTGTTATTGTTTTGTTTTGCCTATGGTCTCACTAAGTTGCTATGGCTGGTCTTGACCTCCTGATCTTCCTACCTCAGCCTCCATAGGTACACAGACAACAGATGTGTGTCACCCGCCCAGCTAATTTGGCTCTCTCAATTGATAATTCCTGGGGCTTTATAAACTATCTTAATATCTTGGCAAGCAGTTTCTTCTCTAAATTATTTTCATTTAATCCTTTTTCAGTTAAGCATGTTATTTCCCTCCAGGAAGTTTTCTGAATCACAAGTGTAATTTTAAAGCAATAGATATGTCAAGCTATGGTTCTGATGGCTTAGAGAGGAGACTGGGTAGATGGAGATACACACAAAAGTTTTGCAGTCTTGCAAAGCAGAATGAAAAGGATGGTATGAGGAGAGAACATTAACAAACAACTCTGTGTATGCATAGCATATACTACCTTCGAACGTGGATCATACACACACACACACACACACACACACACACACACACTCTCTCTTAGAGTAACCATGTGAATTAGGGTAAATGATCACCCAATATCATTGCTGAAATCATGGAAAAATCTACATTCTGTATTTACTTAGCTGCAGAAAAAGGGAGGTGGAACTGTAAAGGTCCCCATCTCATATGTGCTAATTAAAGGGATGGAGACCTAGGAGTCCTCACCTGCTTTATTCAGTCTATTCTTCCCCAGAGAGAGGAAGAACATGGTTACTTTCATGTAATAATAGCAACCAGAACTAAAAAGAAACTTTCAAAAATGACGCCATGGGCTGGGGATATAGCTCAGTTGGTAGAGTGCCTGCCTCCCAAGCACAAGGCCCTGGGTTCAATCCCCAGCACTGCAAAAAAAAAAAAAAAAATGACTCCATGGATCATGGAAACAAGTACATCAGTTTCTGAGTTTCCTTATCATCAAGTGTTACGGAAAATATAGAGACAAAGTGGTTCTGTTATTTCAACGTTCTATGCTAACCAGAGAAATCTCTGCACCTTTCATGTGACTGCAGCAGAACAAGTATGGGAGTTTGCACGTAGGCATGATAGTGCAGCTGCCCAGCATTTGGTCTCTCAACCACAGCCCAGTGGGGTGTGGAATTGCTCTTATTGCAGAATGAGAAATTCAGTTCATGGGTCCTAAAATTTCCAAAGCATTTTAGGAAGGCTAGATTAAATGCAATTATTATCTGACCTTTTATGCATCTTTCACTTGCAAATTTCTTCTAAAAAGTTTGCATCCCTGCAGAGGGGCTTAATGACCTTTGCCCATTATTTGCCTAGGGTAGAATTTTGCTTTTTCTACGGGGAGAGAGAAGAAAATATGTAACCAAATGTGATTTGTGTGAACCTGTGAATTGATTGATAAACCCTGAAAATGTATAGGGATGTATTAAAGGTCTTATTTCCTTGAGAAATACAGTAGTGCCTAATTCTAATGACATGTGCATACATAATGGATGATTCCAGATAAAGTCAATGGTTTTCTACCATTGAAAAAGAAAAAGATGTTGTCAGAAATCCTTGAGGGGCACAGAAATCACATATTTGCTTATGCTAAGTTATAGCAAAGTTCAGTTTTATTCTGTAAATAAAGAGTTGTCTTCATAAATATCAGCAATTTCCTTAGTGTCAAGAAAGTCCTCTACTTTAAAAAATCCAATTAAACCTCTTGAATATGTAGGCAAGTGATATGGTTGACTTAAAGATATATTAAAATGGCACATTTGGTATTTGGATTGATAGTATTCAATCATATTTTTCTTAGTAATAACTTTCATTAATTTTTGCAAAGGGGGAAGCTGCTGAATGAAACAAATCAGGCAAGAACCCAACATCATGTTTAACTAACTTAAGAACATAGAAAACAGCACATGTGAGCCCAGAATGAAACCTAGCATAGTAACATAGCTCTTTAAAATTGTGCATACATTTTATTTATTTACATTTATGTTTATTTTGTGCCTTTATTCTCCTGTGGCAATAGATCTGGACATAGTAATTTAAATATTGTACTGTATGTTGATCTTATCTCAGGAGCCAAAGCTTTACAAAGCCTTGGTCTAATTAAAGAAGTATAAAGCTCAGGGATGCCAGCTGGGCACAGTGGCACCTATAATCTCGGGGACTTGGGACACTGAAGTAAGAGGATCACAAGTTTGAGGCTAGCCTCAGCAACTTAGCTAAACTCTGTCTCAAAATAAAAAATACAAGGACTGGAGCTATAGCTCAGTGATAGAGAGCTCCTGGGTTCAAACATCAGTACCCACAATAATAATAATAATAATAATGACAACAACGAAAAACCCTCAAGCATCTGAAACATTACATTTTGTTTCCTTCTTTGAATATGGCTTATTAGCCTAAAGAAACAAAGTATGTTTTCAGGATGTGTTTTAGTTTTTCAGTGAAATTATAGAGCAAGACCACTTATTTGCTATTTCCTGGTCTCTCTTCCAGCCTACTTGAAGGCTGTGAAAGTTCAACTCTCCAACTTGGTGCTCCTGTCTTTGAGTTTGGGAACTTTGTAGTTAATATTTAAAAGCATGTGTCTAAATCCACCCAGAGAATCTATTAATAAGTTCCAAAATAAATATGACTTAAAAAAATCAGTGAGAGAAAAACACATAGCCAAGACATGCTGACATCAATCAAAACCCTTTCTAAGACTTTCCACATACAGAGGTGGTTTCCCCTCACCACACGAACCAGAGGGTGAACTCAAAATAAACTTCTAGGAAGTTGAAAAAAGAAGAAAAGCAGTATGTAGAGAAAGACTAAAGGATGGTTGCTGTCTTTATTCTTTGCTAAAATCAATGTTGGTTAGTCCATCACCTTCTTAAACAGTAACTGCAATCGTAACCTCCATCACATTCATCTCTCTGTCAAAACATGAGTGAAAATCAATTGTGGTGTATCCAGAAATACTACACTCACTTCCATTTTTGCTTCTTATGTGCTGATGCACCTACTCAATATTAATTTTCTTCATAGTTAAACTGTGGAAAAAACTTGAATGGACTTTTGTGATATGTAACTATCTATATGACCTTGGACAAACCATATTGCCCCTCTTGACATCAGTTTTCTCCTATCCAAAATAAGAATGCTTGTCTAGATGGACTCTGAGAATTTTGGCTTTGTTATTCCTCAATGATTGGCAAAATCATCTCCAGAAAACAGTTTAACATTTATTTTAATTGTTTTTTTGTTTTTTAAATGAGGTTTGTAAAATTATTTTATCCTCCTTGTAGATTTTGTGGAAATTTTATTCTGGAATTTTGATTCATTCATAGTCAGTAGATATCATCAGTTGATTTTTAGAATCAACCTTGATTCAACTACATACACTGGAATAAGTTTGGGAGATAAAGATAGTATACTTCTAAACTATTTCTGTTCATGCTGTCAAACATATTATAGAATAGGGTCAGGCAGTTGGAGAATAGATTCGGACGTAGCCAAAGATGAGAAAGTCCTCCAAGCAGAGGAAATGAATGAAACAAAGTAGTGAATGTATGAAGGCTCCTGGCTTGTTTAGGGAAAAGCAAAAAGCATATCCTTATAAAAAATGATATTTTTGCAGCATTTTCAGTAAATATTAATAACGTACTCCTACACATTAGCTGAAATAAAATCAGGTTCTCAAATAACCAAGTATTTAAAAAAAAATGCAGAACAAAAGCTGTTTTTTTTTAAAATGTTTCCTAAATGGTGGTATAAAAAAGGAATGATAGTATTCGATAAAGTGAAAAATAGAAATTTTGTAATTTAATGCACATTTTAAACTTTGCATCGTTGATCTCATCAAATATTTTATATTCATACATTTAATTCCTCTTTGGGATATTAAGATCATGTTTTATTCTGTCTTGTTTATAAAATCTATGTCTTTGATTTGGGACTACCATTATTTCCTCTCCAACATCAATGGCTGTCTAAGCCACTTAAAGGAAATTACAGTGAATCTTTCAACAAGGAGTAACTGCATCCTTGGAAAGATCATCTGTAGACTCCTAAGCAATTCTGGCCTTCCAGGCCTCAGACTGGGGAATCCCATGCTCTCCATCATGGTCCCACAATCTCTCTCCTTTTTCTTTCACTTTAAATTTCTTGATTGTACTGAGGTAAGAAAAGTCAAAACTATTTTTTCTCCTCCTCTACCAGACAAAAAGAGAGAATTGGGAGTAATTTCAGTGATTTGTGGAAACTTTTCATAAAATTTTAAATAGTTCTTTGTGTGCCCACAAACATGAATTCTATAAATACCTGAGAAACATTTGGAATCCAATCAGTAAGAAAAATAATTTCAATTATTTAGGTTTATTATAAGTGATTTTAAAAACCATGATCTATGAATCACAGACCTAAAATGGCTTTGATTTAGTAATTTCCAGTTGTGGGAAGGGGATCCCTCTAATATTTTTATATTATACTTGAAAAAACTGATTGTTTGACTTTTGTTTTTCATTTATGGGATATATGGGCTACTGTTTCAAATGATGACATTAATATCTATAAAATATTTTGAAACAAGGAGTCCATTTTTTACTCTCAAGAAATTATAAGCTTAAATTTCCTTAAAAAATGACTTTAGTCCTAAAAGAGGGCTCTTCATTACACTTTCTGTAAGTAAATTTTGCACACATTTTTGGCTCATTTTCAAAAGGACAAATTAACCTCAAAATAAAGACATAGTTCATTATTTCTGAGCAGGAAATGTGTTCTATTTCTATTAAAGGGTTTCTACAGTCATTGTTGGTAAATGCTTGGGTGAGAGCAAGAAAGAGGCTGGTAGTAATGTCTTTGAAGAATGCCCCACTTGCAAAATAAAATAAAATACTGGAATAGTTACAACTACAAAGAAAATGTTTAGAAGTAGTAGATTATTATTACTGTAAAATCATACCAATCTTGTTCACACTTTAATCAAGTTTAATTTTCCAGTTACAAAGGGATAAGGACAGGATTTGAATTCAGATAATTACACAATGGTCCTGTGAATTTGGAATCAAACCACATGGGTTCAAATCCTGTTGTGTTGGAATCATACATTACTCTGTCTGAAGACCTGCTACCATCAGAGTTTATGTGGCATGATCACCAACTTCTCCAAAACACCCCAAAGTTCTCTTCTTATCTACCAGTATCCTAACCCTTTTCTTTAGAGGGGGGAGGACCTGGTTTCATGTCACACAGAGTGTAGATTCCAAATATATATATATATATATATATATAGAGAGAGAGAGAGAGAGAGAGAGAGAGAGAGATTTTCTGCATTAAAATTGAAATCAAATTTATAACTCTGAGCAAGGGAATCCAGAACTCAAAAATGATTTGGCCATGACTTTGGGAAATTTTTGGCCAGTGACCAAGGATGATTCCCTTCTTGACAGTCTTGAAAGTGATTAACAAATTCTCTTTATGCAACTGAATAATAGATCCATAACTCCAAGAGATGGACATCAGAAAAAAAGTTTAATGATGACAAATTGCCTTTATTTTCTAAATAATATCCAAATATTCACCATACTACTTCAACCTTCTGATGCTGAGATAATTCTCTCCTTAAACATTTCCAAGATTCTAATCACAACACGAGATTACCTTTTACTACATTATAAAACTCACATTAAAAAAGACCAGGCACAGCATTTTCCCACCTGAGTGAACTCGCTCCTTAATGTCCAAGGTCTACTAACAGAAGAAGCTCTCCTTCTGAGCACTAAGCTATAAAATGTTCAATGCTTTCAACTCAACCAATGACCATATTTCATAAAAGGAAAAATAAAGTTGTTTCATAATTAACAAAAGAAAAAACATTATACCTACTGAGAAAAATAGAGGGACATTAGAACAGAAGGGATATCTGACCTAGTCATTTAAAGGATTGGTGAAGTTTACTATGTATGTAGAGATGGGTTAAAGGTCTTCTGAGATATGAAGGACATGAACACAGATGTGGAGGTGGAAGAAGGGAGGTATGCATCTTGAAGTCAGCCTGCCTCTCCATTTGACCAGTATGTCATTGCATACTGTTTTGATGTGGTTTGTTCACTGATGTGTGACTTAAGTACCCAGAAATATGTTTGGCACATAGCAAGTGCTTGAAGAAGGGAATAAATGAAATGCCAGATGCCCAGAATATGAACAATTTTGACAGAAGCAGTTCTTGCAGCTTTTCTAGTGAGTGAACTGGTTAGAACTCTACAGAGTAACAGAAATCAGAAAAAAGGAAAAATGGACTTTATTTGGTTCAATCCTGGAACCCTAACTCAGGAATGTATCTGGATCTTGTAGGCAATAGGAGGTAGAAACAGAAAGGTCATTGAGAACTCAGGGTTTTTCTGGCTCATGTCTTTTGTCACAACTGCTTCCTCTGTGTGACTTCTTTCTCTCAGGGCCCTGGCCTACCTGGCCTTGAGTCTCCATGGTGAGGGAAGGCTAACCTCACAGCTGCCAGAGTCATGTGTGGTTCTCTGTATTCAGGGAGTCAGGTTCACCTCTGGGGATCAAGGAAGGAGAACTGTTGGCAGGACTATTAAGAACAGATGCTCAAACATTGACCTTTGTACTATTCAATTGAAAGACATTGACGTGTGTTGGGAGGAATGTTCTTTTTTTTTTTTTTTTTTGTACCTGTATGTTTAAACCCTAAGTATTATTCATACAGAATATGTTAATGTTAAAATTTAAAAATAATTTTAAAAAACTCCCTGTTAGTTCAAATATTTTCCCTTTTCCTTTCATCTCTAACATCCTGGTAATTATTTACCAAATGCTGGTCACCTGTTTTCTCTAATTTTTTTCATCTAGTTCCTTTCAACATTGCCCTGACTATAACAGAGAATGACCAACATCATTTCCCAGACACCAGATAACTTCATATATGTGTTCATGCTACCCTTATGGGTTTTTGTGAAGTATAGGATCTTTTAGCTGGAGCAGGAAATTATCCTAGTCAATTTTTCCTTTACAGATGAGCAGATGGACCCAAGAGATAGATCCACAAGTCCATAATTAAATACTAGCAAATATTTAGTGAGCATAGAATGTTTTTCTTTTTACATTTCTATGACTCTAGAACAAAGAAAGGTGGATATTTAGTTATGTTGCAAAGAACAATGAACTTTTGGACCAAGGTCCTTAGTTTTATTGTTTTGCAAGATGCCTGGTCTTGAATAAATTCTAATGATTCTCAAAATTCTCAGTATTCTCAGTCGTACAATGGGAACAATTACAATAATATTTATAGTATCTTTCTCACTGTCCTATAGTAAAAAATAGAAAAAATTAAATATTGATGATATAACATCTATCAATAAATGATAGAGCACATGCAATGGCAGTTATCAATATTGAGTGTATTAGGTAGCAAAGGAAAAACAACCAGGGTGACATATTTACTGCAAATGGTTCATTAAAACATAGTTTATAGTGAAGTTTCCCATGATGAATGGGAAAATCAATTCAATTTTAAAGTTCAGTGTGTAACATGGAAAGCTCTACTCTTGGTTCTTGGAATTATAAATAGTTTTGCATGGATTCTCCACTGTTGTAGAAAAACCTGATGTACCTGACTTTCACAATTTTATTAAAGAATAATTCTTAATTTTATTCAAAATACATATTTTTTAAACCACTTTATTATAATTGAGCTTTAAATTATGTTCACTAAATAGGGAGACAGATTGGAGCAAAATACAGTCAAAACCGTAGAGTGAGAAATTAATCTTGTCTAACCACCAAATATGGCTGAAGATGGGAAAAACAAAAGTTTCTATAGAGGAGTTCAGTGACTTGCTCAAAAGACGTGTTCATTAGTGCTAAACTTGAAGTGAAACTCACATCTCACTCTGAGCTAGTCACTGTAATAAAGAACTCCCTTTTATTTCATCACAATATTAACAATGAGGAAAATATAGAAAATATATAAAGCCATGGACCTAGAATAAAAGGTCACCCACTTTTCTCCTGGTGTAATAAAAAGACTATTATAGTTTTATTTAAAATTTCTATAATTTGCAGAGGTAACAATAGTTCATAATGAGAATAAAGTAACATTTCCAAATAAAAATAACACTGAAATTTTCTAAACTTGAAAATAGCTGTATTTAGTTTTAAACTTTCCAACTTTGAGTTGTTAGTTGTATGATGATAGAAAAGTCGGGAATGAAAAACAAAAAGAGGAAGTAATTCACAGAGAGTCTCACTGGAAAATAGAGGAGAGAAAAAAGATTAAGAACACACAAATACAGATGGTGAAAACATGTTTAAGATTTGGCCACTAGATGGCAATGTAATGTAAGGTGCCATCTCCACTTTTTTTTTTTTTTTTTTAAACAAGCTATTTGCTGATTTGTAATAGGTACCATAGAGTGAGGCAAGGATGAAGCCGAGAGGATACTGCAGAAGTCTCTGATGCATGTGTGTATGTGTGCGTGTGTGTTCGTGTGTGTGTGTGTGTGTGTGTGTGTGTGTGTGTGTGTCTACGTGCGTGCGTGTTCTGCCCCAGTGAGACTGCAGCCCTTGTAAATACTTGGTCACCTTTTGCAAGAAAGAATTGGAACAATTGCAACTAAAGGCACATTGTTATCATCTTGTCTTTGGGAGATGCTGTTCCTCACTGCAGATGGGTAATTTTCCTTTTTATCAGGTAAGCCATCTAATTGTTTCATTGTGATCTTGGGTAAATTCATTCTTTCCATTCCTTTGGAAAAAGAGCCCGTGGAAATACAGTTTGGGCAGAACAGGAAGTCCATTTTTGTATGTGAATCCGGACCAATTGTCCCCCTCCTCCCTCTCTTCTCCTCCCCTTCGGCTCCCCTCCCCCACTCCTCTCTCAACCTTCCACAAACTGAAATCAGTTTTGTTTTGCAGTTCAGCATTTTGATACAGATGAGATTCTTTGGCCTGAAATAACTTGGAATCCAGCCAGTTCTTGCCTTTGCTTGCCTTCATCCTATTCAAGATCTTCTTTCCAAGCCCCCTTTCTTACTGGTGCTTTAGAACTGGATGAACTGTCTGTGAATAGAGGTCATATTGTTCCTAAGGATGGAGAAAATTTAAATGTCAGTTTTAACTCCACAGGAAGGAAGAAGGCAGCCGGGACTGCTGCCGGAGCCTAGCACTGCAGGGGTACTCAGCTTCCTCAGGCAGAGGCTGGGTTGTTGAGAAGAGATGCCTTGGGGGAGGAGGGGACAATGACTTTTTCCCCTAACTCCTATTGAACCACACTTGGAAAGGAACTCAGGGAAGTGGTCAAGAGTTCCCTACTCCGTGCAATGACAAACAGGAAAAATTGACTTACTTTTAATTAGACAGAGGTCACAATCAGCAATGATACTGCAGATGCTGCTTGGTTCCCAGTGTGAGCCATCTCGCTTTTCCAACAGCACAAGAAGTGTTTCTGTGGACATGAGGCTTTTTCAAATGCCTTTGTTATCTTGGATTCCCTCTCTCTCTTACCTGTTTGAGGTATGTGTTTTAAGCCCCTCCCGCTTTATCACATATATTTCTTTTTGTTCTCTCTGGTTATTAGCTGGCAGTTGTCACTCCTTTTAACAAATCAGTTCATATTGAGTGGGTAGGTGCTTTTTCATGTGTCCAATGAAATGATTAAGTCAAGATTGGTACGTTTCGGTCCATATGTGCATGTGAATAAATATTTCTGAGGTGCAGTAACAAACTTGCAAATTGCCAAACACTGTTGCTATCACACCTATAAAATGTGGCTTCTTTTTCTATGGATTTGCAGGTTCACATGGTATTTCTGATGCGCTAGTGTAGTAACAGAACATATTTCTCCAGAAAGCACTCTAAATCATCCCAGGAGAATGATGCCAAACAGAAATAGGAAAATTCCATGCTGAGGTTGGTGATTCCTGCTTTAGTTCCTCCTGCTCAGAGCAGGGGTAGATACCTTTCCTATTTGCTGCAATACCTGGCATGCCATGGTGATGCAACTGGGAGCTTCCGCACGTTCACCAGGAGGGTGTCTGGCACTTTTCTTTCCCTTAGCTGGGCACTTCAGAAGCAGAATAACCATGGTGAAAAACTCCTTTTAAATTCCCCTTTGTGGCTATTGCTTTCGTAATTGCTATTAAGCACTGCCTCTCTCTTCTTAGGAGGAGTGTTGCAATTTAGGCCTTCCTCCACAAAGCTCCTTGAAGAGATTTTTAGATGGTGTCTATTTTAGGAACATAATGTGTAGACAGGAATGGATGGCCACAGAGATTTACGGGAAAACAATTTCGTGGAGAGGGTGAGGTAACATTATAAACCACTAGAACAGAGTACAAGTGGCTGGTTATATCACATGAACCTGACAATGGAATTAGTTTCCATTAAACTTGGTGCTACTCATTTGGGTGACTTTCCCCCGCCTCCCCCGTCATATTGTTTGTCTGGTTGATTGTTGTTGTTTTAAATCTCTATTTAGGGAGCCAGTACATCCAGAGTGCTCATACTGGTAAAAATTATATGTGGGATTTTGCTTGTCAATACTAGTAATCTCTACTTACATGACTCCCACTTACTGGGAAATTTGCTATCTGGAGACTCGTTTATTATGGCAATTTTCCTTTAAGTTATGGTAGGGAGGGTTTCTCCATCTTTGGGGGTTGGGGAGGCACAATTGGATGCCTAATTAATTATACAGTATCCAAGAAGGCACTGGGGATAGTGGCCAGCATTCTGTCTTTTCAACCAGAGATACCAAGGGCAAGTGGCCAGACTGGAAATCCAAAGAAAACTCAGCACCACAGGGAACAAAAACTCAGGGATCCACAGAAGGATCCAGTAAGAAACATTCCAGCTCCTAGTTTAGAGGGCAATCAGGGAACCTAGAGGTTCAGAGAGGGAAAACACAAGAGCACCTTTCCTGGGTATGACTGACAAGGAAGGGATATGGGGCTTGTTTGGTGCTGCCTCTAGGACATCACAGAGGAGACAGTCCTCCAGAGAGGAAGGACTATGTTGATATGAGCTTAGTGTGTGAAAGCATCCCTCCAAAATTTAGCTGGGGGACTCATGCAAGGTACTGTTTCCCTCCTAGGTAGTGAGAGAGGCTGAACCCAACTTCTTCCCTGTACTTGCCAAGAGCACAAGGCCTTATCTCTTCCAGCAGACTTGGAAGGGGGAACATGGGAGAAAGATCTCAGGGAAGAAGATGGAAAAAGAGAAATTGAGCAATGGAAGACCGGTCTTGGCCACCCTCAGGGTCAATGGGGCTTTGCTCATTGAAGTAATCACTTCCCTTTGAAATTCTGTTTAGTCTATTAAGCACACTTTACAGCTTAAATTAGATCTTACTGGTTTAGGGTAGGGGTGGGAAGGAGATTTATTCTCAGTGCAATTGTGGTCAGGGGAAAAAAAAATCAAAACTTTCCCTAACCTGTTCCAAATTATTCTTTTCCAACTTTTTCCCTTTGTCCATGTTTCTAGATCCCACTCATCATTTTAGTTTGAAAAGACATGTAATTGTTTACTCCATGTCAGTTACTTTTATAAGCCATACTTTTTTATAAATATATTACTGAATTCTATCAGTCAGGTATTATTGTTTAGTTTACAGATGAGGAAACCAAGTCACAGTGAGATCAGGTGAACTTGCTCATTATTGGACATTTAGATGTGTGACAGAGTGCAGACGTGAGCCCAGACAGCATCTGGGCTCTTGAAGTTTCCTTGTCACCTGTGTGATAATACTTACCAGTTAGCCCAGAGAGCGAGGGCTCAGATTGTGTGCAATCTGTACATGCCAGCTGTAACTCATCTCTTTTTCTACATGCCAAAATTTCAATAGTACTTCAGTTTAGAATGATCCCCCACATCTGCTCATTTATTCATCATAGAAAAGTATACTGTAGTGGAGTCCCATTCTAGTTCCTGGAACATGATGGATGAAACACATTTCCTGCCCACATGGGGCTTTCAGTCTAGTAATGGAGCTAGAGAGTACACAAAATCAATAAGTAAAGAAATGTCAGTAAACTAAGTTCTTGAAGAAAAATAACACAAGACAGTGAAGATGAGAGGGCCATGGATTTTTTTAAAAAGGAGGTAAAGAAAGTAATTTTAAGCAGAGATCTTAATGTAGTGACTGAGTGACAGAGTAAAGAACATTTGAGGTGGAGGGTAGAGAGAAAGCAAAAGGTCCCAAAGATTGAGATGCTTCATTGATATAAGTAGTGACACCTGCTTTGTAAGTGATCTTCCTAGCAAAAGAATGGAAGCAAATGTACCAGTGCCCACTCAGCTCTGTGGTGTCCTGGGGGCTGGGCTTTGGGCTCTAATTGCCTCTGGGCTTCCTAAGAAAAAAATCAAAGACCTATGTCAAATAAACTTAAGTCTTGTCTTTCATGTTGACAAGTTACTACATTGAAATAACTTAAACCACTCATATCCACAAAAACATTTTTTAACAGTTTTAAAAGTTTTCTGGAAAATGCTATATAGTTCCTAGAATGCAGTGTGTTCCAAAGACACTAACTGATGTAAAAACAAAAACAAAACAAAAGCAAAAAAAACAAAACCGAGTAAGATTATTGGTTAAATTGATACAAACTATCAGTAAAAAAATAACCACCTCGGACTCTCTCACCTCTCTCTTGCCACCTAGTCAGTCTTCCAGGCACCTGAGGACTATGGCTCTGAAATCACCAAGTCAAAGAAGTGTGAATGAGGAAGAGACAGTAAAGATAGAAACCAATGTTTAGATTCCCGTTGTGACCAGGACACAGGAGATGTTCAGAGGTATTTGAACAAGTCATGTTCTGGAAACTAACCCACCATGTCCCCCCCCTTCTATATATAAGACACCTATAAAACTTAAATTGAACCCTGGCACACTGGGGCATTCCTATAAACCCAGTGACTTGGAAGGCTGAGGCAGGAGGATCCCAGATTCAGAGTCACCCTCAGCAACTTATCTAGATTTTGTCTCAAAATAAAAATTACAAAGGACAAGGAATGTAGTTCAATGGTAGAGCACCCCTTAGTTCAATCCCCAGTACCAAAAACAAGAACAAAACCCTGAAAATGAACAAAAGTCTTTTTGAAATAAATATTGTGTTTTCAGAGTTGTGTTCTTTTGAGAAAAGTAATAGGTGGATAATTAGAGAATTTGAAGATATACATATATATATATTTCCACATATATGAAAATATATACAAAGAATGTATAATCTTGAGGTTATTATTTCTAGCCTATTTTAATGTACCCATGTCAACTTTGTAGAAATATCTGCAGAATTAAAAACTTGGAACTTAGTGGGTTAATGAATATGAATGTGATGTCTACATTTGGTAAAATAGGTCATCTTTCATTTTTATCTGTGTTAAGACATTTGTTGTTACATGTTCACTCCTTTAGAACTCACATTCTAAGGGTCTTCCTTTTTATATCTCCTGGCTGTTGGTTCCCCATCCCTCTTAGCTACTTTTAGACACTGTAGCTCTTCTCTGGGAAATGTGAATTTGCTCCTTTTATAACTTAGGATAGACCTTACTTTTTAGTTTATTCCTGGAAGTAGCCAAAATTCCTTGCTTCTTCACTTGCCTGGTCCTCCTTTGATTCTCTAACTGTGGTTCTAATTTTGGTGAAGCATCCAATTTTTGACTAAGTTTTTTTTTTCACTTGCACTTTTGATGTCATATAGAAGAAATTATTACTTAACCTGTTTTGAAAAATACTCCTAAGTTTTCTATAAGTTTTATCTTTTTAGCTTGTATTTAGGTTTATGTTCCACTGTGAGTCAACTTTTTGTACACAATGTGAAGGAGGGTTCCAGCTTCATTCCTTTGTTTGCTGGGTCCAGTGTCCCAGGACCATTTGCTGAAAAGACTATTCTTTCCCCCAAATGAATCATCTTCTTGATCAATTGATTTTATTATCAATTATTTCACAGAATTGCTAGGTCACAGAGATTATTCCTTCTTGAGAATCCATATAATTTTAAAATGAGAGAAAAAGATTTAATTGACCCATATACCCTGAACTGTTAACTTTTTGTCCTAAGTTCATGTCAATTTTTTTTTTTTTTATTATCGAAAGCATATTTATTTGTGACTCTTCTGGAAATTAAGGCAACAATGATGCACACTTCTTTAATGAGTTAGCCTTTTTGAAGATCACCAGTTATTTCCGAGAAACATAACAATACACATGTTCCTTTGAACTTATACAAACATTATTCATATTCTTTTTATGTAGCTACTACATAAAAAACTTTGTTTCAAAAATACCATTGGTAGGAACGATTGAACTCAAGATAGAGATATGCCATTCAAAAAGGATTGGTGGTTGTTTAGTCATCTTGGGTCGCCATAACAGAATACCATAGACTGGGTGGCTTAGACCATGGAAATTCATTTCTCAGTGTTTCAGAGGCAGGAAGTCCAAGACCTGGGTGCCAGCAGGTATGGGTCCTTAGCTTGCTGATTCCATCTTCTCACAGTTTCCTCACATTTTCTTTCCTCTATGCACCTGCATCTCTAATACCTCTTTTTGTGTCCAAATTTCCTTTTATAAGGACACCAGTCAGATTGGGTAGGGACCTACCGTAGAGGCCTCATTTAACTTAGTTCCTTCATTAAAGGTCCTCAATACAGTCACATTCAATGGTAGTGAGGGTTAGAGCACCAGCACATTGATTTTGAAGGGGACACAATTCAGTCATAACAGTTGTCTTTGGGTATACTTATGACCACCAAAATAATGAGAAAATAAGATTTAATCAATGTTAGTTTTTGTTGTTAGTGATGTATTTTCATTATTCATCCCCTTCTCCCATTGAATCATGAGTTGTCTTTGTATGTGTTAATATTACAAGACAATTAATTAGGTTTGTATTTAAAGAGGCATGATGAATAACTAGTGGGCTGAAGAAAATGATGGGAATTCTGATTCTTGTGGTGTGTCTATGATACCATGTTTAGATCCATGATCTATGTTCAGAATTAAGGCTATTATTTGTTCCAATGAGAAAATTGACAAAGATGGACATAATAACTAAGAATTCATGAATTATAAATAAAATAAATTGATAAAACAATTAATTCCAAAGTGTTTTCATAAGCAACTAAAACTGAATCAAGTGAATTTCAGTATAAAAGTAACATCCTGAAAAGACATTATTGTTCAGAGCTGAGGAGCAACTAAAATCTTTACTGTTAAATGATGACAGTCAGGAAATCTGTGATAACACTCAGTCTAGATATTGGAATATTTGGTGATTTCTGTAAGGTGTTCTTACCCACAGGATGAATCAGTGCAATGCTTTTAGTATTTTTTGTTTACTTGTTTCAACATCATTGTTTGGCACTAAAAATCCAGAATGTTAGCATTCTCTTAGTCAAGTTGGGACATAAATTTCATCCTTTTAGCTGAGGGTATACTGTATTTCTTGAGTAACAGTCCCACCAAACTATTCCCTGTTTCAGAAAACATTCTACCCAAACAAAATTGAAAACATTCTACATAAATAATGTTAAAATAATAGTCACATTAGCCATGGTCTGGGCGAAGAGTGAGGTATATTTGTGCCATAAAACAAAAGGTTTCAAGGAATATTTAATTCTAAGCAAACTTGCTCAAGATACAATGGCACATAAAATATACTTGACAAACATGTATATATCTAGTATGGACCCAATTATGAAAAAAAGCATACTTTTGTTTAGGAAAAAAATGGAAAAAATAATAGTTATATCTAGTTTATGCGTTTATGATTTCTATTTTCTTCTATATAAATTTTATTTTTATTTCATTTATTAATTTATTTGCAGTACAGAAAATTAAACCCGGGGTGTTTTACCCCTGAGCTACATCAGCAGACCTTTTTAAAATTATTATTACTATTATTATTATTATTATACTGAGACTTGAACCAGGGGTACCTTGCCACTGAACTGCATCTGCAGTCCTATTTATTTTTTATTTTGAGATAGGGTCTTGCTAAGTTGCTGAAGCTGACCTTGAACTTGTGATCCTCCTGCCATAGTCTTCTAAGTTGGGATTACAGGTGTGTGCTAACACACTCTCTGTTCTTTTTTTTTTTTTTTTAATTTTGAGAGAGTCTCTCTGGACCTGGTTTTCTATTTAAAATCAAAATACCATGCTATTTATTTATTTATTTATTTATTTATTTATTTATTTATTTATTTTGGTACTGGGGATTGAACCCAGGGTCACTTAACCATTCACTGAGCCACATGTTATTTTTTTGGTAACAAAACTAATACATGTTTATTATATAACACATAGGGAAAGTATAAAATAGTATCAGTATTAGTAATTTATTTGTTCAAATGTTCTCATTTTTTTTTGCAAATTTCCAAATAATTATGTTTTGCTTAAAAATCAGAAGTTTGTATAAACTTTTTAAAAATAAAATTCAGTTAAATCTATTTTGAACAAAAAATTCTAATCAAAATAGTAAATTCTATAAAGCTATTGAGAAAATGGTTGAATATTTTTATATTTTATTTCCTGGAATATTAATTAAATTATGCCACAAACCTTTAATAATAAAAATGTAGTACTTCGAACATTTTATACAATAGGAAAGTTTAGGAAGAAGTCCAGTATAAAATTTTATCTGAAATGTGACCTGGGTGGTCTTCAGAAAATTGTGTGAATTGTTAAATTAATATCTCCCTTTAGAATTAAAAAAAAATTAAAGAAATTGATTTTATACTTATGATGCATCATCACTATTTACAAAGGGTTGGTTAAGTAAAAATTGACCTCACTCTGAAATATTAATACTAAAAACTAAATGGACAAAAATCCTTTAAATACTGAGACAGTATGTACATAAAATTTTTATCTACGTAGAACCAAACTCTGCAAATTGAAAAAAATAAAATTATAAGATTACAAAATGGAATGATAACATGATTAAATGTGTAATGTATTTATTTCAGCCAGAGATGGCATGGTGGAGCAATGAGAGTAATTATTACGGTATGTTGCATTTGAGGATCTCAAATTATTTGTTTTAAGGAAGTGGAGTGAGAAATATATATGAAGAAGAATAAATGTTTAATGATGTGTCTTAGATAACAATAAATAGATCATTTAAAACAAATATTTTTAATTTAGGTATTAAAGAAAATTGAGTAGAAAACCAGAGCTCTGGGTTTTCAATTATATATTCATAGAATAGGGGAATCTAAGAGAATTCTATCCCATACATATTTCCCTCTAAGAAAATTCACTGGATTTGAAAATCCTAGAAAGAGTTACTTTGAGACTTGACAAATGCTAGCAGGCAGCACTTTTGATATTCCCATGGAATGTGATATGCCATTAAAAAAGTCTAGTGGTATTTTGGGCTATGTAAGTCAGTCTGTTGGTACAAAACCAAAGAGACAACAGACTGGTTTCAGGTCTAGAATGCCATAATTTCAGCACCACCTGGGCCATGGAGTTTCAGGTTTCAAGTGATTTGAGGAGCCTGGAAGATTTCACACCAATATTTATAACATTAGACAAGTATAGATCAACCTGTATGGATGAAGGCAGGAGTACCTTCTGGAGGATTTTCAAAGGAAGTGTGAATGTTGATGAGATGTTAAATAGAAAGAGACAGAGAAAAAAAAAAAAAAAAAAAAAAAAAGAGTAGCATCTCAGCTATTTCTTTTCTGGGACCAAAACTACTTGCCCTGTTCTCCCTGGGATTTGTAAAACATATTTTCCCTTAAGAAATGTCTTTGATGAATTGGCAAAAAGTAATTTGATTTAATCTAGAACCTTAACTATATATACTTTAAATATTCTATGTGCTGAAGTGTGATGTCTGTAAAACATCTATCACACACCAAAGTGTAATGATGGTTGTCTCAAAAAAGCACCTGACAATTGTTTGAGATTTGAACTGCATTTGCTATATTTCTATGGAACATTATTTTTACTTGAAAAATGGCTGATAGACACGCTGATTATTCAGACTTAAGATATTGAGCAGATTTTTTTTTAATGAATAAAGTGAACCTGTCATTTCAAGAATAATAATTGACTATATTGGTTGCCAATGACAAAATTTGACCATTCAAGAAAATTAGAATTTTGTGAAACTTATATCTGCCACCACGAGCTCAAGAGCTTCTCAAAATTTAAAGGATTTTCTGATATGATTAGTGGTGGTGTTAGCAAATGGATAATGAAACGTGTCAACATTTTGAAGCTCTGAATAACTCAGTCAACTGATACTTTACAAATAGACAATGCACATGATACATGGTCATGCATGGATGATAAATAAATGCTATTAAAGTGCAAGATAGGCCACAGGATGTTAGTGTAGCAGAGTACAGTAAGTCTGTTGGCGAGCTTTCTGATTCCACTTGCCTAGTTTTAGTAGGCCATCAAAGAGAAATAATCACAATTATGTGAAAAGGCTATTAAAGTGTTTTGATGACCTATCTATGTGAGGCCAATTTTATTCATATTCTATATCCAAACATAAATTATAGTGGAATAAGTGAAGAAGCAGATTTAAGAATCAGACATTAAGCCAGATATGAAAAATTTGCAAATATATAACATTATGCCATTAGTGTCATTCAATATTTTCTTTAGAAATATGGTTCTCAAAGTTTATTTTGTTGATATTTACTTAAATTTCTTACTTAAAAATTTATTAGCATTTATTCAATGCTTTTATGATTTCTATAGTTTGATTCCTAGTATGGTAAATAGCAATAAATTTAACCCATAGAAATTAAAGCTTTTGGGGACCTTAGTAATACTAGCAATAGAGGGCGTTGCTCAGTGGTACAGTGTTTGCCTAGCATACATGAGGTCCTGGGTTCTATCCTAACACCATGAAAATAATGATGATGATAATAACAATATAAAGACTTGAGAGAAAAAATTTATAATATGACAAGGATGAATTTAGTAATTCATCAGATTTTAGGGTACATTTATAGGCATTGCACTATAGATATGTATTGTGATTACTAAAATGCAAATAATTGCAGGTGTGGTAGCACATGCCTATAATCCAGAGGCTCTGCGGGCTAAGGTAAGAGGATTTTGAGTTCAAAACCAGCCTCAGCACCTTTGTGAGGCCCTAAAGCAACTTAGCAAGATCCTGTTTCTGAACAAAATATTTAAAAGGGGAGCTGCAGATGTGGTTCAGGGTTTAAGCACCCCGAGGTTCAACCCTAGTACAAAAAAAAAAAAGAAAGAAATGCAAGTAGTTGAGTCCCTTGAGGTTATGCTGAATAAAGAAAATATTTGCCTCATTAAAATAGTTAGCATGTTTTCTGTTGCCATGATATGAACTGTACATATCAATTTGCTTTTGTAATTTTTAGTAAAAGTAAGTAAAAACTGTTACAAAGAAGTCAGCAAATTTTGAGTCTTATAATATTCTTTCTTTGGATTTCACCTTCCTTCACCTGAATGAATGTAAGAATTTTCTATTGGGCTTGTCCAAATCTCCCCCAATCCCTGTCCCCAATTAGAACTGACCTCTCTCCACATTCCCACCAGTGACCGTCCTAGCATAAACATCAAATCTGTTAAAACCGTCATTATGTCCTGGGTTGGTTAAAAGCCCAATCCTTTTAGATGGCTGACTTTAGTGAGCTGTGTTGGTTTATCTCTCACCCTATGACCTATCTATACTACCATTAGTCCTGCAAAAGTAAATGTATTTCTGTGAACATCTGAAGCTGTTCCTGTCTCTCAGCCTTTGCTATTGCTTTCTTCTCTTCTTAAAAAACCATGACCTCTTCTCAGCCCAAATATGAATCATTTCCCTTTGTGCTGTGCCTGTGCCCAGGATAGATTTCTGTCACAGCACCAACTGTCCTTTATCATGCTTATTTATCTCCTTGTTATACTGTGCCTTCTTTGCAAAGTAGTGCATTCTATTTTCTGTTGGAACTAAGTATCATCTCTGATACCTCTTTCAGTTTTGAGTATATAAATACTCAATAGAAGTTAAATAAAAATGAAGTAAAAACATTTTTAGACATATCTATTAATTCTACACATTAAAGAATATTTTCACAAATACTATTTTTGTAAACACATATTTAAGCAGCATATAATTATTCTTTTATTTCTTACACAAATTCCTAAACCTTCTTGTAGAGCTCATGTATTCAGTGATTACACAGTTTTTCAAAGTAATTTTGAAATTAAAAAAATTAATACTTGGTACACTGTTTAAGAAACAATTACTCCTCCTTTTATCATTTTGAGTCATACTTTGGTTTTTGGTTGAGTCTAATTTTCTAAAAAATTACCTTTATAGTTATAAAATGTCTTAATGTTATCTTAGAAAACTTAAAATATTTATAAAACCATAAGAAGAAAATAATATTTATGATCTCACTGTCCATCATTTTGGATCACTTTCCCATATCAATCATAGCATTGCTTTCAGCATTTTAACATTTTGCTTTAAACCATTGTTCTTTTTCTGGGAATAATGGAATTCTTATGGTACTTTGAATTTGGCCTGTGTTACCTCTTTCTCCTTCTTTCCATTTATTCAGAATAAATTTTTTTATGCCATCAAAAATAATTTTAAAAGTTTTAATAACCTCATAGTATTTCACCAGAGTTTTAAATTCAATCATTCTTATTAGTCATGGGAATTTTCTTTCTGTTTGAATTATTACTTTTGAGATATTGCTAAATAGCACATTAATAATACCAAGCATTTTATATTCCTGTTAATAGTTACTACTGGTTATCTAAACAGAGCCCCAAACTTACCTTTTCTGGATAAGGAAACAGAACCTTAGCAACTACTTGATAGCATATACAAAAAGAAGATGTAGTCAACTAAGCTTAAATGAAGCCAATGATTCAGGCGCATAGTTTAGCGCAATGGGCTTTTCTTCATTTTTTAAAAATTTATTATTTATTGTAAACAAATGGGGTACATCTTGTTTCTCTGTTTGTACATGAAGTAGAGGCATACCATTTTTGTCATCATACATTTACATAGGGTAATGGTGTTTGATTCATTCTGCTTTCTGGTCCTCCCTGAGAGTAGAGATTGCACTTAAGGGACTTAGTTCTCAACTTTTATTCACTCTTTCTCCATTTATTCAGAAAAAATGTTTTTGGGCTACTTTTGTTAATACTTCCAAACATTTTTCTACTTTTAGAAACAGACAAAATAACTTACATATTAACATTGAACATCTTCTGAAAACCATTGGTTTGCCTATTTGATTTCTGATTTTTATATCATTTTGCAACAGGGAACAATTCTCTTCTTAAAACTTATTAACACACAGTTTATTTTTTAAGTACTTTTAATTTTTTTTCTGTTTTTTATTAAATATGGCTACTGGAAAAGTGAACCTTGCACATTTGTGGCTTGAATCTCTCTCTCTTTCTTTCTTTCCTTCTTTCTTTCTTCTTTCTTTCTATTTTGCCCTTTTTCCCCTCCAACCATTTTATTGTGCTTTATAGTTGTATTGAATGGTGGAGTTTATTGTTGCATATATATAAATGCACACAATGTAACAATATAATTTGGCCAATATCATTCCCCAGTGTTTCCTCTTTCCCTCTCCTCCTTCCCCCCATGTCTTTCCTCTATTCTACTGATCTCCCCTCAATTTTCATAAGATCCTCTCTCACCTTTATTTCCCCTTTTCCTCTCTTACTTGATGCAAAGTTCTTAAGAGATGTAAAATTTTCATTAAAACCTGTTTTTAAGGAGCATTTTGAATAATATGAGATTCAGAATGGAAATAGAGAATTGTTAATAGTTTTAAAATTCTCATTTATTTTTCAAATATGTGTAGTTATCAGTTTGCTATCAATCTTCCATGGGATCCAAAAATCACATATCCAAAACCAGGGTAATAATGCTGTGTTTAAAACTATTTTAAGGGCTGGGATTGTAGCTCAGTGATACAGTGCTTGCCTCGCATGCCTGGGGCACTAGGTTCAATCCTCAGCACCACACAAATAAATAAAATAAAGGTATTCTGTCCATCTCCAACAAAAAATTTAAAAAATATCTATTTTAATTACCATTTTGTCTCAAAGTGTAGTCATCTAGATCCTCTAGTAAAACCTACAATGCCCTCAATGGCGTCAGTAATTTATGAATACCACTCACAGAATTCAGGAAAACACTTACTATTCTAGTTTACTATAAAGGACTAGCTTCCTAACAGGAACAGCAAAATAGCAGAAATGCATAGGGAAAGGTACGGGGGAGGGTAGTTCACTAACCCCCATAATCTAGGATTTTTTATGGACATTCTATTACATAAGCATGATAGTCCATCCCCTCTTCCTTTCCCGGGGGTACAGGGTGGCACCAAAAATTCCAAACTTCTAATCATGCTTTGTTCTTTCTGGTGACCAACCCCAATCCTGAAGCTATCTAGGGTTCCATCAGCCACTGGCCAGCTTTGAAGCATACAAAGACATTCTTGTCACTCTAGACATTCCAAGGATTAGAGAAGCTTTTATATTAAGATGTAGATTTAAAACTAAATATGACAAAAAGATGCTCCAATTATAACTAATGCTTGGGAAATTGCAAGGATTTTAGGAGGTCTGGGCCAGAAGCCAGGATGAAGACTAAATATATAATTTGTATTATAGCATAATATCACACCAAGCATGTAAAAATTTTAAAGATGGAATTCATTACTTTTAGAGAAGTAATGAACATATGAATACCATCTCTGAGCCTCAATATTACTGGTCTTAAAATCAGTGTTCTTATTCATATGTATTAGTCTCAATGCAAAATCTGTAATGTGTCTCATTGGTCAGAAAAGATTCAATATTTCAACTTAGACTGGATCAAATGGTTTTTATTTATTGCAATGCCCAATATAATGTGAAGGGTAAGTAATGCACAATTGAAGAAGAAGAATCATTCTTGACTTTAGTTGAAAAGAAAGTTATTAAAAGACGAATCAACCAAATGCTGTCATATTTTTATAAAACTCTAAAGTTCTTGAAATCCTTTAAAAGAGTTAAGAATTTTAAAATGATCATGCATTTTGATTCAAAAGCTAAAAAGGAAGGGGAGCATATCATTATCACTGTTTACATGATTATTATTGTTAATATATTTATAGTTATGCAACCATCAGTACAAACTCATTTTAGAATATTTCAGTCAAGATATGAAGAAACACAATGCCCATTTGTAGTAACTATTTCCATTCCCAGTCCTAGGCAACCACTACTTCATTTTCCACTGGTCCATTTGCCTTTCTAGATGCTTCATATAAATGGAACCATGAATTGGTCATATATTATGTTTCTTTGCCTAGCATAATCTTTTTGAGGATCATCTATGTTGCAGCAGGTGTGGATTATTTATATTCCCCACAGTATTCTATTGTATGGATATATCCCATTTTGTGCATCCATTCATTAGTTAATGTTGATAGATGGCTGGTTTCCATGTTTTTCTATTGTAAGGCCCCCAAAAAGGAAACCCCAACTCTGTCCCATGGATCCACGGCAACCCCAATCAACCGCAGGAGGCGTCACTTGATGCAAACCGCAAGAGGTGTTTATTCCAGCGCGCTGGGACCCAACTCGAGGAGTCGAGTCCCTAGCAGAAAATCTTGTAGGTTTATAAAGGCAGAAACCACACATCGGGAGGGGTCGCACATGAAAGGGAAAAAGGGGGACAAAGCTGCCGGGAAATTTCAAAGGGGGTCTGGGTTTGCTGATAACATACAACATGTTTCACAATGTTTTACAACAGGGCGTAGATTCTGGTAAATAGTTTCTGGTAATCCTACTGTTCGAGCACTATCTGGCTATCTGGCTCAATTTACCCTTTTATTCTCTGTTTGGGGCTGTTTCTTGGAACAGCTTTAAGGGCTTTGTTCCCATTACTGGGAGGGTGACCTTAGGGAGTTGAGACAATGGGAGGGAGACCTTAGGGAGTTGAGATAACTGGGAAGGTGACCTTAGGGAGTTAAGATAACTGGGAGGGTGACCTCAGACAGCTTAAAAAAATGTCCATTCTTTCACTATTATGAATAATGGCTATGAAAATTTTCATACAAGTCTGTGTGGATATGTGCTTTCATTTGCCTTCATTAGATGGCTAAGAGCAATTACTGCATTATGTAATAAATCTGCATTTAATACTGTGATAAATTGACAAAGTGTTTTCCAAAATGATGGTGCCATTTTACATTCCTGCCAGCAAAACATGAGGGTTCCAGTTTCTCTACTTCAACA
This sequence comes from Sciurus vulgaris, assembly GCF_902686455.1. NCBI lineage: Eukaryota > Metazoa > Chordata > Mammalia > Rodentia > Sciuridae > Sciurus > Sciurus vulgaris. Next base: position 120,485,261 of record NC_136463.1, on the reverse strand, counting down.
ACAACCCTTGTTATTATCTGTCATTTTCTTTATAGACATTCTATTTGTGTGATACAGTATTTTATTGAGGTGGAGTTTGCATTTCCTTAGTGATTAATGATGCTGAGCATCTTTTGATGTGCTCACTGGTTATTCATGTATCTATTTGGGGGCAAATAGCTATATAAATCCTCTGCTTATTTTTAAATTTGGGCATTTACCTTTTTGTTATTGATTTGTAAGATATATATATATATATATATATATATATATATATATATATATGGAGGGAGGGAAGGAGAAAGAGAGACAGATGTGGCTATAGGTATAGATATAATCTTTTATCAAATGAATGGTTTGCAAATACTTTATCCTATTCTGTGTTACCATCAGTCTACAAGTATATTAAGGAAATATGTATAAAACACTAAATTAAGAAATCTTCACATTCTTTATAGCAATAATCCAAGGGTGTAATATAAAAGTTATCTCCCTTAAGATTAAACTGAAGTCATTTGAAAGAGATCACAAATAAGCTGAGAAGTTGTCTTATTTCCTTTTAGATGTGTCCTTCCATGGATAAAGTATTTTCTGTTATTTTTATTTCCTAACAAAGTATTTTCTCAGGACCATGATGTTAATTGTTCCCTTTCGTACAAACAATGCCATACTTTCTTCTAAAAACCACCCTGGCAAGACTAAGTGGTCCATTTACTTCAATTCACTTCAAAGATGAAGAAACCCTTAAGGGCTACTGGCCAAGGAACTTCATTTGAAGATCACCTACATAAGATGCACCTTCATATAGTTTTAAGAAGGTTTATTTCAAAGGGGAGATACATAAAATATTGGGAGGATATGGTTACTTTAAATAGAACTTTAGAGAAGACCTGATCCAGCCTTTCACTTGATGAAACTATTCTGTCCTATCAAGTTTAAACCTACATTTTGTTGATAAAGAAAAAGATTAAGAGAAGAGACATGATGTATCTATGTTCACAAAATTAGGATCTGAGTTTTAAACCATTTCTTCTTCTATATAAACCTTCAAATTTCTTCATCCTCACACCCACCTTCCTCTCAGGGATCTTTACTTCTCCAACATATAAAAGGATGTCTTTCCTACTAAAGCATTCCTTCTCCCTCTAGCTACAGGAACATCCCACACTTCCACTCCCATACAAGCTGCTTGAAAAGAGATACAGTGTCTCGTTTCTCATTGCCTATGTGCTTTCTAAGATATCATAATCTTTTTTATCTTCTAGCAGGATGTGTCCAGTAAGGGGATTAAGGACAGTTATGGTGCTTATTCATGAACTCTTCCATTCTTGTCTCACTTGATTATGCTGCAACATCAGATACTGTTCATCCTCATCATCTCATCCTCACCCACTTCCTTGATGTCCTCTTCTAGAAAGTGGGCATTGCTTCTTTTGTTTTCTGTAAAGGTGAGCAGTTGAATTCGAAGAAGAAAAACATTCATTTTACAAAAGTCCTAGTGGCAACGTGCTCCACTAAATGTTTTGGCAAATCTGGTCATGTTGCTTTTCAATTGTTTTCTATACTATCTGTACCACCAATAAAATTAACTGACCAACTAAGTTCAGTTCTATGTCACATCACTCATCCATTCTTTCATTCAGCAGATATTAGTTTAATGAGCCTAGTGCTAGGCTATATGCCATGAGTGGAGATGTATTTTCAGCTAATATGGTATGATGTGAAGAACCTAGGGCTGGAAGTAAGCAAAACAGTGTTCATGTGCCAGCTCCACATTCTTTATAGCAATAATCCAAGGGCGTAATATAAAAGCTATCTCCCCAGTATCACTTTGGTTAAAGTATTTATTTTTGTTTCATCTAGTGTTAATTTTTGTTAATTCTAGTGTTTCAAATAGTGAAAATAATATACATTTGCAAATGACATAATAAATTCTAAAGCTATGATTGCCAAGTACATAACTCAATGCTTGGCACTAAGTAGATGCTTTTAAACACTATTAATGTTTTGTTTTGCTTTTTTTTTTTTTTCCTAAGTGACCAAAATCATCATACTAATTTTACATGCCTTATATATCCTCAGTCCTTTCCCTTTGTCTTCCTAGCATATTTCCTTTCATTTAAAAAAAAAACATTTCTGCTCTTGCCTACTTAGGAAACTTCTTTGCGATATTTCTACACCTCTCCCTATCCTGAAAGAATTGATCATGTCTTCTCTTGCACTTCTTCTATGACTCATAACTTTCTGTTGTACAGTATCACAGTCTATTGGTATTCAAGTGTGTCTCCCCTAATAGACTGTCTGATTCTTCACAACAGAAACTGTGTCTTTGTGTGTGTATGTGTATGTGTGTATATGTGTGTGTATCCCAAACCCAAAATCAGGCTTGGAATCTAGTAGGCAACTCAAAAATTACTTATTCTTAATTCTTGAACAGGATTGAACCATCCTTATATCCCAAAGTCTTGAATTATTCACAAAATACACAGCATTAGATATCACATAACAAACTTTCTGGGTTGAATGTTATTTTTTCTACATCTATATAATATCTACATAACAATGAAATATGCTTATAATTACTAGCTTACCTAAATAATTCTGTATGTACTTAACAAACAAAACAGGTTTATTTAGTTCACTGGCCTCTGGATGCCTACAAATACATCTTTCATTATACAGCCTTTTCAATGATAAATGTTTTATATAATTCTTCTATAGTTAATTATTACCTTTACTGTTCAAACTTTGTTTTTAAATTACCAAGTATGTACACAAGTATAATGCAACTTGAAAGTCTTCAAGTGAGCTTCTTTTTTTAAAAATGCATTCATCGGGATAACTATAATAAGATCATTTTGCCATGTTCTAATTTTAAAAACTCTACTGTTTTTTATATCATTATTTTAAAATTCAGGTGATATTTTCTTAGCTGTGATTATGTACCAGATTAATGAAAATCTAGCAAGAATGAGGTTTAAGCACATAGGTTTTCTCATTTTTTGCATTAATATATTACTTTTTTATTGTTTATGGAATATGTCAATATGAAACTTTTCAGAATGTCAATAATGTAAAATAAATGGAAGAGATGTTTGGTTGGCAAATGGTTTTAATATACAAATATATACATTAATTTAGTGCTGTTTATAATTATAAATGAGGAAAATAAAATAAGATTTATCTTTCATGTCATTTTAATGAATAAAAAAGTCTTATAAATTCCACATTCATATTGCTAACTCAAGAGATCTAATTCTCTACTATAATATTAACCCAACACACATGCACATTCATACATGCATATATATGTTATATGGTGAGAGATTGAATAATGGTAAATAAAATTGAGAAGAAAACATAATAAAAATGCAAATGGTACATAGATATTTCTACAATGCACTTACTTATCCAGCTATGTTTTCTAATTCTATAGAAATCTGAAATATAACCTCAAATGAAGAATGAATACAAACATCCCAATCATCTTTTCATATTCCTTAGTTTTAATTGAAGTTTAAGCAATCTAACATATAAAAATATTTAAATATGCTCCTGTTTATATCAGCTCTCTGGAGATACCTTTTATTTGATTTGCAAACCCTGGGATTTAGAGAGGGCAAATTAATAGGGGCTAAAGGATGAACTAGGGATGGAGTTCCAAGAACTAGACATTGCCTTTTATGCAAGAAATAGTAAAAAGATAACTTAAAAATAAGAGGCAAAATGCAATTGCTATTCACTTGTGAAATGTTTAATAAGAAGACAGAAAATTTACATAATATTTTTAGATTTCCATCATTAAAGGTAAATACATAGAATGCTTGTTAATTCTAATGGTAATCTTCATGAAAAGGTAAATTTTGGAGTCTGTATTTGAGAAAAGTGATTAAACAGCTTTAAGACTTTCATCTTAACTCAATGTCTTGAAAGTTCTATGAAAATAAAACAAAAACAACAATAACACATGTAAAATTTATAGTTAATTAAAATAACATGGAATGAAAACCATTATAATCTTGTGAATGAACATGTCAGACTTATGTGATTCCCTTCCCAGACAAATTAAACAGTCATGTTGATCAAGATGAAAATAATAAACAGCACTTATCTGTCCCTCAGGGAAGGTTTTACATATCAGTACAAGTGTATGTTATTATAAAAATAAATGATCTCTCACTGGACAAGGTGGCTCAGGTCTGTAATAATAGCAGCTCAGGAGACTGAGGCAGGAGGATCTTGAGTTCAAAGCCAGCCTCAGCAAAAGCGAGGTGCTAAGCAATTCAGTGAGACCCTGTCTCTAAATAAAATACAAAGTAGGGCTGGGGATGTGGCTCAGTGGTCAAGTGCCTCTGAGTTCAACCCCTAATACCCCCCAAATAAATAAATGACCTCTCATTACTGATTCACGAATTTTATATCAGAATTGTGAAGAATGCCACATGAAAGAAACTGAATACTCTGTGTAGGTTGATGGTAACAATACACACTCTCTGTCAACAGTCTTCTCTGAACTCAATGACTCATTGAAAGAATTGGCATTTTATTAAATATCACCACATATATAATTTTAAAACAGGTGATGGTGTGACCTTTTGTGAATCATTATGAAGCATAAAGCCAAAACTGGAGTGGACTTTACAGATTCTTGGAACCTCTAAAATAAATCTGAGCCTGATTTTCTGCAAATATTAATCCATATCATCTAACTGTTAGGATTGAGTTCAAGAGGTTCAAGATGGTCAATGGTGACTCCATGATGTTCTGGGGAAATATGTTAATTAGAATCCAGTGAAATTAATCCAAAGACTATTAGTATTTAATAGCTTCATTTATCTGAATGTTGAAATTGATAATAAATGTTTAAGTCATATATATTACATGAATAGCTCCAAGAAAATGCAGGAATAGGAAACAGAATAATCTAGAAACTTTAGAAACTGATCCATCAAGGCAGGAGAGACTCAGTATAAATAACCAGACAGTTGAAAAACTAATTAGTCACAAGTTTGATAGAATCACTAATACTTATGTTTAATAAAAAGTCAATGAATAGTTGTTTCAGATTGCTAACAAGAATAGGAGAATAATTGAGTATTTTTATGTGCAAAAAAACAATTTTAATGTTTTAATTCTCCCTTTTTTAAAAATGCCAAATTGGTTTATTCAGAGATACAGACCAAACACATACAAGTATTCCATCAGTAAAAACTTGACACAGTAATTTGAACTAAGGGAAATGAACACAAAATTAGGCACATCTCTATTATTCTGTTCCACTCTGTTCCACTCAAATGGGGGTATACTTGAAGCAGATCAGTTAAGCTGGGATTATATAGTCTTTATTATAAAAGGAAAGCTTTAAAAGATTGATTTTTTTCAGCTTGGAGGATTGAAAATCAAAGGGAAACATGATAACTACATTCAGATGTGTACAGGTTTGTCACAAGGAGGATATGCAATTGAATTTTTATCACTGTGTAAAGATAATCACTTGAAACGTGCATTAACTGTAGCAAAGCAGAGCTTCATTTTTTTATTTTCTACTTCCAAAACTGATTTGAACTGACTTAAAAAAATCAAATACAATATAAAACTGAACAATGAAGATCAAACAAGCTACATAGTGTGATGAAATAGATGTTGCCAAAAGCCAAAGTGTAATCATGATTTTTTATTTGGTCCATGATTTTTATTTGGTTCTTTAGCTGCTACTTGTACTTCCTAATAGCTGAAGAAAGAAATGGTGGGTTATATATGCATCCCATTGTCTATATAGGAAGTTATTAATGAAAGGGGAGTACACTACCCATCTCTGACAGACTTATACCTTCCAGCACATGCCTGAGTATGTCTGTGGTTTACTAGTTTATTTGGTGATTGATTAGTTTTAAGAACTTTTTGTTGTTGTTGTTGAATTCAGTTCTACTATTTGCCTAGCAACTGAATTATTAGAAGGTGAAATTTCTAGCAATATGCCAGCTGAATAGAACATTCTGATATTTTTAACATACCCAATTTATTTTCTACATTTGGACCTACTTTGAAACATTTAAAGTACTAGATATTTTTATACTAAGATTCTTTGAATTTCGAAGTGTAACATTCAGAATGTTATTCCTTGTTTCTGCCAGAAGATTATATAATAACATCTAAAACTGTGACTTTCTGTAGAAAATAAATTTGACTCAATTAAAAATTCTGAGCACAACTTACTGTCAACCATGCCAAAACTTGTTCTGACAGATGTTCTTTGGAGTCTAAATTGATAAATTAAAAGGACACTTGAAACCACTCAACTTACTCAAGTGATCTCATTTGTAGGCAACCCATTCCAAAAGATCTATCAGTATATAGTTCTCCTAAAACCATGTTCCATTTTTAAAAAAGCTTAAGGTATACTAATATTGGCTAACTTTTTTTCTGGTCAGATTCCTTATTATGTTTTAAAAGCTAGAGCTCAGTATTTCAATTATGTATTGGTCCAAGTTCTTAAAATTGTGTTAAAGGTTTTTTTGAGGAAGATTTGACTTGGAAGATATTTTTAGTCTACCTTTTTAAAAAAAAAAAGATGAAAATTTCATAGTGATCAGATATGTAATGATCATAAATGTTTCCAGTAATATATGAGCCCTGTTGCCTCAATTTTCCAGTTTTTAAACAAGCGTGTTAGACTGTGAAACATTAGACCCACATTCAAATCTCAATCTCATGGTCACTATCTGACCTTGGCAATCACCCCATTATCTCTGATGTTTAGCTTTGCTGAACCTACATTTTCTTCTCTGTGATGTAGGTGGTTAAAATAGAAATGTAGGAATCTATTATATGCAATGTATATGTGCATTGTATTTTTATCAGAGAATATTATGGTTTCAAATTGTGAAACACCTTCAAGCTGGTATAAGTAAAATGTGTTATTTATTATAGGAATACAGTTGGAAATCTCATAAGCCAAAATACAATTAAGTCATGGAGAGATTGAACTGAAACTGAAAAATAAGCAAACAAATCAAAGTAACTCACTCTTTTTCTCAGTGGTTGTGTGGTTACTCTCTATTTCTACTTCTCTCTCTTTTGCTATTTTGGTTGGTGTCCTCTACTTGGTCCTGACAGATTTGGCTTCCTGAGTCTCAATTCTAGAACACTCAGAGATCACATTCTCTCAGCATTCCTTTCTTACCTACTTTACCCCAGTTTAGATCCCCATTGTCCTGCTGAAGCTAATAGTTGGTCCTCCATGATCAGTGACCTCATATAAGCTATCAGGCTAAGGTGATGGGAAAGGGACTGGAGAGTCATGTAGTGCAAACATAAATGTTTATGTTCCTCTTTCAGTACAGTGTATACATGGAGGACAATTTTTAAAAGTGGCCAGAGCTGGTTAGGTATCTAAAATGTTTCATTTTTTAAGTAATGGAGGGATTTAAATTGACAGAGATTGTTACGGTTTATTAAGGGCCAGAATCAAATTTTGAACCTGGATATTCTAAGTTGAGTGATTTCAGAATGAAATTGTCATAGTAGCGAGAATAAATTTCTGGATCAGAAATGATTCCTTCTCTTCTAAACTGATAGAATCATGTTTATTAGTGTTACTAATAAACAAAATAATAATTGCATGAATTGACTAACTTAGGTACCAAAAACTTGGTTCTGATATTTGTAAAGGCTGCCTTTTTCATCCATCTTTGTATGTGTGTTTCTCAAACTTACTCATTAATCAAGTATGAGTTCTACAATCTAATTACCATGACAGGTAGTTTAAAGACACATTACAGGTCCAAACTCAACTCTCTGGAACAAAATTTTGGAGTGGGACTTTCAACTATGTATTTTCACAAAATTCCTCAGATGCTTTCTATGAGTACAGTGGTTTAAATTCTGTGTTTAGTCTCTACTAGATAAACAACCAACAATTTGCTGTATTATTTTAGTTCATTAAAATATCTTCACTTAATTAAAATTAGTGTTACTTTGTCAGATTCCACATAAGGGAGCAATTTGTTATCTAAATGAAGCTCTAAAAATTTATATTATGACTTTATGTTTGAGTTCCCTTCATTTGGCAATAATCTGCATGTTAAAACGAGATAAGACAGAAAGATGGTAGCGTTACCACTGAGCAAATGACCAAGGGTAAGTCATTGATTATGAATTCACTCTGTTATTCATTCATTCAAGAAAATTTTACTGAGTACAGTGTGGCACACATTTTGTTCCAGTATGTCACATAGAATGATTATGCTTATGATTCCATGGAAGTTGGAAGAGAAACATAAGATACTAGAGGTTCAATTGGTATAGCTATCGTGCAATCTTTGTACTGTTTACCTTTTTCCCCAATCCTGATGTTGTCTTCTCTGTCTTCCTTTTTGCCAGAAAAATAAGAAAAACAATAGAGCAGCAGCCAGAGGGTCTTGATTGGCCTGTGTGGCCAGCAAAATAGATGGGTTTGTGCAAAGTGCTGAGTAATGCCTGCAACGCTAGGGGCAGTTGGCACCTTTCCTGCAGCTCTGTTCTCCTGTAGCAGTGCGTTTCATCTCTGATTTTTTTATAGCCCCATTTCTAAACCCAAAATGAACCTCAAACTAAATAAAGCATACAGTACATGCATCGAGATTTTCTTTATTCAATTCAGTAGCACCTATGTCTCTTTTGTAAGACCGCCTGACTTTATTAGGCAGATAAAAATATTCAAAATTACTCTGAGGATCTCTATTTTCTAAAAATTGCTAAATGATTGAGCTAAATACCTTTCTTTGTACTTAGTGCTTAACTGAACCAATGCTAGTCTAGTCATGAGAATTTTCAAACAGAATATTTCTTTCTTGACTCAGCTGTAAACAAAGGAGCTTGTCCAGAAGGAGTGATTTTGATATCCAGCCTTCCTGCTGGAAATGTCCATACTGATGTCCATACTGCATCAGTACATTGCTGTAAAACTGTGCATGGCGTAACTCTATCCATCAGTGAGACAATGGTGCAATTTTTGCAATAAAAATCATTGTTCCAGAGGGAGGAAAAAAATAAAAATGCAATGAAGTTTAGTTTACTACATTCTGATATCTGCTTCATGTAGATTATGGTAAAATAAAATGTTAATAGTTGAAATAGAATGTATTTGTGGTTTGAAATCATTTTGACCAATGTGTCCTTTTAAAACATAGATTTTAGGAAAATAAAGTTTTACCCTTCAGATTATTTGTTTAGGAGTAACAAATAGCAATATAAATAAACTGATACCTAATATATAGATTTTGGAATATAGATTATGTTTTAGGAGTTTGCTTTAAATATATTTCAATTGGCAATTATTTATTAACCAAAAATCATAGGAGGTCTATTAAGTATAGTCTTTTGGGTGCGCTTCTTGGTTAGTAATAGTGGGTTTGTAATTATAGTTAATATGCAGCACATTAGTTACATTTTATGCCCGGAGAATGGCGGCTGTGAACTGTGGTGAATGGGAAGGGGCTGTGGCCTGGCTTCCGTTTAAGGAGAGCTAAATGGTGCCAAATTCCCACTTATCTTTTCACTTTTGATAGGAATATATTGCATCACTTCTAAGATTGAAGGGAAAATAGAATTACTTTATCTCTCAAAAGTTTGTAGGTTATGACTCAAATGACTGTTGTCTTTGCCATTGGGACTGCCCATGTGCAGCAGCTTCATCCCTAGTGATCTGAATTACCTTTTCTTTCTCTTCTTGTTGGGTTTTCATGTGTACCACCTATGGAGTCAGTACTGGATTGACGAAATCAACAAGGAAGAAAAGCCACTGAGGGGGACAAGTGCACTACCCAAATCTTTGAGGACCATCTTACTTCGGTCAATAATAAAGAAAATCTATTTAGCAAGTGCAGAAACAGATATTAACCATGCTTAGCGTTGAGTTTTTCAGAATCTTCTATTTGAGGTTTCTGCTAAAAATAGAAACAAGTCAATTAATATGACTCTTACTATCTGCACATAATGAGGCCTTGAAGAAATGAGTTAACTTGATCTGGCTTGCCATTTTATTTTTCCTTTCTTCAACATATATCCTGCAAAAATTAACAGTGGCTTTAATAGCTAACAAAGTATTATGACTAGTCAATTTGTAGAAGAAAATTCAGATAACCTCAAAATATGTTAAAAAATAGTTCTGTCCATCCATCATTCATTTTCAATAAACATTCATTGTTTCTATTGGTTAGGAATTCTGCTGACTGATTCAAAATACAACTAGGAAATTCTAGCTGCTTCATTGGACTCAGAGGTGGCTTGATTGAGTTCTGATAGCTTCAATGAACTTTCTCAGAAACATAAAGGCAGAGCTCTAAATGCTTAAAAAAAAAAAAAAAGGCACATGCAAACAAATTAAAATAAAATTTGCAGATTTGACCTAAGAATACTGCTTTATGAGACAATGAAACTCTTAGGAACATTATTATCCGCAAGGTTGTTGCTACAGGAAGTAGGAGTTTCCTTTCTATATGTTTCTGTTTCCATTAATCCTTCAGTTGTGAGACTGAGGAAGATCAACATAGGAGTTTGGCCTCTGCCATTAAAAGACTAGGTTCCCTATCACAATAATTCATCTTAATAAAGCACAGATCAGTGGAAATCTCTCTCCACCTTGGGAAGACAATTCTTCCACTTAGAAGCTCAGTGCCTTGTACTGTCTGTGAGACCCAATCACAGGCACACACATTGACCAAGCACATTTTACTATTTATAAACAATATTCTTCTTCTACAACAAGTACAAAATATCGTTATTTATCTTTATTGCCTTACTAATTATACTTATCTAGTCTCTTAACAAAACAAGTATCTTTGACAAAGGATGAAATAAGTTACATTGTTTCACTAGGCCATTGTGATCTCTTCACCATTTCTGTAAAGATATCACTGATTTTAAAATTTATCATTAGGTATATTTGAAAATAAAGCATACCAGTGGTTCCCCTCATGAGGATTTTATATTTTAAGAATGATTAGGCTGGCACAGTGGTACACACTTGTAATCCCAGCAACTAGGGAGACTGAGACAGGAGGATCAAAAAGCTAGCCTCAGCAATGGTGAGGCACGAAGCAACTCAGTGAGACCCTGTCTGTAAATAAAATACAAAATAGGGCTGGGGAGTGCCCCTGAGTTCAATCCCCAGTATCAAAAAATAAATAAATAAATAAATAAATAAATAATTAAAAATAAAAAGAATGATTCCAGAATGGATGAGTTTTCTTTGGCACTACCACAATTTATAAGTGCCATTCAAATTGTTTTCTTCTTCTTCCTCTTCCTCTTCTTCTTTCTCTTCTCCTTCTTCTTTAGTAACTCTTATTGTATACATTTAATGTTTGCAAAATCAAGTTACAGCACACATATAACATGCAATATCATGTTTTGGAACACATGAATCATTGTGTGTGACTATGGATACAGGTTTCACTATCACAAAACAGATTAATGAATCTATCATCTCACAGAGTTTTTTTGCTTTTGACAAGACCAGCTAAATATACTCATTTAACAAAAATCACCCATACAATACAACTGTATTAACTGCCTTCCTGTTGTACTTTAGATCTCTGCACTTGTTTATCTACATATCTACTGCTGTGTCTCCTTTCAATTACAGCTCCCCATCCCCACTCATTTTTTTGTACAGTCTTTCCTTGGCACTTATATAATTCTATCAGAAAAGCCCCACTAAATCTAGTTTATTGTCAAGTATCCATCCCTTGAAATGAGCAGCACCAATCCCACTGCATCCTCCACTACTTTCCACCAAAAGAAGATCTCCTCAATCCTCAATCTAACTGACCCGCTATGAAGCCAAGAAATGAGTTAGACTTTGAGAAGCAAGAAATCTCTTTAAATTAATTCACACTGATGCATGAACAACTCATCTACTTTCAGAGATAACTGTCTTTAAAAAGGGATGCTTATTAACTGGATGGAAGATGTAATAATTAAATTTTAGGCAATTTTGAAGAGAAGAATTTTTTAGCAGAGGAGCCTTTCTTCAGAGTTAGTACTGCCAGGTTTGAGGAATAAAAGTGACAGACATCCAGTCAAATTGGAAAGTCAAATACACAGTGAATAATGTTTATTATAAGTGTGCCCTAAACATCATGTTGGATATGTTTACACACACACACACACACACACACACACACACACACAAGTCTGCTGTTTGAAATTTGAATTTATTTTATTTCTTCTTTCTGGGCAACTGTATTAAGATTTCTTAAATCATTACCGTGGTCACTGGTATTTGCCTTGGCATAAAGCTAGCCTTCACTTGTATGACCTCGAACCTGCTAGTCCAGCCCCAGCTAAAGAGTTGGACTTTCTACACGGACACCATTTTATTTCTTGTGCCTAGCAGTGTACCAAGAAAATAATGGCAGTTTTCCCCCAAAATGAAACACTCTTTTAGTCTAACTCTGTAACATTTTAAAAACCAGAAAAATAATACCCTGCCTAGCCCAGAGACTGAGAATTTATGGAGAGTGAGTGTGGGGTAACAAGTGATATAAATTTGGGAATTTAAGCAGAATGAAAAATAGTTTGAGTGTAGGTTTTAACTAAATGTAATAATAGTATTTAAATTATTTACAAGGTTTTACCAAGCATACAGTTTCAAATATTAAGCTGCCACCTACTATTAAGCATTAAAAAAGAAGAAATTTTCTCTGCACTGAAGACATGTTAGAAAACATATTGAATAGAAGAATAAACATGGATCAAACAGCATAAATATTTTCTTCAGAAATTTTTGTTTTAACTGTATTTCCAGTTCTTCATCATTAATTCCTTGAAAAAGGCACTGGCACCAAAAAACACGTCAAAAGAATGCAGGACATGCATTGAACTTTATGTTTTCTTGTCTATCATGTTTGTCAACATTCATTGATAATCTTTAAATGAGATGAGCCCTAAAATATATATCTAGATTAGAGAAAAATGACTGTGTGTGAATATGAATACAGGTTACACCATGGTTGTTCTTTTATTTTATTATATCATTTTGCTTTTCTCCCCCCATTACTGGGATTGAACCCAGGGGTATTCTACCATTAGCTCCATCCCCAGTTATTTTTTTGAATTTTTTTATTTTGAGACAGGGTCTTACTGATTTTCCCAGGATGGTTTTAAACTTGGGATCCTCCTGTCTTAGCCTCTTTCATAGCTGGAATCACATGTATATGCCACTGCTCCTGGCTTATCCTATTATTTAAAATTGATTTTGTGATAATTTAGGATAGCGTTGCAACTTTGTGTGTGTGTGTGTCTGCACACACACAAATACACACATACTGACTTGTGGGTTTGAAAGAGATTTTCTGCTTTCAAGATCAATGTTTTAATGTTCAATCAATCTCTGTTTTCCTCTACTCTGGGACTTAAAAAATAAGTCCATAAAAAATCAGAGATACCTAAATATCCAAATCAAGGTACAAGTAGTCTGAAGTCTATTTCATAGAGCAGCTTGTAAAGTGAATTTGCTTACTTTTCAGGATTCCTATATTATTCTTTTCCACTTGACAACTCCATAATCCACAGCCCTGCCCAGAGCCTTGTACATGGTGTATATTCAATCAATATTTGTGGGATGAACAAAATAGATTTGCATATATTATATGTCATAAACCCAAACAGAAATAGACTTGGATCTGCTTTGACAGATGTACTTTGCATCTGGGTAGTGTCCAATCTGTACAAATCCATGAGCCTCATCAACTGGTGGACACTCAAACAAACAAATTATAACAATCCCTGAAGGGTCTCTAACCCTGGTGTGTGTTTACCACTAAAGAATATGGAATGAATGACTTCATAGAATAGACTCAAGGCTAACTTAAGTATAATTTTATGAAATAAATTAATTTTTACTCTAAATAGATAATATGTAGGGAAAATGTAATATAGTGAGTTTTTAGGTCAGGAAATTACCTCTGCCTTTCAAGATCCATTTTCTGCAAATTCTTTCAACTTACTCCCGAACAAAGTGATTCTTCTTTGAACAAGAGTCTGTAGTAATAATAGAAATATTTCTTTGCCTAGAGTTAAATGTTTAGTGTCCAGATTTTATACACACAGAATCTTTATGAACTGAATTTCTACAACTCTGACACATAATGTCTCAATCACTCCTAATACTTTCTTTTTCTATAGTTCTATTCTGCTCCACCCATCTGCCCCTGGCTTCTATGCTAAATTTCTTCAATCATCGACTCTGCCCTTGGCAGTTTTGCTTTGAGATGAAATGGTTTGACAGGAATTTTTAAGAGCTGGAAGAGCAAGTTTAAATTGAGTGTAAGTTGAAGAGAGACCCCCTGAGCAGCATCCTACACTCCAGGACACAGTGTGACAGCATTTAAACATCCTCTGGCTGCAGCAGTTCAAGGACTTCTGCATCCATTTTACATCCTGAGTTGCCCAGGCAACATTCACAAGAGTGAAAGGTGAAGTCATAAAAATTAAAATGACCACAAGTTTTTAAGAACATGAATACCTAGACATCTAGTAAAGAGTCTACCAAAGAGACGAGTTTTGTCTTTTAGAAACACATTCTAATCATGCCAGGAATCCCACAGGATTTTCATATTGATTGAAAATACTGTGTTATTTCAGAAATGGTTATCCAGGCAGATGTTTGCAAAGTGAAAGTGTAACCATATTCCCCAGCATTTTTTTTTTTTTTTGTTTGTTTGTTTGTTAAAATGTTAATGCTTCTCTTTTCCTTCTGAGGGAATTGTACCAAGTAAGCTTGATTTTTTTGTTTGTTTGGCTTTTCCCCCCTCCTATTATGATCTCACAGCAATAAAAAGACAAATGCTGACTCTAGCAACATTTCCTCTGGTGGCTACTTATAATTACATAGTTCCCACCTTTACCAGCAACTTTGGCAAAACTGACCTGCACTACCTGAGAAAGCAGAGGGAAAAATGGTGTTCATTTTGCTTGTGTCTTCCTGAGATTTATATTGTTACTTTTAGGTGGTATTTTTCAAATACAACTTTGTTGACTCCTAACAGTTCTACAAGAGTCAGGGGTGAGGTGAGAAAGGGAAGGGTGAACAGACTGACCACCAGGTTTTCTGCTCTCCAAATAATTCATTTTATTCAAAATTTGCCATACAAACCAAGCTTTAGGCAACGCCTCCCTCATCCTCAGCTAACCAGGCCCAGGAGTCCACATTAGGTTTTAGTGCCTGTACCTCACCTCAAAATCTGCAACCACAAACATAGTCATGAGCTGTTAGACTTCAATTTTCTAGATTCTCCCGTATTTCTGTGACCAAACAATTTACCACTCAAATAAGATTGTTTATTTTCTTTTTTTTTTTTAAATGGGCAAAATCCAAATATTTATTTATAAAATGACAATTGTAAATTCCTGGCATAAGACATTAATAAAGCATACTGAATGTAGATAACAAAGGAACAAATTAGGATAGGCAGAAATACAGGTAAAGTGTTTCAAAGCCCCCTTGGGGTTTCTTTGAGAAGAGTGAAATAATTATTATATTATATATTGGAGCATCAAGGATTCAAGTGGAAGTTGTTGTGATCCACAGGTCAAATACTAGAATTGATAATTTAGGGATTTGTATTGTCATCTCTAAGATGACACATTCTAGAAAAAGGTATAAAGTGTGTATGACATTCAAGTAAATAGAAGAAAATACTCAATGCTTTAACAAAATCCTAATTCCAAAAGATGAGAAAAAAATTATAAAATGGGAAAGGGTGGAATATGTGGAAACAATAGTAATTTGTCAGATTTAACGACATGTACAAGGATAACATTGTAAACTATACGGTTCAGTTAAGCACAAACACCAAATTTATTGCATGATAATTTATTTTCTAATGTGGAAGACCTCTTTAGTAATTTGCTTATTTTGTAGATTCCTGAGGGGTATTTTTGTTTGTTTGTTTTTTGTTTTTTGGTATCAGGGATTGAACCCAGGGGTGCTTAGCCACTGAGCCACATCCCTACCCCTTTTTTTACATTTTATTTAGAGATAGGGTCTTGCTGCATTGCTTAGGGCCTCGCTAAATTGCTGAGCCTGGCTTTGAACTCACAATCCTCCTGCCTCAGCCTCCTGAGCTGAGCCGTTGGAATTATAGCACCCAGCTCACTACTGGTTTTTTGTTTTTTGTTTTTTTTTTTTTGATATAAATTAATCACAGTTGTTTAAAGGAATTCTATATCTTTGCATCCTGCTTCCAGCCAGTTCCCCTGATTGCTTGGCTATATTACATCACACATTAGCTACACCTTGGACAGTTTTGCTTTGTGATGAGGTGGTTTTACATGAAATTTCTAAGAGCAGGAAGAGTAACTTTATTAGAGTTTATGCTAAAGAGAGACATTCATGACCTGAATTCCACATCCAGGACATTTCCTGTGTCGCAGTCTTTAAACAAGCTTCCAGGAGCAGCACCAGTAGGAGAGGGTTTCAATTCCCTGGGTTTTTGGAAAATCTGTGTGAGCAAGCCGATTATGGGGACTGATTTCAATGAGTCTTGGTACTTTTCTTTCTTTTCATGGTCATTGAATACTACCTCAGATATATTGCCAAACTGGAATTATGTTCCAAAATAATACCAGTTGATGGTATTAGAAATTTAGCTTTCTAAGATTTTAGTCAATTAATTATATAATGAGGCAAAAGGTGCCCAAACTTGCACAACTTCTGTAGATGTTTGGAGATGGGGGTCTGCTGAGGGTGAGGACACGGATGTCTACCTACCCCAGTGCACTCAGTCAGACATCGGAAATTGAGTTCTGAAGCATGGATCTAATTTTATTTAGGGTTGACAGGACATATATAGGCACATTATCCAATCAGGTTAACATGCTTGTTAAAACAGAGTCAGCCTATAGGTGAACTATACGTCGAGGTAGTATAAACAAACCAAGTATGCCCAAGTAATTCTGCCCAGTTCTGAGACAAAGGACTGGGGGAATGGCAAGCTCCTGCACACAGCATGAGGCAAGGCAGCACAGGCGAGCTCACATCACAGCTTGCTGGGATGCATAACAGAAAGAGGCCTCTCCTCAGCTCCTAGCTCAGCCTCAGCAGCTGCAAAGACCTTCATTCCATGGTGAGTCTTTACCATTACCTCAGTTTCTCTGTCCACACTGTTTGGCTTAGTAGACCATGGTGTCAGTGACTGCTGTCAGATAAGTTTGAGGAATGTTCCTGACAAACTTCATTAATTAAAAATATTTAATTTAATATTTAAATGCTTCTTGATTCCAAGTATGCCTAGAATGCAATATTTTATTTTAGTTCAACACAGTGTTTTTTTTCCCCGTGATGTATGTCTGTAGTAAATATAGATTATGTATTCAATAGTAAAAAGTGATGCAAATTTTTTTAATCAACAAAATCACTAGTGGATTGAATGAGATCTACATTTCTTCCTTTATTATTATGAGTTCTGAAAAACACCTTTGAAAAACACATATTCTTTCTTTAAACACAAGCATCAGAACTTCAACCTGAGAAGACAAATCTGTCTATTTAGTTCACTTGTTCATTGGTTAATCATTTGTCCCTGTAAAGGAGTTCCAGGATCAGACAGAAAAAAATATAATGGCAATCATTCTAATGGAACATAATGATAGAAGTGGAAACTGGAAGGAGAAAAATGAGAGATTTGTCTCACTAAGTTTGGGTAGAGGAGGTTAGGAGAGTGGGTAGGGGATTACTTTCAGGTTTTCAGAACAACATGAACCTTAGGGACATCGTTGAGCAAAGAAAATCTCATTAAAAGTTGAAATAGCTGTGCTATTTCTCAACTAAATCCACAACAGAACCAGAATGTGAAGGTGTGGGCACTGGGCCTCAGTTAGAGGGGAACCTTAGGCGGAATCTGTCTTTCTCACCCTGGTTCTGAAGCAAGAACAGGGTGCAAGTAGATAAGGATTGTGGAAAGGAGGAAAAGGCACAGTGGTTAACTTAAAAGGGGCAAATTTTTTCAAATACAAAGAATTTATGAGATTGACTTCATGCATAAATCTTTTGTGTGAGATGCTACAGTGAAAATAAAATTGTTCATTTTCAGCTATTATGATATTTCTATATGGGTGGAGAAGTTTAAATGCCCAAAGAAGGCTGAACTATAGACTTCAGGATTTAAGGTTATTTTAAATAAAACTCCTCCATCTGCACTACCAAAGTAACCAAAACCAAATAGTTTACCAGTCCTAGCCACCTCACTTGGAAAATCTTTTGGCTGGTGATTAATTTAATTACATCCACTGTGTCATACATGTGTAATTGTCTGTGGGAAAGAGAGATATATAATGTCCAGAAGTAAAAACTTCAACATATAATTGAATGTTTATCATATGTCATGTATTAAATTAAGTATAATATAATGATAGACTTTAGAAACATCTACATAAAGAGCATCATAGAATAAATAACTGAAAGTAAATTAAAAACTTGATTTTTATATGTGCAAGGAAAAAAAATATAAGACTATATATTACTAAAATGTAATTCTGATGATACTGGTTTTCCCCCTCCTTTTTTCTATCAGTTAGATATGCCCAGAAGTTATATATAATTTCTTTAATTTATTATTGGTATGATCTAATATTTTTCCCATCTTATTATTCTTTCTTCCACATTAATTAATATTGGTCATACAGTTGCTATTTCTTTATCATTATTATTTATTTTATCATTTAAACAAATCCATTTCATTTTATTACAATCTTTTTGGTTTCCATGGTCCCTCACTTGCATATCATTTTCTTTTGTATTTTTTTTTCCTATTCCTTTTAGTATGTCTTTCCTGACTGATTTCTACTTTTAATATGTTTTGATTTTCTTTTAAGGAATCAATCTTCTTCCACATTTTTATTATTTCATGTACTATTTATTCTCGATCTATTTTTTAAATTCATTCAGAATTGTTGTCTGATAACATATGTCTCATTAATTTTTTTCTTCCTACCTGGTTATTTTGTTCTTTTTAATTTTGTCTAAATGCATATCCATATTCATTTTGAAAATTATGTCTGTCTCTTTGATATCTTTTCCCACCAGGAAAGATTTGTTGTCTAACCTTTAGTAAATAGCAAGATCTCCCCTATCCACTCAAAGACATATTTAAATGCTGATTATAATGTAAGGAGAAAACTGTCAAGTCAAAACCACAGATGCTGTTAGTTATTACCAATCTCTTCAATATATACTTTCATAAATCAGGAATGTTTTAAGTAGCAGTTATAAATTTTGAAGTTACAAAGTCAAAGTTATCTTTCAAGTGTAAATACTTATTTCTGAACTTTTGGCAGAGCAAATAAAGATTTCAAATATAATTATAACTTTTATTACATAATTTCTGAAAAAATAATGTTGATATTTGACTATTTTTTACATATTTCATAAATAATATCATGGGATAGGTTATATTTTTTTAAATGGATTTATTCTTATAATGAATATCATGTATGGTTTATTTTGGGGAGTATTTAGATATGAGGTCTACTTAGAGTTGAAGAAACACTGTCCCTAAGCTCAGAATTATGCTATTATAATATGAGCTAAAATTCTCACAAATGAGTATATTCCTATACCTAAACCAATTATAATTATATATAATACATTTGAATTGATGATATTCATCAGTGGTATTTGCCCTTCTTGTTATGTTCTTGGCTGTTTACTTCTCAAGTTGGCACTGACAGCTAATGACCAAGGAGATTTTCTTAGAGGTCTTTTCTCAAATGGACTATTTCTGTAGAATAGAAAGGTTTTAGGGAATTATTTCTGTTCTATTCATACAACTTCATGGACAATTAAGCCCTGTGTGACATTCACTATGAAAGGCAGTAATTGTTCATAATGATCGTGTGTGTGTGTGTGTGTGTGTGTGTGTGTGTGTGTGTGTAGAGAACACCTATCACCTATATACAAAATCTAAATATATGTGTATAAAGAAAATGCTAAAGCTGTGAAATAGAAAAGAGGAAACCAAGTGAACAAAGACATACCTGATAACTGCAAAGAAAATGAAAGTAACAGTCATTGTATACTATCAAATTGACTTCAGAGGGCAAAAAAATCAAAGTCAGGAAAACAAAGGCTATTTAAGGAAATACAGTCAGATGGCATTTACTGACATTTTGTTCAACAACAGACTGTATATACAGCAGTGGCCCCATAAGTCTGAACTATCCTGAAGTCGCGACATGACGTATTACTCTTGTGTATGTGATGATGAGAGTGTAAACAAAGTTACTGTGCTGCTAGTCATACAAAAGTATAGCAGCAATACAATTATGAACAGTACGTAGTACTTAATCACAATAACAAATGCCTAAGTTACTGGTTTATGTATTTACTATACTTTTGTCATTACTATAGTGTGCACTTCTATTTATAAAAAAAAGTACATCATGTTATGCTGGCAGCAGCCTCAAACATATGCTGTGTTTCCTCATGCAGTAATGTTGAGTGATCTGTACCATCTAGATCTCTGAATGTACACTCTATGATAATGGCAAAAAGAAGAAATCATCTAATGACATTTCTAAAAATATATCCCTGGCATTACATGACATACGACTGTAAAGGGTTCAATCCACTGAAAAGTTATAAGTATTGTCTACACACAAAATAACATAGCATTGGAACTCCCAGAACAAAAAAGACAGAAGCTACAAGAATAAATAGAAATCATTAAATATAGACTTTAATTCATCACTCCAAGCTCATAACAATCAAGCAGATCAGAAATATATGCGGATAGGGAAATAATACATGATAAGAAATAAGGTAAATTCATTGAGATGTATTAAATTATGTCCTTTTAAATAAATAATAAACTTCTTTTCAACGTTTTTTATAAAAGTCATTTAAAAACGAACCTCTGCTAGGACAAAGAGAAAATCCACAATAAATTCAAAGAAGCAGAAATGGCACAAATAAAATTATCAGATCATAATGCAATGAAACTAAACATAACAAATGAGGGGGGATATTTGGAAATTTTAAATATATTCTTGTAAACAGCTCTTACATTAGAGAAAATTTGAAGTCAAATTATTTTAAGAATTTTGTGAATATTTTTTTGTTCCTTATTTGTCCATATGACCAGTCAAATAAGTTTTTCTAATCCTCCCTGGCTCCACCTCTAGTTTGGCCCTAGCGACCCTCCCTCTATAAATATTAATACAAATACACAGTACCAAAGGTTGTTATCTTTCCCACTGGAGAAAGCCCATATTCTTCCTTTAGTGTGTCTTCCTTGCTTTACCCCAAAGGAATCTCTCCCCCACACCTCGATTGCCAACATTCTCCCTTAAATATGAACCTATTTTCCTAAATAAACCACTGTTTGTACATGTTGAAAATTCTTTTCCATCATCTATGCCAACAAACCTGCTGGTCCTAAATCAAGTTCTTCCTTCTCTCTGGAAACTCCTTAGAAATGCCTTCGGAGATATCTCTTCCCATAGTGACATGTACCATAGTTTATCTACACTTCCACCTACTGAAGGATGTATTTATTGTCTCCAAGTTTTGGAAATCACAAATAAAGTTGCTACAAACATCTTCATGAAGAACTTTCTATAGACATATGGTTTTAACTCCTTTATATTAAATATCAAAGTGTGCAAGAGTATGTTAGTTTCATTCCAAATTGCTATACTGTTTTCCAAATAGACACACCATTTTGCCAACTAACAATGAAAGAAAATTCCTATTGCTCCAAATCCTTGCCAGCATTTAATGTTTTCTGTGCTCTTGACTTTATTCATTCTAATTGGCAAGGCATGTAGGGGCATCTCATTGTAATTTTAGTTTTCATTTCATCGGCAACATAAAATGCAAAGTGTCTTATCATATGCTTATTTTCCATCTGCATATCTTGTGTGGAGAGGTATCTGTTCCTGTCTTTTGTCCCCTTCTATTCTGAATATTCATTTCCTTAATAATGAGTTTTAAGAATTTGTATATTTTGGAAAAGAGTCCTTTATCAGATATACCTTTTGCAAATATTTTCTCCCAATGCATGGCTTGTGTTCTCATTTTCTTGACCTTGTCTTTCACAGAGCAGATGTTTATAATTTTAATAAAGTTCAATTTATAAATTCATTCTTTCATGAATCATGCCTTTGGTGTTATATCTAATGCAAAGATAATCTATGTTATCTCCTAGAAATTTTATATTTCTGCATTTTACATTTAAGACTATTGTCCATTTTGATATAATTTTTGTAAAGCATTTACAGTCTGTGTCTTGATTTATTCTATTTATTTTTAGCATATAGATGTCTAGTTATTCTGACAATACTTATTTAAGAGATTATCTTTCCCTGTTGTATTATCTTGCTTCTTTATCAAAGGTCAGTTAAATGTATTCATGTTGGTCTATTTCTGAACTGTCTTTTCTGTTCCATTGATCTGTTTGTATATTTTGTTTGTTGGTTTTTGCTTTTTCACCAACCCCACACTGTCCTGATTACGTTAGCTTTATAGCAAGTTCCGTAGCTGGCTTAGTGTCAGTCTTTTGACTTCGTTCTTTTTCAAACATCGAGTTATGTATTCCGGGTCTTTCCTGGCTACAAACTTCAGAATCTATTTGCCAACATCCACAAATTAACTTGCTATGATTTGAATTGAAATCACATTGGATTTATAGATTAAGTTGGGAAGAACAGATATCTTGGCAACATTGAGTTTTCCAATCCATGAAACTGGAATATGTTGCCATTTATTTCTTTCTTTTATTTCTTTTTTCATAGATTTGTATTTTCCTCATATAGATCTTATACAAACTGTGTTAGATTTCTACCAAAGAATTTCATTTGTGTGGATGTTAACACAATAGTACATTTTTTAAAAACAAATTTAGTTGTATATGAACATGTACCTTTATTTTATTTATTTATTTTTATGTGGCGCTAGAAACCGAACCTAGTGCCTCACACGTGCCAGGCAAGTGTTCCACCACTGAGCCACAACCCCAGCCCTCAAATGGTATCATTTTAAAAGTTTCAGTCTATTTGCTCATTGGTAGTACATAAGAAAGTAATTAACCTTCAAATACTAACTTTGTTTTTTGCAACTTTTCTGTAGTCACTTATTCACTCTTGAAAGTCTTTTTCAACTTTTTCAAGTTTTCTATATAGACAACTATGTTATCTGTAAAAAGAAAAAGACATTTTTATTTCTTTATTCCCAGTTTGTTTGCCTTTTTTTTTTTTGGTCCTGCAGCATTGATGAGGACTTGAGTACAATGTTGAAAGGAATAGTGAGAGGGGTTGTGCTTTGCTTGTCCTAATCCAGTGGGATGTCTTCTAGCCTTCCTTTTTGTATTTTAAACTCATATTATTCATATAAGGGAAATTTATTGAATTTTTATGTTAACTTTAAACCTAGATCCTTTAATTATTTTATTGCTTGTAGGAATTTTATAGGTGTTCCTATTGAACTTTCTAGACATAAAAATAAAACAATATTAAAATACATGTAATTTTACATTTGTTATTATTATATAATATAATTATTTTATATATTTAATTGGATTGGTTTGTACCTCCAGGAAATTGTTCAATAGCAGGATTGATTTCTTTTATTAATTTTAATGGAAATGCATCCAGATTACTTTGTTAAATTTTTTGCTTACTTTTTGGGCTCATATAAATACATACACAATTATATTTCTAACATACTATGAAAACAACCTTGTGTGTTGACAGGAAAAGGTTAGTTTATTCTGTAATTTGTTAGAATAACTGAGTAACCTAATGGTGAATGGATCACTGTCTCACTCCAGGTAAAAATCAAATTCTAAATAAGTTATATCAAATTTTTCAAATTTATAAAATTAAACCATCTGAATGCTAAAATTGCAAGAACAAAACACAATGGATATGTGTGTGACTACATTATATATAGTCTTTTATCTTTCCTCCCACTTTCACCTGCTCACTCCCCTGGATGCTTTTCTAAGCTTGGCAAAAAATACAGAAGCCAGAGAAGAGTTGGCTAAGCACATAAATTTTTTTAACATTTTTAATTAAATTTGTTAATCTGTAGCACAAAACACCACAAAGTCACAAAACAGGATTCATGTTCATATCACAAAGTCACACGGTTAATATTATACCTAAAAGGATGCTTTTTTTTTATAAAAAAAAAAAAAAAGGAGTGCTTTAAATAGGCAGTCGCAGAAAAGGAAAAAAATAAAGTAGCTCAAATATATGAGAAATAGGCTCTGCTTTTCTTATGTAAGACAAATGTAAGTTTTAACTATAATATACTCCCATATGTGTCTCTATCATGCTGGACGTATCGAAACTCTGTTGACACAATATGTTGCTGAGGGGGTAAGCAAGCATGGAATACGTGACGTATCGGTCAGGAGAATCGTTCCAGAGAGAGGTAGTTTACAATAATCTTCAACATTACATTATTATTCTTTACGTAACCAAGTCCACCTTGAGAAGTTAATCCTACAAATATCTCTGTGAAACTATTTGCATAAAATAAATTACCTGCTGCTTTGTTTATAATAGCAAAAGATTGGAAACCAACCTGAATACTTCAAACTGGAAGTTGGTTTAGTAAATTATGGCATATGCATGCAATAAAAAATTATGTAGCTAGCTTATAATAGGAATGAGTGACATCTATAAAAACTGAGATGGAATGAATTCTATTGTTTATTATTAAGTGAAAAATATGGGGTGCAGACAGCTTGTACAGTAAGTTACTATTTGAATATATGTTTTAATAGAATATGTATGAATATACATATACTCATGTGCTAGCAAATATATACTACACACCTGGAGAAATATATGAGAGACAGATAAAGGAACAGGTGGAGGGAGACTTTACACTGCATTTTCTTTCAATGTTCCAAATCTATATCATTTATGTATAATATATAAATCCATATATATATCATATCATTCATATATATCATTTATATATAGAAGTATATATCTTCTATCAAATATATATATATCTTCTATCAAAATCTAATTTAAAATAAAAACCATATATATACATGTACATATATGTGTATATATATATATATATATCAGAATACTTCCTTTATGAGAAAATGAATCCTATTTGTTATCCCTAAACTTTGTTTTCCAAATGAATAAATTCCAGTATTTTCCTGGTGCCTTATGTGCATTTTAGACAAACCATTTCTTTTTCTTTGTTCTCTAGGCAGCCTATTATTGCAGGCCCAAAGCTAATTGTGTGTAGATTATAACAACCTCTGGAAAGTTTACCTAAGAGACTAAGGGTTCATCTTTAGACTTAGTTCCTTCCTTCTTTCTGAGCATTCACTGAAAAATATGGTCAGAAACATCACAGCAATGGGAAACTACTTCGGTGAAATTAGAGGTCTCTGGAGGACTCCTCACAAAATAATTATACCCAAAATTTTATCACTGCAGTTTGTATACAACAAAACTGTAATTAACTGTATGATAGCTTGCTGAGCTCAATGAGTTAATGTGGTATCCAAATAAAATTTGAGTCCCAGCTCTGGGAAGTTTTGGCACAGCAATATCTGTGAAATTTGAGCTCATATTAAATACGCCTTAAAACAATACATCTGGGATTTGTCCTCTGGCATCAAATCAGGTCTGACTCTGCTAGATGGAGCTGCGAGTTTTGCCTCAGGTCCTTGTAATACATTTAACACTATTGGACTATAAAATCAGCAAGAATGTCATTATTGCTTAGTGAAGAAAAAGACTTCAGTTCCTGTTGAGTTTATGGCACTCTCTTCCCTTGAATCTTTTGTGTTTCTTGCAATAGGAGATTCCTGCTGTCTCCTGTGTCTACAACTATTTTCTCCCATCCCAGACCCAATCTAGTAATTTCCCAGCCTACTTTTTCTCTCATTCTTAATCAGTCACATAAGTGGCATTGTCCAACCTTAGACTATCTTTTCCTACATGTGTTCGAGTAGGCCAACCCCACCATGGTTAATGAAGTGAGCAGGTCACAGTTCCAGTCATCTCAAATCTCAGAGGAGATGAAGGGCCACTTAGGACACTAGTGACTATTTGGCCATTGAGGCTAACTGCAGCAACCTCTTCTGACCTGCATGGCCAGGAGTGATTTGTCAGGCCTAAAGGGTTGGACATTATGTGTTTTCAGAAACAGCTACTTTCCACTTCATCCTAGTTGACATAACTGCACTATCTTTTGTCTCGATAGATGCACCACATCTGTTTTCTGGGTGGGTTTCAGAGTGAACAGCCCATTAGTGACGTGGTGGCAATTAACCTATGTACCTTCATTAGACTCTATTTGAACTAATTCTTGAAGTAGCCCAGATCCTCTATCAGTAGAGCACAAGAGTTCATAAACATAGGATGCTTAACAGAATGCTATACAGAAAACACATTTAAGAATTTTTATTAAAAAATTACTTTTCAATACGAGTAGAAAACAAAGAGTTAAATCCTCAAGGTCATATTTCATGACAAGTATTGTAGATATTAACAACTCTTAATCCTCTCCTTAATATATCTCTGTTTTTTCTTAGGGATCTCATATGTGGAATAAATGGTAATTAAAATGTGCAGGATGACAAGATGGAGCAAACAGTGCTTGTACCACCAGGACCTGACAGCTTCAACTTCTTCACCAGAGAATCTCTTGCGGCTATTGAAAGACGCATTGCAGAAGAAAAGGCTAAGAATCCCAAACCAGACAAAAAAGATGATGACGAAAATGGCCCAAAGCCAAACAGTGACTTGGAAGCTGGAAAGAACCTTCCATTTATTTACGGAGACATTCCTCCAGAGATGGTGTCAGAGCCTCTGGAGGACCTGGACCCCTACTATATCAATAAGAAAGTGAGTGCTTTTTGTCAGGCATATTTTGCTGCTAATTGCCTACTGCATATATTGGACCATTGTAGCAATCCCATGCTAAATTAGCACATTCTTAAGTATCCTTCTATTTAGAAATGAGAGACATTTGTGGGTGTTTTATGCATATGCATGAGAAGTAAATCAATTATAACATATGAAGCTGTCCCAAATGCACTATGACAGATACCTAAAAATAAATGTTAGTTGTAGGCAGTTAATCTAATGAGTTATTTTCCCCAGAGATTACATTTACTATGCAATTTATGTACTTTTTGCACTTGGAAATCTGGAAATCATCATGAGCTACAAAAACTTAAGAAAATGTTAGTTAGTATTAATTTCTCATGAAACAAAATTCAATATTATCAACTTTGCAGTTTCTGTATCATTATAAACAATACACCAATCAATTTCCTGAAGAAACGTTTTCACGTGGAAAAAAACTACATCAACTGCAATTTTAAAATTAGTTGATTTTAGTAGAAATGTTTTAACATTGGTAAAAATTAGCAAAAATGTAATATTCTGATGCATCATTTATAAATGACATTTGAATATATGCGTTTTCTGTGTCTATGCTTGAAATGAGTACCTCATATTAAGCACCTAATCTTTTATTACTATCATGATTTCACCAAACCAAAAACGAAGCACAGAAAGAAAATCACAAAAGATTACTATATTGATTTTTAGTTTAGATTTATGACTTTAGTTAAATTGTTTTGTTTTATTATCTTTTTACCAAAACAATACATTTGTGAACTCTTGGTGAAAAGTTAGAAAACAAACGTGATTAAACAAATAAAGGATTTTGTTGGACATGGGCCTTACAATACCCCCCAGAACTTTTAGGGATTCTTTATTGCTACCACAATTTTGTTCGTAGTCTTTGTTGAAGGCACACACAAATTCGACATTTTAACTATGTGAATTCAAGATGGTTTGCTCATCACTTATAATTGACTTCCAAAGTTTCAGAGGTAAAAGCATGACAAAAAAGACGACTTTCTCTGTGTTTACATTTTTTTAAACTGTTCCAGACATAACCAGATTAAGTATAACATCCTTTTCTTTTTTAAAAAACTGACTAACCCAATTTACAATAGAGACAAAGAATCATTTTCCATGGATTTCATTTTCCTTTAATTTTGCTTTTTTACATGGTATTGTCAAATCTTAGTTTGTAAGAGAGATTATCCATCTCATGATTGCCATTGAAATTATGAGGGAATTTGCAGTTTGTCATCAAATCAGTTTTTTGAAAATTACCGTAATTTGATATTTGAAAAACCAAAACTGAACTTAAGCAAATTGTGAAAGTTTTATTTGTATAAGGAATGTGAAACTGTAGATAACCCAGTTATCTAACATCCTATTTAAAATTCTTTAAACAGACGTTGATGTCTCCCACTCAGAAATCCATTCACACCATGTAGTGTGTTACTTATCTTATAGTCATTGGATATATCCAGTTTCCTCAGAGGCTGCTCTCATGATGGGTTAGTGGGGTCCAACTGCAGCAGGCCTGTAGCTACCTTCAGACATCCAGTTCCCATTCTCTGGTGGCAATCATCTAAAAATTATTAAGGTCACAGGTGTCCAACCCTTCATCACATAGGGTTAACATCTAGCATCCCAACTCCTATGCTATGTCTTTATTTGTAAAAATATAAATGAGTGTTCTGAGAGAAAACAAAACTTATGCATGTTGATAAGGTAGTAATTCTTTATGTGGAAACCAGACCCTCCAATCAATCTTTTCTTTTAAATTAAAGAGCTTTCAGACTGGCGAAAGGTGTTGTTGTCTTGAAGGGAATTCCCCCCTGCCCCTTGAAAAAATAAGTCCATAATGAATTATATATAACAAAGGACATAAAGGAAAACAAGATAATGTAAATCCTTTAAAAATACCTAAAGGTCTTAAAACCAAGGGCAAAAGACCATCTCTGATGAAATGACCTGTCAACCAAACTTACTTAGGCTCCTATCTAAACTTGCCTTTAATATTGTCCATCCTTATCTTCAAATGCATATTGTTTGAGGAAGAAAAAAACATTCTGACATTTTGGAACAAAAACAGTGTGAAAGCAGAACAACCTGATAAGAGAAATATTGTTATCAGGTAGGAGTTTTCCCCAAGGTAAGGTACATCTCTTGCTTTCACATTGAACTGACATCAAGCAAATCTTCAAATGTAAGCCATTCAACACCAAAGCAAACAAAATTTTTTGCAGGGCTGAAATCCTTAAAAACCAACATGGTATGCTTTATTCTCAAGATTGACTTATACATCTGACATTTCCTTCTTTTACATTTTTATGTTTTAGAACTTCCTGTAAATTGCCTATGTAGTCTTTTCTAGTCTTAAATTTTCTTTTGTAATTGGATTATTTCAGTATTGAGGAATAGTCTTCCTCAGTTCTGAATAAATTTTCTCTGATTAAACTTGGAGTAACAAAAAATTTCAACCTTTTAAAAGTAAAGTTTCTTTCAATATTTGATAACTAATTTTATTTTAGAGACTTTATCTGAGATTGGTAGAATGTTCTTCATTAAAACAATGCAGTGCCCACACAATCTTGGTGCAGCTGAAGGGTCAAATGGTGAAAAAATCAGTAAATAAAATGCTTCTTGGGTAAGATTTCTCATGACTGATGGTATTAGGGGTGTACATCTATTTTCCAAACTGAAGTACAATATGCAAACACCAGTTAGACCAATGACTTCCCCAAATTTGAACTCTCATACTACAGTTAATGTATCATTTGTCAATGTCTAAAGTATCTGGTTTCTTTCTTAGTAACATATAGAATAAATAAAGCAAGATGACCTTTTTATTCCTTTATGTTGCTATAACATAATGCCTGAGGTTGGGCAATTTAAAATGAACAGAAATGTAGTAGCTTACAGTTCTGGAGACTGAGAAGTCCAAGATTGAGGGACAGTCACCTTGAAAAGGACTTCTTGCTATATCCTTGCAGTGTGAGAGACTGTAAGCAGAAGATAAGAGAGAGAAAGTGAGGCCTGAATTCACCCTTTACAATGCATCAATCCCGCCTACACAGGTGCAGCCCTTGTGGTCTAATCACCTCTGAAAGCTCCCACCTCTTAATACCACAACAATGGCATGAGTTACATTTAACATGAGTTTTAGAAAGGGGCAAACATTCTAACAATAGCATTGACTATAATGATTCCGGAATCCAATCTTTATATTTTGGGTCTAAATGCAAGGGTGTACATACAAGGACTTTATGTTAATATAAATGACATAACACACTAAAGTTGCTATGATCTTTTACAAAGATGATGTCAATGAGCTTATGAAAATGTCACTGCTGCTGGTGTATTTTCCTTTGACATATGCCCACATATTTTTATCCTCTATGCCCCAGTTTCAAATGTGCAAATTATATAATATTCAAATATTCTACTAAAATTGTTAATGTAGTTGAAACCATGACCAGTGATATTACAGTAATAACTGAAGAAATAGTAGTAACCATCTCATGAACATTCCTGATGCAGGAAATATTAGGACTTTACAGACCCTCAGATGTTTTGAGCCTTCAGAAGTCTCAGGTAAGAACAAAGAAAAAAATGCTATCATAATAAAATCACAGAATTTTTCATAATTCATTTGCTCTAAACAAGTGACCTTCAGTGATTCCAGGTTGGGTTTTTTGATTGATTTTTTACTTTGGCTGTGTAACAAGGCACCTTTTCCCTGTGAACACATCTCCCCACCTCCTTTATGGGATGTTTTTCCGTTTCCTTTCGTAGCTTGGTTTGATGTACCCTTTGCCTATACATTCAAATTCTTTACCTACTCTTTATTACAGAAAATTCCTCTGTTCTCATGTCCTTAAAATTACAGATGACTCATTAGTACCATGGGAAGAAATATCCTTTTGACAATGTGGCAGTTTACTGGAAATAGAATGAGATATTTTAGATGTGCAGAAAAAAAAAAAAATGTTTGTTAATTATGCAATGTAGAAATGTATTCACTTAAAAACTATACTCTGTCCTCAATTGTCCTCTGATTGTCTCATCGAGAATTTATTCCCTGATCAGCTTTCCTAAAACTATGTGCATTCTATACATAGCCTGCATTTAGAAGTCCCCCATGAGAGGCTGCAAATTCTTAACTGGTCTGTCATTGTTATTGGAGCTTAAGTGTCTATTTTGGGGTAAAGGTTTGTTTGTGTTATTTAAATTAGCATTAGGAAGTTTTTTCTCGCAAAAGTAATTTAATAGAAAATCAGAAAAGTATTGATAGTTAAAAGCTTAGGGTTCCATGAATTGTCATATAGACAGTGTCACATTTCCAATTGTTCTTTGCATATGGGCACCTCTATAACAGCCAATCACCCAGCTCTTCCTTTCATCCAAAGCACTGCGGCTGACTTTTAAATCTTCCTTTTTCCCATATGTCATTTTTCCCTTATGCCCCTTTCTTTTTTTGTTACCTTCCAGTCTGTCTCAGAAAGTCCCAAGATGATAATGATGGTAAATAAAATGACAGTTAACATTTATTGGATGCTTTTCATATTAGTAAGAGATCCTTCAAATGAAGGGAACCAAAACCAATAGAAACTATTTTCAAGGGGGAAAAAAAAGGAAAAATAAAATGTCTGGGTCCAGTATGGTTTTACTATGAATAGATTCTACCTAAAATGACATTATCAGGACTGTCCTTTCCCATTTTGAGCTTTGCTTTTACCCACACTGGCTTCATTTATAGACTGGTTATCCCACAAGATGGCAGAAGTTGCCACCAGAAGTGCTAAGATAACATCCTACGGCCTAGTAACCTCAAGAAAAAGACTCATGTCTTCTTTAAAACCTCTAACAAATGTCCTAGAATTCCATCTAATTAGGCTACCTGGTATTCTCTGAAATCAATTACTGTGGCCACAAGTACATGAGAGTGTATTTGAGAATGTTACTGAAGGATGGGTCATTTCCATTCAACCTACCTAAGTAAACAATGGGACATCGGGTTTTTTTCCCTAAATTGAAAAGAATAGGGACTATTTGAAAAGTCATGCTAGACAGGCAATAAGGACCCTTATGAACTCTATATACTATGCATCAAGATATTTAAAGTTCTTATTTAATCCATGCCTTCTTTCAACACAGCACTTGTCTTTATTTAAGACTAAAGAAACTGAGGTTAAGTAATTTTCCTCTGACCCAAAGCTAATAAGTAAGAGACTAAGTTTAAAACCAGATCCATGAGGTCCTATGGCCCCTTTGAGTTTGTGGTTATAGCACTAATGAGATCAGTGGAGAAGAAAAGTCAGTGGCAGAATCTAAATAAGTCTGCAGGTGCTCTCCTGTCCCTCTACGCATGCCACTTTGCAAACCATAAGTCACGTCTCCTGGGCTAGCAGCATTTTCAAACCCTGGCTGGCCACTTCACTGCTTGAGCATCCTCTGCCTTTGTAAGAACTAAAATCTTGGTGACTCAGTGGTCTGGATCAGCTTCTAAATGATTACAGAATTACATTTCCCACCAGCTTCTAATAGGGTGCTAACATCTTTTTTTCAAGGAGAATCAGTTCAGGAAACTTAAATTGTACAACTTCTAACGGAAGTGGCATTTGAATTTGGATCTGAAGACCCAAAAGGAGGACAAAGATGAGTCTTCCAGGGGAAGGGAATAACATAAGAAGTCATGTAATACGATTGAGCTGTAAAACATAAGCAGAGAGTAAGATGAGGTTAGGGAGGAGGCCTGGTAGATAAAGGCAACTTTCAGTAGATCTTAAAGAATTTGAAGTGTATTTTAAAAGGAAAATTAATTTTCTAGAAGGTTGTGGGTACAGGAGTGACATGGCACACTTTATGTTGTTAAAAATCACTGTAGCTTCTCTATGGAGAACAGATTGAACAATCTGAGAAAAGAAAAATAAGTTAGAAATCGTTATGGAGGTTTGGTCTGGCATCATGACAATGGAAATGGAGAATACT
The DNA here is from genome assembly GCF_902686455.1 of Sciurus vulgaris. Classification (NCBI taxonomy): domain Eukaryota; kingdom Metazoa; phylum Chordata; class Mammalia; order Rodentia; family Sciuridae; genus Sciurus; species Sciurus vulgaris. Next base: position 120,452,417 of record NC_136463.1, on the reverse strand, counting down.
AGATAGACACACAATGTGGTTTTGAGGTATAGTATTTAGGTGTCAGACTGGAGAAAGGTGGTGGCACCATTTTCTGAGATATGAAGTTTGGAAGGAAAGATATTGTACCTGAAAATTCCAATGTGAAAATTAGCATTGCTTAGAGAAATAGAAACATTCCTCTTTGTGTACATCAGATGTACAGAGACACACTACTGATTTTTTTTATTTATATGATAATCTAAAATTCATGAAGGATATAGATGTGTTTTATTTCATCAACAGGGCAACCCAAATTTGGTATTATTATAGTCATCCCTGTTGACATGGAGAAATTGAGGGGGAATAATTTGTTCATTATTTAAAATTTGCTCATAATTTACCCACACAGCAAGTTTACAGTCAAATTGGGATTCAAGATTGTTCGGAATTTCCAGTTAAAGAAAAACTGAGCATTTAATAGTGTATGGGACTCATGGTATGTACTGAGGATACAGAGCTAAAAAAATACTGCACTTTTAGATTTTATCATTTTATATTTGGTTGCTGTTTCTCCTTTCCAGGGAGATAGAGGTCAAGGCATCAACAGCCCTGGTTGAGCAGCGCTAGCCAGGCACCTGCAGGGTTGTATCTCCAGCAGTACAACAGCACAATCCCTATCCCACCCAACCTGAAGCACAGAGATAAGCCATGTTACAGACTCTTCTGGATTCAAATTCTACTCCTCTTTACAAACTGAATTGACACATTGATCCCACAGATCCATTGATCCATTTTGTTAGATTCATGCAATATTTTTTAAATTTTTATTTTCCAGTATTTATAAATCAGGAGCCCTCTCCCTCTCTCTCTCTCTCTCTCTCTCTCTCTCTCTCTCTCTCTCTCTCTCTCTCTCACACACACACACACACACACACACACACACACACCTCCTACAAAATAATTTATATTTAGGATTTGTTTTGAAGATCAGATCTTGGCATTAATGACTCACTTGCCAAAAATTATCAAGTACCTACAGTACCAACTGCAACCCACCCTCTGTGGACATTTTAGTTTGCAATACATGTTTTAGAGACTACATGCGTAATTAGATGAATCCTACATATTACAGTTGTGTGGGATGCAGACTGGTTATTCCTAGGGATGGTTATCCCTTGTTTAAAGGGACAAATTGAGAATAGAAGAGAAAAAATAAAAATAAAAAAAACTCACAAAAACTCACGTCAGAGTCAGATAGAGAACCTGCAAGAAAACTTTCAATTCTCTAGTAAGCCAGATAAAGAGGGAAATCTTTGCTTCAATCCAAGTGTTATAATAAATGGGTAACAAAGCAGGTAAACCTTTTAAAAAGTTCTCAGGAAAGAAATGGAACTTGATGCCATGGTATTGGTCCAGAATGAGAAATGTTCCCAGAAATGTGCACTAACAGGCATCTCTTGATCTTCTATACTGTTCTTCATACCCAGAACTTTGAAGCATCTCTTTTCTTGTCACATGGCTTTCATTTGCCCCTACCTGCTAGATACTCTTCCCAAGCTAGGAGCATAGAGATGGGAAAGGTAGAGTCTGCCTCTTAGCAGGAGCTACAGCCAGATTTCCCCAGCCTGTCCGACAGGAGTATGTCAAGAAGAGGGATGTATATCTTACATCCCAACTTAGAACTCTTACCATTTTCAGGTGTCACTTTCTTATACATATCTTATACATAATGATAACATTCCATGTACCATAAATTCATAATTTTACTTTATTAAATATTACTTAGGTCTGGGTTGTAGCTCAGTGGTAGATAATTTGCCTCACATTTGCAAGGCTCTGGATTCAATCCCCAGCATCTCAGAGGAGGAAAAAGAAAGCATTACATAGACTTTTGGGATCTGGAAAAAATTATATATTCCCCTCCTTTTGGAAAATATGACCAAAGTTTAAAGTAAATGACTTCCATATTTTCAGAATATAGCTGAAAAAAATGTTAAAAATGTTTGCCTTTTACTTTGAGCCCAAGGGATAAATTTAATTCACTATAATATTTGCTACTTTTTCATACTGTTCCTTTAATAGCTCATTTTTCTGTGTACTGGTAAGGGGTATTTATCAGTTTTTCCATGTAGATTTATTTTAAGTTAAAGCAATAAATTTGGAGTCATTCCTATTATTTGGTAATTTTCTGATAAAGTTTAGATGAAACACAAAGTCCGAGTTTATGTTTTAATTATGTCCTTTTAAAAACTTGGGTTCTATTCAATGCAGGTATGATATGTCAAAATACATTCTCATGTCATGTATAACTAAAATGAACAGATTTTTAAAATTAAGGAAAACAACATGGGCTCTATATCGAAGTAAATGTTAAAGCAGTGGGTATATTTTAGAAATGGAAACTAGAAAATAGTGGATTATTGTATTCAATGTTCATCCCTGAGAAAAACTCATGAACAAATCACTGTCTATAAACCCAAATACAGGAAAAGATTTCAGATCATTATAAGTACTCTTTTATAAGTAATATCTGCCAAACTATTGTAACAATTGTTTCCTTATCGACCATGCGATTAGATTGAAGAAAAAGATTTTAATCCCTGTATACAATATAACCATTGATAATTTGGTCAATTACTAATGATTTTCTTTAAACTGCTGCCTAACAAAAACAGATTGACAACTCTGCTATCCAAGATTCAGATATCTGAGTTATTTAATTAAAAAAAATACAGAATACTATGCATCAAAATTTTACCAATTGAATCAGAATCAACTAAGTACATTTATTACCTTTTCTCAGATGAGGTAACTGAGGTCCAGAAAAGTAAACCACAAAATCTCACGCTAGAAGACTGCAGAGCCAACTTTTTGACCAGACATCAGATTTCAGTGTCTGCCTTCTTAATAAGATCAATTCTACTTATATTTTCCAGACATTATACTGTTGATTACCAGGGGTACTTACAGTTTTTCCACATAACCACATTCTTCTGTTTTCTTTAAAGCCAGAAATGTTTTTAACTTGGTAAGGTTGCTAAATAGAATCTGATCTAGCTGAAGGGTGGATTCCTGAGGTCTCCGTCTATGCTCCTCGATACAGGTGATGTTAGCCACCTGTGGCTATTGAGCACTTGAAGACAGCCAGGGCAGATTTGGAAGATCTAAGATTTGGTACCAAAAAAAAAAAAAGATGTAAAATACCTCATAATTTTCGACATTGATTTCATTCTCAAGTGATAATGTTTTGGATATTGGATTAAAGAAAGCATTGTTCAAATTTATTTTCATGTGGCACTTACAAAATTTAAAATTGTATCTGTAGCTCAGATTTGTATTTCATGTTATATTTCTTTTGGACAGTGCTGATCTAGGTAAACCTCCACTAATTCTTCTAATTTACTTCTGTTAGTATTGGTAACAGAGAATTCCCTAGCTTATAAATTTTTTAGTTACGACATACATATCTTTGTTTTCTTTTTAGTCTGTGGCACAGGGCTGTGCAAACATTGTACTAAGTGGTTCATATAGGTCTTTTGTATTTAAATCACCAATTGAACCTAAATCAGATTCATGCTACTTCGCAGGTGTCTCCCATGCTCACATTTATTAGTAATTTATCATATAGGCACTCAATAAATGTTACTTGAGTTTGGCAACTATACCTATAGAAAAATGTGACAGGCTAGAATAACCCCTAATGCGTGAATGTTGATTCCTGTAAAGACATCTGTCAAGTGATTTTTCACATACAAAATCTAGTTTTGAGTTCAGTCTCAAAGCCATGTTTCAAACTTGTTTCAGTCATAAAATTATTCATAAGTTAAATGATGTCATGAATTTCTTATACTTCTATTCTTTTGTAGAATGCAATTAAAACATTTGTTTTGGCCCCATAATAGATGAATTGAGAGACTGATTTTAAGATAGTCATGGATGTACCTGAATTTTAAAAAAAGGCACACTGTTGATTCTGGTAAATGAACTAGTCATGTCAATATTCAGATTAGCCTTGGAGTATAAAGAGAAACCCATTTCAAACCAGATGCTGCTATATCCACCATTTCTTCTCCACCACCAATTTTGAACTGTTTCTTTTGTATTGAAGTGACTAAATGCAATGCAAGTTATTCTTAGGAGTTGTATAAATGCACAAAGTAGATTTAAAGAATACTAAGATACTACCATGTTACCCAATACATTATTTTCCAAAGTCAAAACAATAAACAAACAAACAAACAAAAAGAATGATCCTCAATTGAACAGTTCTTGAATTTTGATTTGCTTAAAGTCACAAAATATTTGTTTGTAGGTTAAGGTCTGGTGCTATCTGGGGTAGTCTTTGGATTTTTCCCTCTTAGAGCTCTTTTCTATGTGTAAAATACAGAAGGCAAGTGTTCATGAGTTAGCAAATTCTGGAGTTTATTTGTTATAAGTAAACAGTGTTTCCCTCTGACTTTCTTCATCCTTCAAAACCAGCAATATCACTATTTGGAGAAACATGTGTCTGAGTTTCCTTAAGTACAAGGATCCTTGTGTTAATTCTAAACACTATAAAATGAATGGTTGACGTCTTGGCTGTGTAAAAAAATGTAAAGAGGATGGATACAGACAGATGAGGGAATAAGCATCACATCAGTACAAATAGTAAATTCAAAGTTCCAGATGGAACTTACTGACATAAAAATAATAACATCTGGAAATTCTACATATCGGGTCACTATACAAGACTGGAAAGTCTTGCTTTATTGTACATCTACTGAAAATAAATCCAGGAACACTAAAAATTGGTGAACATGAAGTTTGTACATAAAAATATGCATTTCAACACCTGAAAAACAGAGCTCTCACAGAAAAATATCCTATGAATATGGTCTTTTAATGGTGGCATTATCATCACCTTCCTGGGAAATTCTAGCAAGAATGTCTTGCCCATCTGTATATCTTCAGAAAAATTAAAGCAGACCAAACTTTGTGTAGTAGAACCTCATTAGTCCATTTATAAAATCAAATTGTAACCACATATACAACATGCATATAAGTTTTGTAAATATCAGGTTATAAAATAATCTATGCATTTTTTAGTTTGATAAATATATAAATAAAATACATCCTAGAATCAGTAAAAGGTTTTCATCTAAGACTTGAACAACTAGTAATCATATCCATTGGCCTTTAACTTTATGCCTAAATATTAACTCATCTGTCAAAGGACTTTGGGATGAAAATTACCTGTCAGCATTAGGGCTACAGTGCTTTCATTAAATTCACTGATTTCATTCCGACCCCTCACACTTCTTTTTCAGGTCCTTCTCTGGTAAGTTTCTTAGTCCTGCCTCTTTGACATTTTAGTGCTCAGGGAAAACTTTTCTTCCAGTTTTGCCTTTTGCTTCACTGCCTTTTCTCTCATTTCTGTTTTCTTCATATATTTCCTCTCTTCATGGTTTAGCCTGAGGGTGGCCTAGGAGCAGGAGTCCCAGGTGCTCTTTTCTGAGGGTGGTCCCATCTCCATAGGATGAGCCTGCTTATCTTCCTGTCTCTGAGCTGTAATCAGAAACACCTTGAGCACCCACACACTCCAGCTCATGATTTGGGCCACCTATGGGGTTGTACTTTCTTCTTTATTATCTCTTTGTACCAATGTATCAGTCAAAATTAGTTTACAATATTATTTGAAATGAGGAGATTCTTAGTTTCAAAGTGTATATTCTGTGTTACACTTTGACTAGTTCTCCTACTCTAGACCCCATTGTTTCTACCAGATTTTGCTTGGGGAGTTTTTGAGGAAAGGAGATATGCTGTTGGTGTGAAAGGTGGACCCTAGCAGCCCAGAGTTGCCTCAGTTTTGCTCTTCTGTGCCCAGACAAGCTCATATTCCCTAGGGTAATGCATTTGCATCCCACATGTCTGCTCATGGTTTTTGATGATTTCACAATGTCATTTAGGGACAAAAGCACTGAATGAATCAGAGAAAAAAGGAGACTAAGTGCTGTGCACAGGTGAACCCCACCCCCCCACCCCGACTGTAAATACACTTTTTGTGGTGAAATTTTCTGGACTTACTTCTTCACCTAGAAGAGAGGAAGTGTACTCAGCCATTGGGCTTTAAGTGGAGATTCCCTAACTGTTGTGAAAGGGAGGTCTCTATTCTATAAAATGCAGTAAAATTAATTTTTAAAAAATTGAAACAAAACTCCAATGTACAAATTACAAGTTCCTCCTTTTTAATTATTAGATTCAACAGACACAAATTGTAAACAAGCTGCACTCTCAAATATTTGTATTTAGTTTATCACAGCTGGATTTAATGATCAGCACTAGTTGAGGGATCACACACTTTCACAGAAAATTTAGGATATTTCCACCCAAACCAGTTAGGAAGTCCTATTTTCAAAGAGGAATTCAGTAAGTATTTTGGGGTGATTAATCATTTGAAAATTTTATTCTATTTGAAAATGGTAAAAGGAAAAGAAATGAGAAATCTATTATTGACCTGAAGACTAAGGTAAAGAGTAAACCATTATCAAAGGTTCTTTGTAGAAAATAAATGTGAAGTTACAGTGCTATGTCTTTATGGGCTCTATGCAGATATGCATCCTAAGACTAAAAACAAAGCTTTAGACAGTAGATGAATTTACATTAAAAAAAAAAAAAAAAAAAAAAAAAGGGCTGGGGATGTAGCTCAATGGCACAGCACTAAATGAGGCCCTGGGATACATAGGGATACATAGAGAAAACAAACAAAAAAAAAACTTAGAATTCTCTTCCTATAATAAGTTCTTCACAGATAAAACAACTTTCTCTTACCTTTGGCTTTGACTGAATATAAGTAAATGCCTTTAAGAGCCCTGAGTCACAATCCTTTATAACCTATTGTATGTTGCTTCTTAAATTTTTTCTCTACACATTACAATCAAATAAATCTTATTTTTTAAATGGAATTCCATTCGCATTCATGGATCCTGGGTTCTTCGGGAACTCTGAGTTTTTATTCTATGCAAAGAAATAACTACATGTAATAAAGTCAGTTAGGATTAGAATTCGATGTGTCAGCTAACTCAGAAATTCCAATACAGAATTTAGCACTGCTGCTCAACAGATACACTCCAGGGAACTTGGCCTTCAGAAATCAATTATTGGATCACATTCGTCTAACCAAAGAGTGGTTTGATAGTGACTGGTTTTATTTTCATTTACCAGTAGAGGGATAATATTTATTTTATAAGCAAGATGGTAAAAAAAATTTCAAAAAATATCAGTTCTATTGAATGATTTTGCATTTCACAGAATTAATTTTTCAAGATATTTTAACTGGGAAAGCTGAAATCATTATAAAAGGAATGTTGTGTCTTAAAAACTTTCAGAATGAAAGTGAAATGTGCACCCATTTAAGAATTCCATTTAAATAAAACATTTAAAATATTAAGAAAAATAAATTCTCTTGGCTAAATGTCCTATGTACAATAGAATTGCAGGTAAGTATTAGGTAAAAGGTAAGTGATGTCATCAAATCTCCTTTCTAGTAAAGAGACTCAGTGACAGTTTATCTTCATGGTGTCTATAAAAGTTATCATAGTCCTGATTTCTTGTGCAGCATTGCAATTATTCATCATAGAAAATAACAGGAAAATAGGTAAAAAAGTTTAAATTGTTGACACTTTTATACTTTTGTGTTGTGTTCCTATCTTACAGACTTTTATAGTATTGAATAAAGGGAAGGCCATCTTCCGGTTCAGTGCCACCTCTGCCCTGTACATTTTAACTCCCTTCAATCCTCTTAGGAAAATAGCTATTAAGATTTTGGTACATTCATATCCTTTTTTAAGTGATTAATATTAACTATTTTACCTAATCTATAAGTGCTTTGTAGCTAAATATAAAATTAAGTTATTCATATTCTATAGCTTTTATCACTTATTTTGCACCTTTTGTCATTATGTCTTAAAGTTGATTAAGGACATAGATCTCATGGAAACTTAAAAAGTCCTTAACATTACATATATGTATATGTATCTTTGCATAGTTGTTACCTTTCTAAAATACTTGAATATATTGAGTCCTACAAATATAGTGCAAGAGAACTATCTTTATCATCTTTGTACAAAGATGTGTAGAATTTTCAGTGAATAATGACATAACAACAAAGAAATCTACTTCCAGAGTCAGGATTAACTATAGCTATATTCTAAAACACTTTAATGTTCCATAGAATAAACTTGTAGATATATTTCCATAGAAGAATATCAGAAGAACTTGATCAATAATGAATTCTTGAACTTCACTGATAATTTTTGTAAAGGAAGTACTGGAATATTGACTGAATTTCAAATTTAAGCCACTGAATTAGGATTCAGTCATATAAAACTGATTGCTTACTAAAGACTTTGTAAGTTAATGAAAGAGACAGACTGTATTTCCAAATGGTCGTAGGAGGGGGTTTGACTTTATGATTCCTACTGGTTTAAAAAGTCCACTGCAACTAAATTCATCTATTGATATTTATCAGTGAAAACTTCATTTCTTCTTGTGTTTCATTTGGTGGTTTTGGTAATAACAAATACAGAAATACTGTTGTAATCATTATAAGATCATACTGTCTGATTTTAACAAAAAGATTCTAAAATCTAAAAGGCTAGGTTGAAGGTGGTACAGCTCAGAGGCAGAGCACTTGCTTAGCAATCTCAGGCAAGGCCCTGGGTTTGAACTCCCTCACCTCAAACAAGACAAAGGACAACAGTGAAACAGAACAACAACTAAAACACAACTGAAAGACCATTCTATTTTAAGTTGATTGCAAGAGATATAAATATGTTATTATTAAAACTGAAATATTTGAAATTAAAAGTTATATGTTCAGGGTTTTTACACTTAGATGTTTCCTATCTTAGCTTGTATCCCTAGTGCCATCATGTGGTCATTTGATGAAAACTTCCTTTTTCAGTTGATGGAAAATTTTCATTTGGGCAGTAAGCTGTAGTGGAAAGAATATTGTATCTGAAGACAGAAAACCTGTGTTCTGTAGTCCTGGGCCAAGTTATCTAATTTCTCTAGAGTATAGGCCTTATTTCTCTGATTTCTAAATGTAGTGATAAGACTTGTTTTCTAAGGTCCCTGCCAAAGCTACAACTCCGTGATGGCTTCCTCATTTGTTTTAGCTAGCACTTAGAGCATCTTTCCTTATACACAGGCACTGTTCCAAGAATTTCACACACATTAACTCACTTAACTTGCACACCAGAATGATGAAATCTCTTCATTTTCAGCTCCACTTTATCAAAGTAAGTGGAGACACAGGGAGGTTTAATAGCACAGAGAGGTAAAGTGACCACTAGAGGTCACTTTGCCATGTTGAATTTTAGTTACATTCACATCATGTTAAGTCTTGACCTTCAGGAATATTCACTTTTCATCTTATCCAGTGCTGCTGAACTTGTATAAACTCAGTCAAAACTGAACAGCCCAACACTTAGTATCATGCTGTCTTTGACCAAAAACAAGTTTTCACATGTTGAAATATATTGGATAACATGTATTGAAGGAATTTCAATGGTATAGATATGTATCTTCCCTCAATAATTTGCAATTTGAATTACTTCAAGCTAATACTCTCTGTTCAAATACTGTGCAACTCCAGATGACACAAAAAGTCTTTCCACCAAAATTTTCTGAGAGGTGAATACATTGGCTTAATAATATTTGCAAAACCAACATCTTATACCAACAGAATAGTGCTTCTCATGCATTATTTCATTTAATGTAAACAACTATTCTGTGAAAGTGATATTATTACCCACATTTTACAGATAAAGAAACTGAGATTTAAAGAGATTAAATGACTTGCCCATGATATGTTTATCACTGAGTCCTGGTTGAACTGTAGTTTGGGCTTTTCAATGTTAGTTTTATGTAATAGTTGGATTTATATTTTGCGTGTTCCTTAACAATAACCTACATTATTCAGCATGCTAATTATGTGCACTATTTTGACAAACTGTGTGTTTATGACAATGAGTAACCCTCCAGAATGGACAAAGAATGTAGAGTAAGTTCAACTTCTGTATTTATGTATATATATATATATATATACACACACATATATATACAAAACTTTGGATTTTGCATAATGTATCTATTTGTCATAATGTATCTATTAGATAAAATTGAAGGGCACTTTTATTAAAACCATGTTAGACACAATTATGAAACAAGAAGACAATAGGTTTTGGCCCTCAGACTTGCTGGTGTTAGATCTCATCTCTCTCTTTGACCTGTACTTGATGGTCACCATAAGTCCATCATTCTTGGACATGCACCATTTTTCCTGTAGAATTAACATATCCAGAGAAAATGTGTTGAAATAAATTGTAGAAGAGGTCCAATATGATGGATCTTCAGTCCAATTCAATTCCAGATTACCCATTTTGTCCCATTGTCCCAGGTATAGAACATCTATAAAAACTTAAATGGAGCAAAAAATGTACCACTTATGGTAACTTTGAAATAATATTTGAATATTTTTATGTTATTGAAAACTTGGGACTTACGGATCAATTCTGTGAGTTAAGAATCAAGGGCAAGTTATAAATGCCATAAGAAGATAATGTTGAACCTCAGAAGTTTTCAATTTCATCAGCAATGTCCACCTCATATGAGGCCTATATCATTTTCAAGTGTGGTCACAAAAAATTGGCCAAAAACCAAAACAAAACTCCAAAATTTCAGGATTGTGAAACTTGAAAATTTTAGTGGACAGAAAGCTAAACTAATGGAGGTGAAAGTTTGAGTAGTATTTAAAAAAAAAAAACTGGCAGCATTACCAATAATACTGGTGGTCTCTCTGCCTGGGATATCCCTGAGGGCATAAAGCCCAGCTGTGTACTAAGTGCAGACCCTGCTGCTCCAGGCCTCACTGTTGCACCTGCCCGTGCTGCCTGTGTTGAAATCCCTGCTACTCTGGGGCCACTTCTCTTACCACTAGAGAAGTGTTCCCAAGCTCATCTTCCCTTCCTGGATGTATCCAAGATGGAACCAATAAGTAAATGGAGAGATTCTGGAGAAAATAAAGACTTTCTATACAAAGAGTTCCTAAAGCATTGAAGTTAACAAGTGAGAAACCACAGGTTTTCAATTACTCTCTAGTTTTTGTGATTTTATGCTACCCTAACTCCTGTTTCTGAATAGAAGTTTTAAACACTGGAAATATCTAAGTTTTTGAATAATCACCAAATTTTGTTCTAGAGTAAATTTTCACCTCTTATAACCTTAGAATTATCTCCTTTGATCTTCTTTTAATTGTGATTCATTGGACACAAATGGAGTACAACTATCATTTCTCTGGTTGTACACAAAATAGTCATACCATTTGTGTAATTGCCCACAGCCAACATCATTCTAAAAGGAGAAAAACTGAAAGCATCATCCTTTGATTTTAATGAAGTCCTTTTCCAAGAAAATTTAGCCTATCTTGAAGAAAGAGAAAATGTAAGACTTGCTAATTTATCAACGTCTTCTCATTCTTAAAACATCATGGAGGTTGAGGGTTTTTTTTTTATTATTTTGTTTTGTAAGAGAAAAATCTTTCTATGCTTCTATTATTGATTGGCTACTCTATCATATGAAGTCAGTAGCTGCTTCTCAGGAAGCTCTATTCATTTTTGCCAATACCCAGACATGTCAGACAGTAGCTAGATTGATTTTACACAGCATATATTTCTCACAGTACTCTTAGGACACTTTAAATACACCTCTTCATATGTTAGGGAGTTGCATTTAAATTTACCACTGTGTCTTATTTCTTTGTAAATAAAATCAAGCTGCATAATTTCCTGGTTTTAGTATTCATCTGTTCCACTGAGAGAGGTATAAAGAGTTGATATGCTCTGAAAGAAAACTATTACTCTATCGGTTCTTCCTTGGATGCTTGTTTCTAGGTACACCTTCACGGGAATATATACCTTTGAATCACTTATAAAAATTATTGCAAGGGGCTTCTGTTTAGAAGATTTTACTTTCCTTCGAGATCCATGGAACTGGCTTGATTTCACTGTTATTACATTTGCGTAAGTGTCTTTTTTGAAACTTCAAAGAGAATATAGTTTGGCTTTCTATTAGTACTTATGATTTAAAAGAAGAGGCTTGATTTAGTATTTAGAATATATTGGCATGATTTATGCATTTAGGTTCTGTATTTACACTACAGAGGTGTAAGTGGCGTTTCACTATGACTTGAAGGCTTTTCAATAGTTTGAAATAAAATTTTCACAGGAAATAAACATCTGTCATCAAATTTCATATCTGCCTTTCTTCCAAAATACAAACACATGCACACTCATACCCCCAAAAATATAAAAGCACAACTGTATTTCATATGTCTTTGAAAAAGGACTTTAAAGAATCAGGTAAAGACAATTCTACTAGTTCCATAAACTTACCTTACCCATTTTACATACTCTCTATACCTTCATTTATTAGTCTGGTAAAATAATAAAAGGTAAATATCTACTAGTATCAGAAAACTCTGAAAATCAAACTAACCAGACAAAAGAAGGCATTTGATATAATATGAAACTGATAAATTATTATTATTTCATGAGTAAATGGATATTTAAGACTTTATAAACATACTCTGTCTCTATTTCTCTTTTGACCCTTTTTCTGTCTTTTCTCTTTTCTCTTTGTTGCCTTCTTCATCTCTTTCTTTACCCTCAACGCAAGCTTCTTATCCTAATATCCTATCCATTTACACTCAGTAATGTGCACAATTCCTGCATTCCTTGTGGTAAACTTCCCTAGAAAGAGACCCAAACAAATAGTTGGAAGTCATTCACGATTGGTGAAGTGGTATGTGGAGCACGGTGGACCAACGCACTCCTTGCCCTCATCCCGCCTTGGGGAGTCAACTTTCTTGACCTCTTGCAGGTGTAAGTAATGTGGTGGACAGAATGAAAAGAAGTGGCAGCAATATACTCAGAACTCCAGAAGCTGCCTGTCTGGTCTTACTTTCATCTCTGAGCACGATGATCCAATTCTTCACCATGCCCTCCAGCCACAGCTCAAAAGAAGCTATATTGGTACTTCTGTTTCTTGAGAATGAAATAACAATAATGGCAGGAGCAGTATTGGACCCCATAAAAATATTGTTACTAATTTGCCTATCTTTTGTTTAAACATTGCACTAGAAAAACCTTATCTTGTAGATAAAGACAATCAAGCAATCTGCCTTTTCATACTTGGGTGATTTCACTATTTTTCTAAATGAAATCCTGAAATCGTACCCAAGATTTATTTCTTTTTATTTAATTCTAAATTACTCAGATGCTAATTATATTGCTTTCAAAATGGCAACAGGGGTGAATACCTTAAAAAGTTTACATTGAGTTATTGATCTTAAATTATGGGAAAAAAAGCCACAGTGATAGACCCCAATGTCTAATTTGCCACTTACAATATTCATCATTTAAAATTACCATGAAGGTCTCTATAAAAGACTCAAATGAGCAATATGAATTCTGCTTAAGTCTTGAGTAACTGATTTTATTCAACAGGTTTATAACAGAATTTGTAAACCTAGGCAATTTTTCAGCTCTTTGCACTTTCAGGATCTTGAGAACTTTGAAAATTATTTTTGTAATTCCAGGTAAGGAGTGGTTAAGGTGAAGTATAGGCTCCTTGTATCTACAACTCTTTGTCTCTTGTTACTGTGTCTGTGTGTGAACTCCCCTACTACAGATATGTGACAGAGTTTGTGGACCTGGGTAATGTCTCAGCGTTGAGAACATTCAGAGTCCTCCGAGCACTGAAAACGATCTCTGTTATTCCAGGTGAGAGTGGGGTTCAATACTCAGGGTTCAATACCCATCGTGCTTGTCAGGATCTGCCTCTTTGCTTTACATTCAGCATTATAGAAAGTCAAAAATTATGAGTAGGGTGTTTCACAGAAAAATATTCTCCTTGTCTGAATGTGAGTTTTTTCCAGTCTTGGAGCTGAATGATATCTTTCATGATACTGTAATATGCTGTCTGTATGATTTGCCCTTAGACATGTTATATTTTTGTCAGATCAGTTTTACTGAGGAATTATTCCCTGTTGAATATGTCGATCTTCAATTTCTTATCCATTATAATCACTGAAGCCTATATGTAAACAATATAAGTCTTCTAAATCTTTCACAAACAAGACAAGGGATAAGATAAAAAGAATAGCATGAGTATGAATGGAGGATTTATGTTAAAGTGAAATTATACTCTAAACCACCTCCAGTTTTATAGCAAAACCTCTCCTACTTGGAATTTAAACATATTTTTTCAAGTCATTTGTTATAAAATGGACAACTGACCCTCATGAAAATGTGGGCATATTTCAAGAACAAGGAGTAGAAAAACAAGACCCCTTCCTTAATATAGACTTCCTGAAGACTATGACACTTTTGTTATTTTCTCTTATCTTAATGCAATGTGAATTTAAATTTCTTTGTTTGGATCATTACTTTTCTGCAGTTCATCTTCATAAGCTATCAGCATTCCATGAAGTGTCGCCCTCTTCTAACATTGTAGGCGTTTATGAACTCTGTGTTTTCAAGAGAATTGTGTGAAGCTTTTATTATTCTAGATTGGTTAAGTCTTCATAGTAATGGGCTTCCTTCTTTCAGGCCTGAAGACCATCGTGGGGGCCCTGATCCAGTCAGTGAAGAAGCTCTCGGATGTCATGATCCTGACCGTGTTCTGCCTCAGTGTGTTTGCTCTGATAGGCCTGCAGCTCTTCATGGGCAATCTGAGGAATAAATGTGTACAGTGGCCTCCCACCAATGCTTCCCTGGAGGAGCATAGTATAGAGAAGAATATAACTGTGAATAACAATGGCACACTTGTAAACGAAACTTTGATTGAGTTTGACTGGAAATCATACATTCAAGATGAAAGTAAGAATTGCTGATATATTTATTTATTCTTTTCATTGTTGACCTGCCTTTTATCTAGGCAGGGATAATTAAAAATGATCATGTAAGTGGTAGTAAACTCTTTGAAAATTACTTAATCAAATTACTTAAAATTTTTAAAATTACATTTTTATTTGACATTCTTTCTCCCTGAACATTTTGTTTTGTCACTGGGTATCGAACCCACAGTCTTATGCATATAAGGCAAGCACTATTCTACAGAGATACATCCCTAATTTTTCTTCTGAATTTTAAATGATCTCTGGAATGAGTTTTAAAGAAGAATTTTGTTCATCATCTTGCCAGTGGTTTGCTCATACATTAATTTTTTTAGTTGATAAGTGTTCTAATTTTGACTCCCAAATGCCAACTTCTATTGTATTGGCATGTGGGAGGCTCAAGATAATTTTCTCAGGATCTTTTGACTCTACATACTTCCTGTGGTAGTTGAGACAATTGAAGGAGAAAAGTTGTGAAAATCCTTTGTAAATTCCAAAGTATTATATACTATAACCTATTAAACATTAACTACAGAGTTCCAGGAACATTGCCAGAATACTGAGGAAAATAGTGGTGATAATATATGCCTTGATAATGCTTACAATTGTCTTGATTATTTTATGGAAATCAAGTGAGACCTAAAGATAAGTATTCTTCTATTTGAAAACGACTACATCAAAAAGAAGAAAATTATTGTCAATTAAGCTTCAGGAGAGAGTAATAGAAAATTTCAGATAAATCAGTGAGGTTATGGGAATTGCTTTATTTTTATTTCAAGCACTTAGACAAAATAGTCAAACATTGAAATAGTCTATTCTAGAAGGATGGAAAAATAATTGGCCTAATAAACTTTCTCTTTAAAAGTGACAATAAAAGTAAGAAAAATTTCTCCTATCTTTAATTTTAGAATCTGCTGGTAGCAGTATTTCAAAAGCAGGGAGTCTGAACATGATTCATCGAAAAAGGAAATGTCCTTATAAGGAAAAATACTAAATATACAAAACTTAGACTGCAAATATACTTACATGAAGCTATACCTTTATTATTTTAAGATGATGAGTAATACTTTGGAAATAATGAAAGGAAGAAAAACCTTCAGTGAATGACTGTGTGGAACAAGTTGGATTAGTCATAGAACATTACTGGTGCTTTGATAATTCTTAAAGTAGTGATACCTTAATAAAAGGATAAAGACACATAATGAGTATCTTCTTATAAATTGGAGAAATAGCTTGGTTTGGTACAAATTAACTCTTCCAGGATATTTAAACAAATAATTTGCAAACAATTGGGAATCTCCAGGTTAAGAAAAATCCTGAGGAGCAATGTCAGAGACAGTCAAATGTGCCTTATTTTGTTCATGTGATGTAAGTCCATCGCTGTCACCAACTCCTGAAATCTGTTGTGTGTTTGCTTTTTATCTAAGTTGAAGATTCTGTCTGAAGATATCACTTAGGACTTACTGTTTATGGTGAAAATTTACTGGGCTATTTCTCTTACCCTTAAAGAAATCAAGAATATCTGAGGTTATTCTCAACTTTAAAAATCTAGGATTCTTGTTTTGCTCTGATGATACTCCACTTTTTGTGAAAAGTTATTTCAAACCAAATGCAAATACAAATAAGATGAATCATCTTTAAAAGTGATAGACAATTAAAGTCAATGAAATTAAAAATAAGCATCAAGACCGAAAAGGTTTTTTTTCTTTGAGTTAAGGTGTTTAGGTCATTGAATTTAAAAGACTTTATTCATAAACACAAGATATAAAAAATTCATTCTGAAGTTATCACAGCCCTTTCATGGTGTTTTATTTCAATTGAAAACTTAAAAATCCTATGCTTTGTCAATTTGTCTATGTTTAAAGAAGTCAAACTCAGGCCAGTAGCACATGCCTATAATCCCGGTTACTTGAATGAGATGGAAGGAGTTGGCAAGTTCAAGGTCAGCCCTGGCAACATATCAAGATCCTGTATCAAAATAAAAAAATAAAAAGTGGTGGAGGTATAGCTCAGTGAAGGAGCACTTGCCTTGTGTGTTTGAGGCCTTGGATTCCATTTCTAGTATGGGGGCAGGGGGAGGGTCAGTGGTGAAAACGTACTGATTTTTTTAAAATATTATGCTAGTACCTGAGTCTATCACTAGTTTTATATTAATAGTAAAAAAAAAAAAAATTGCACCATTAAATATCTAATGCCCTTAGTATAATATCTAGTATTTGGAGGGAGAAGGAGCAAATACTGTTTTTGAATGAATGATATGTTATACTTAAGTGAACCTAAAAGTAGAACCTAATATCCTGTCTCATTTTAGTATTTTTAACACAAAAAAAATGCTTGTTACTGACTTTCTTTTTTTCAAACAGGATATCATTATTTCCTGGAGGGTTTTATAGATGCACTATTATGTGGAAACAGCTCCGATGCAGGGTAAGCCATTAATCTCTGTGTGTTTGTGGATGTGGGTGTATATATACAGATATGTGTACCTCTTTGTCTGTAGAAACTGACTGATTAAAGCCAACTAATTTATTCATACTGATCTGCTACAATTCAGGTTATTTATAAAGCACGAGGTTATTTAAATTACTAGTTAAGCTTTTCTTGTAAAGTAAGAATACTTTTAGCCATAAAACTGTTTCACTTAGGTAAGTATATTCAGCTGAGAGTCCACTCTGGAGAACCCAGATGTAGGGAAAAGGAAATAGACAAGTGAAAATGCTAATTTTTTTTGTTAATGTTGTTAGAGATGCTATACCATCTAATTTAATGACAACAAGTGACTAATAAAGTTACATTGTCAAAAATTGGGAATTATATCAATTAGTTATCAATCATACTATTATTCTTTGAAATAGCAAGTCTTCCTGGTCAGATAATGTTCTAAGGGTAAAATTCTACCAGAATGAAAAGGCAGTAGAATGTTTTATAATTCTTTCTTTTTCCTGTTTACAGCCAGTGTCCAGAAGGATACATGTGTGTAAAAGCTGGTAGAAACCCTAACTATGGTTACACAAGCTTTGATACCTTCAGTTGGGCATTTTTGTCTCTGTTTCGGCTGATGACTCAGGACTTCTGGGAAAATCTTTATCAACTGGTGAGAAACTGAAGCAATATACACTGTATTTAAGTTGAAGGAACATAGACTGAGTTATGGAAATCAAACCACGGCATAATGTGGTAGAGAGAGCAGAACTTGAAATCCAGAGATTTGAGTTCCTCTATCTTATTTATTATAATATATATTAAGCAAAATAATACCAAGGATATTCTCCCATTCTCCCTGACGCAAATCCTATTTCTTACCCTCTCTGAGACAGGTTCTCTGAACCAGAAGCCACAACCTCCCGTTGGCCCTGTATCTTATGAGTGGGAGGAGATGAAAAGGAGGTAGATGTACAAACACCTCTGGTTTCTTCTTTAACTTTCATCAAAGTCTCAGCTTTGTGATGGAGGTGTCCATCTTATTTTATTGATTCTGTTTTATTCTTGGTGAATCCAAGAATTCCCTCCTAGATACCAAAGTATGAATGCTTAAGAAAAGAAGGAAGAGGCAGAGGTTAATGAAATAGACTGTGAAAGAAGTAGGAGGGCCTGTGACCAGTGTAATTATGATTTATATCGGTGGTGTTCTGCAAGACACACAAATTGAAAGGTGAAGCCACCACTTAATGAAGTAGTATTTGAAAAGCAATTCTGTTCTTGTTTGCAGACACTGCGTGCTGCTGGGAAAACATACATGATATTTTTTGTGTTAGTCATTTTCCTGGGTTCATTCTACCTAATAAACTTGATCCTGGCTGTGGTGGCCATGGCCTATGAGGAACAGAATCAGGCCACACTGGAAGAGGCAGAACAGAAGGAGGCAGAATTTCAGCAGATGCTTGAACAGCTTAAAAAGCAGCAAGAGGCAGCTCAGGTAAATTATCAAGTCAAATATGCCTTGTCCCACAGTACCAACTCTTTCTTTCTTTTGGTACCAGCTTTTTTTATTGTTAAAAATTATTTGAGGGCATCTAGGTTGGTTCCACAATCTAGCTACTGTGAATTGAACTGCTATAAGCATTGATGTGGCTGCGTTACTGTAGTATGCTGATTTTAAGTCCTTTGGGTATAAACCGAGGAGTGAGATAGCTGGGTCAAGTGGTGGGCCCATTCCAAGTTTTCTGAGGAATCTCCACACTGCTTTTCAGAGTGAAAGATGGTGGAAAGAGGCAGACATGATTACCCTATGTACCTGCATGATTACACGAAGGGTGTGAATCTACATCATGTACAACCACAGAAATGAAAATTGTACCCCATTTGTGTACAATGAATCAAAATGCAGTCTGTAAAAACAAAAATTAAAAAAAAATTAGTGGAAAGTGAAAGACAACTGATGGCACCTGAGGAAGCTGGTAGAATGGGGAATTAGCAAGGATTTCTGAACATCTACTTAATTTCATTTAGTTTAATTATTCATTTAACTATTTTAAGATGCTTGTAATATTAACCACAATAGAACTTTCCCATGTTATTTTAGTTATTTTAAGATGCTCAGAATAAAAGGGAAAATGTAATTTTAGAGGGTTTTCTGGGAGAAGAAACTTTTATTGAGTGAGTATACTGGCACTAGGAGAAAATTCTAAGGAGATACTCTTTTCTCAGAAAAATGAATTATTGGTTATTATATAAAAAGATGTTCATCTATTTCATAAAAGTAGCCTTTACCTTTCTTTAACCAAACATATACATCTTTTATTGTGGTTAATTACCTTTATAAGGAAGTGATTAAAAATACAATGTTCTCTGATTCAGTGGTATCCAGTAGGCATCTGAACATCACCAACCTCACAGAGACCCGGGGATCTTAGAGGAATACTTGTTTTATAGTGTGATGTCAGTGCTCATAGTTCAAACAGTGCCTGTCCTGTAATCCCATCTGTGTCACATACAAATTCATGGTCTTTACTAAGAAGAAAGTTCATTCAGGAATATTGATTTATACACATGAGGCCTGTATTGAGGGTATTCTGGGAACAACGGTAATAATCAAAAAGTGCCATCTTAGTACCAGTACAATTTGTTATCAAAAAACATTGTTCTTATCCAATGCTCACAGGTCCAGTAAGAACCAGTGCCAAGATGAAGATGGTGGGGACAGTTTTTGGAAAACTGAACATCTTGTATTGCTTAGCAGAAAACTGCTAACCCTCCTTCCTCCACTCTTCAAAACAGAGTATCATAGAGGGGTGAAAAAGGGATTTTTCCATCCATCCATCAATTTGATTGATAATATTTTGAGGGCATTGTATAACACAGTTTCAATGGGAATTATCTCATTCCCATTTTTGGTTATGACCTTATGTAATTCATCAGCTTTTCTTCTATATGCCAGTCTGATTTTCAGAGGAACGAAGACAATGCTTATTAAATCCAATTTTTAGGGCGAATCAAATCCCAAAAGTAGTATGAATTTATGTTATTGTTGATAAACAATGGATCCTTTTGAATATGTGGTCTGTGAAGCATAACACAAATCTAACAAATGGAATGATGGAGAAAACCAGGTATCTCTGAAAGTCCTCATTAGGTAGAAAGAAAAAAATCATCCCTTACACTTGTAGAGTATCTACGTGGGATTAGCTCAGTCAGCTAAATGTATTTTGTAAATGCTATAAAAATTCTTAAGATATTTGAAAGAAAGGTTAAGGACTTTTCTAGTGCCGCGCTAAAGCTATTTTTCCTCTACATAGCAAGCAGCAGCTGCAACTACCTCGGAACATTCCAGAGAGCCCAGTGCAGCAGGCAGGCTTTCAGACAGTTCATCTGAAGCCTCCAAGTTGAGTTCCAAGAGTGCCAAGGAAAGGAGAAATCGGAGAAAGAAAAGAAAACAGAAAGAGCAATCTGGTGGGGAAGAGAAAGATGAGGATGAGTTCCACAAATCTGAATCTGAAGACAGCATCAGGAGGAAGGGGTTTCGTTTCTCCATCGAAGGGAACCGACTGACATATGAAAAGAGGTACTCTTCTCCGCACCAGGTATGGCACTGCTGAGTTTGATGATGCGTGGATGACGAGTAGAGTACTGAAGAGAGGGA
Source organism: Sciurus vulgaris (assembly GCF_902686455.1). NCBI lineage: Eukaryota > Metazoa > Chordata > Mammalia > Rodentia > Sciuridae > Sciurus > Sciurus vulgaris. Next base: position 120,431,442 of record NC_136463.1, on the reverse strand, counting down.
AAGAATTAAACTGAACCGAGGAATTTTAATCAATTGAATGGACTATGGTTTTATTATATTTAAATCTATTCTTTCTGCACATGGCTAAGTGAAATTTTTACTCCACATGTATGTGAGTCTGCAACTTAGTGTGTTTGAAGTAAAATTGGGTTGAAAGCCAGGAGACCTGGAATTTTCATTCTGAGACTGGCTGCTGGCACTTGTCTGTGACTAATGACATTTAATCTTTCTGGCCCTCAGCTCTTTTAACAACCACCAAAAATGTGGATCAGGGATTGGCTGATCAGTAACGTCCTTTTGGTTGTTTTATGATTTTATGTTGTTTTTCCCCTAACTTCTTTATAAGCCACCATGCATGTTTCTGAAAATATCAGTCATGGTTTACTTTATTGAAAAGCACATGACTCTGAACTTCAGAAGTCAAGTATTGAAAACACTATGCCTTTTAGGCAGAACAGGAATAATAGTTAAAGCAATTTTAGAAAGGTGGACTGATGATCTGTGAAAAGTTGGAATTCCTTAAAAGGAAAGATCAACAAAAACAATGGTGGCCTTGCTGAGGTCTGGCAGCTAGTGCAAATAAATGTTCACAAAATCCCAAGCAATAGAATTTATGGTGTTTCCATTTGAAATTGAGAAATGATGGCTCAGGGATTTTATTCATTATCTATAGGTTTCACTCTAGCTCCCCATTCTTTAATACCAGTGGCTAGAAGCCACTGATTGAATTGAATATGAATGCCCATAAATTTACAATATTAAAGGAATGTGCCATATTCTGTCACGTGTGCTGAAATTCCCTTCAATTTAATCTTGCAAAATGATTGCGCAGTGCAAAGGCTATAGTAATATGATTTTACTTTTTGTTTGTTTCAAACTTTTAGTCTTTGTTGAGCATCCGTGGCTCCTTATTTTCTCCAAGGCGAAATAGCAGGACAAGCCTTTTCAGTTTTAGAGGGCGAGCAAAGGATGTGGGGTCGGAGAATGACTTTGCTGACGATGAGCACAGCACCTTTGAGGATAATGAGAGCCGGAGAGATTCCTTGTTTGTGCCCAGACGACATGGAGAGCGACGCAACAGTAACCTAAGTCAGACCAGTAGGTCGTCCCGGATGCTGGCAGTGTTTCCAGCAAATGGGAAGATGCACAGCACTGTGGATTGCAATGGTGTGGTTTCCTTGGTTGGTGGACCTTCAGTTCCTACATCGCCTGTTGGACAGCTTCTGCCAGAGGTGATAATAGATAAGCCAGCTACTGATGACAATGTAAGGAAGTTTTAAATAGTTCAGGCATGGCTGGACCATTATTGCTGCACCAGCCAGTGTTTCTACAGAATGGATCTCTTGAGAATGATTCCTGGTTGGTCAAGCTGTGAATGCACCTGCATCTTGTAATACCTTTAATGGACTAACCAACTAAACCTTAAAACCTGACTCTCTCCTGCACAAACCTGAATGCATTTACTTATTCAACATGCTAAGGATTAATTAGACACAATAATTACTGCCTCCGATTGGAGGATTTGCTATATGCCCACACTGAATTTATATATCAGGGCATCCTTTAAGGCCCTGGTATAAAAGTAAATAAATGATTCTTCTGCTCAAGTGTAAAGGGTGTATAATAAATCTTTCCAACTGATTCTTTAACATATCTGTGCTGTAGTTCAGATTTCAAAAACACTGTGCTTAAACAGACAGCTTCACTGTTACCTTAAAATTTCTAGTACTCATATTTGTCTTATTAAAAAAATGCTGATATAGGTCTTTTCAAAACTAATAAAAATGAAGAGACACAAATAAATTATTGATACAGATGAAAGAGTTGCCTGTGAACGAAGGTGTGTTACATGTTTGTGAATTTAGAACCAGATGAGGAATTTCCAAACAGATTCTGCCTCATTATAAACTGTCCACTCACTTGGAAATATATCAGCATGATGAGGCATGAATAAGTCAGAATTAGATGACTTATTGCTCTGATACCCTGGATGAAACTGTTGTCCATGCAGCATGTGTGTGTGTTTTTAATATAGTTTGTGTTGTCAATGACTACCCATGTCTTATTTCCAGAAAAAGAGATGGCAGCTAAGTGTGTTGTAATGGTTGGTATTTTCTTAAAATTAAATGGCTACCTTCTCAAAAATCAAATGCCTGGATCATTTATATGACTTTTTAAATTATTAGGTTCTTACTATTAGTTCAGAAAAAAAAGGATAATTGTTGAATCTATCTATCTAAACATTTGCCAACTATATCATAAGTATATTTCATAAAATTATGAAATCAGATGGATAAAGATTAATTTTTGCTATATGACTGAATGGTTAACAGTTTTGACATTCCAGGTTAATGATACAATAAGTCAGCAATATCTGCCATCATCAATTAAATATGAAAATGCATGATGCATGTGTTTCATAATATTCACCAAATCACCATTTGGTTGTTTGCTTTTCACATTGTTCAAGCTAATCGCTTAATGTGTTAGCACTTTCTTTACAGGGAACAACTACTGAGACTGAAATGAGAAAGAGAAGGTCAAGTTCTTTCCATGTATCCATGGACTTTCTAGAAGATCCTTCCCAAAGACAAAGGGCAATGAGCATAGCCAGCATCTTAACAAATACAGTAGAAGGTTTGTAACAAATTCCATTTCCATTTTAATTATTTCAGTCAACTTATATTATCCCATTGGAAACAAATCTTTCTATTTGTGTGTTGAAAACTTCATTCTAATGAGAAGGCAAGAGTGATTATTTATTATATGTGCTCCTATATTCTAGGAACTTTAAAAGTTTATCTATACTCAATGATATTGAACTCCAAAGACTACTTTTCTGAACTGTATGTGGCAAATCTGAAAATACACATAAAGCATTCTGTATGGGATCAAATCCCTTTAGTCATAGTGACCCTCTGTTCCACTTAGCTTCTAAGTGCTCCAACAGCACTGTCCCTTTTAGCCTCATCCCAAATACTCTCAGGATTAGAGAGGAGGAGAAGATCATTTTCACAAAATAAAAACAAATCAAAAGATTATTCTTGGATCACATCACCCTAACTCAGACAACCCCAATGTTGACAACATTGCCAGTCATTAGCATCAGATTTTATACAGTATGTTTCCCTAAGCATGTTCCTATTGAAAAAGATCAATCACTTAACTTGAGGCCAAGTGCTGAGTCGCAGTATCAATGCATAACTCTTTCTTCATTACCTCTTCTCGGTGTGTATGTTTGGTGTCTCTAGGAGTCTAAAGTAAATCATATATATATATATATATATATATATATATATGATTTATATAGGAATATATTTTTATATATTAAATATATATATATATTATTTTTTTTACCAAGTACAAAAGAGTTTGACTTTGTAGCAAATGGAAATGTACCAATTACTGAATCTAGTGGATCTGAAATAAATATTTGTGGGTATAGAAAAAAAATTTTTAGTTGCTGTTCTTACTCTTTTAAATCTAGAACTTGAAGAATCTAGGCAGAAATGCCCACCCTGTTGGTATAAATTTTCCAACATATTCTTAATCTGGGACTGCTCGCCATATTGGTTAAAGGTGAAGCATATTGTCAACCTGGTCGTGATGGACCCCTTTGTTGACCTGGCCATCACCATCTGTATTGTCTTAAATACTCTTTTCATGGCCATGGAGCACTATCCAATGACAGAACATTTCAACAATGTGCTTGCAGTAGGAAACTTGGTAAGCATATTGTAAGGTAATTGTGTTCAGTCTTTAGATTTTCTGTTTAAGAAACTGTTACATTTAATAATTTATAGCATTTTTTCAACCACCCTTCCTACCTCCTACTCTACCCTCAGGGGCATTATATCTAACTGAATTATACATAGTACATCCTACTTTTACCAAAAGTAATGGTCCTTTATATTCATCCATGCAAAAACTGAGAAAGAGAACAGTAGTCATAGGCCCAAAGTACTACTTATAAAAGTCCATAGTGATATTTACAACTTTTTAATGATGCAGAAGTAGTTTATTGCTTAAGAACACTTTAAAAAAAAAAAAATGACAGTATCACATTTTCCCTAAGTATAGAAGGCCAAAATAAATTTGTGGATCTTTTGTCCTCCTTAATCATTATCATTGTAAGAAAAATATAACACTATAAAACTTCTCCAGCTTACTGTTTCCAGGATCTAGGTAGTCTATGTAATAGTTTATTTATTTATTCTAAATCACTCCATGAAATATTGCAAACCCCCAGGACATTATATATACTGTATGATTAATAAAAATTTTGAGGGGTTGAGGGCACCAGGGATTGAACTTGGGCACTCGACCACTGAGTCACATCCGAAGCCCTATTTTATATTTATTTAGAGACAGGGTCTCACTGAATTGCTCAGTGCCTCACTATTGCTGAGGCTGGTTTTGAACTTTCGAACCTTCTGCATCAGCCCTGGAACTGCGGAGATTCCAGGCGTGCACCACCTCGCCAAGCCAACATGGCCAATTTTGGTGAAGGTTGCCTCTTAATTCTTTCATTTGTATACTTCAAAACGTAATTTATCACATGTGCTAGTTGACTCATCTTAGTAATATTAGTTTTTATTTGTTGAAAGAAAGAGCACTGAAATGTAACATATACATTTTTCATAATATTTGGTTAGAGGTTTAGGACTTTTTTTTTTTTTTTTTTTGGGTCCAGGGATTGAACCTATTTAGTGTTTAACTACTGAGTCACATCCCCAGACCTTTTTAGTTTTCATTTTGAGACAGGGCTTCACTATGTTGCTTAAGGCCTCTTAGTTGCTGAGGCTGGCTCTGATCTTGTGATTCTCCTGCCTCAGTTTCCCAAGTCACTGGAATAACAAGCATGTACCGCCATGCCTGACTCAAGGTTTAAGATTTTTGATGGTTAAAAAAAAAAAAAGTGTAACATCCTTCAATATATTATTTATACTTATATTTGTAAAAATACACTTTTTATACTATGAAAGTCAATTTATTTTTTTCATGTATAACAGATAATAATGATAGTATTGCACACACAAACAACAGATGATCATGTATGACAGATAAATGATGAGGGAAATGGGTATAAGCTTATAGATAAAATGAAATTGTGTATGAGCAAAATCTCATCCGTATCTGTGTTGTAAAAAATCTGGAGGAAATGGCAATTTGGTTTAATGAAAAAAAATTGCCAAAAATAGAATATTTGCACTCATATCCAAGTTTTGTCATTTTATAGTTGTTTGCTTTGGGGAAAGTAATTTCACCCATCTTGCAATCTTAGTTTCCTTTCTATAAAGAAATAATTCCATCTCATCCAGTTATTGGGGATTCTGTGAGGATAAAGTGAAAAAAAGGATATGAAAGTCTTTAATAAACTATAAACTAGTTTGTGCATTTAGTCAGTCGTGGAATCATAATTGGAAAACTAGCAGAAGCCTTTTGTTCTAAGAGCAAATATTATGTCACATTCTTTCATTATCTGATAGAACTGGAATAATTTTGTTTTCTTCTTAGGTTTTCACTGGAATCTTTACAGCAGAAATGTTTCTGAAAATAATTGCCATGGATCCTTACTATTATTTCCAAGAAGGCTGGAACATCTTTGATGGTTTCATTGTGACACTTAGCCTGGTAGAACTTGGGCTTGCCAACGTGGAAGGATTGTCAGTTCTCCGTTCATTCCGATTGGTAAAGCAAAACAAAAAAGGAACAATAGCAAAACCTTCTCTAAGCATTCTTGAATAGTTCTGTCATGGATTTTAACACACAACCATTAGCCTATCTTTGTATTGCCAAAAACTGTTCTTAAGTGAGAAAAATCTATATAGTCCCACTTACTATTAAGAATATTTTAAAAAGTGTAGTCAGGTAAAATCGAATATACTACCCAGTTGCCATTCTGACCAATTATTGTTTCTAATGACTACTACAGTTAATATTTCCGTATCTAAGAAACATTTTTAATGCATATGCTCCATCTTTTAATGATAAGCTAAAAATACAAATAGCCCTTTGTAGCAGTGGAAGACTATCAGTGACATGAAATACATGCCAAACATTTTACCAGCTCTACCTCTGGAAAACATATACCTTCCAGAAATCAAAAAAGAGAAAATTTGTAGGACTACAAAACATTCCTGTTAATTAATATTAATATGTCCTTGCAAATTAAGGAAATATAGAGTCATACAAAATATTCCAGTTTCTCAGTGCAGGTGCATCTGGCTATATCAATGACCTGAAGTAGCATTAATGAATAATGCACATTTTTTCCTCCATATACATCAGGGCTCAACATGATTTTACTTATTGACAAATGAATATCTTTCAGTAGAGATCATTCAGATTCAGTTGTTAACATTACAGTTTAAGGCATGATATATCTCAGAGCCACCTTTATAAAACAAATAAAGAAAAGTTATTTCTAAGTAATCATTAAATATTCACTCTCAGAGAAAATGATCTACCAGCTAAAATATGGGATAAATAGATTTCTCCTAGAGGGTCCAAAAATTGGTCATGAACCCTAGAGGATAGGGAATGACCAACGTTTTAAGAGATTCAAACTTTTTGTGGGGATGCTGGGGATTGTACCCAGGACCTCACACATGTTTGGCAAGTGGTCTTCCACTAAGCTGGACCTCAACCCTAAGAGTCAATTTCAATCATCATTTCTTGGTAAGCCTCAACATATTAAATGCTTGTAAAGATCATAATATATGTATCAATTTTTTTTTCATTTTCTAGCTCCGAGTTTTCAAGTTGGCAAAATCTTGGCCAACGTTAAACATGCTAATAAAGATCATCGGCAATTCTGTAGGGGCGCTGGGAAATCTAACCCTGGTGTTGGCCATCATAGTCTTCATTTTTGCTGTGGTTGGAATGCAGCTCTTTGGCAAAAGCTACAAAGATTGTGTCTGCAAAATTGCCAGTGACTGTAAACTCCCACGCTGGCACATGAATGACTTCTTCCACTCCTTCCTGATTGTGTTCCGTGTGCTGTGTGGAGAGTGGATAGAGACCATGTGGGACTGTATGGAGGTTGCTGGCCAAGCCATGTGCCTTACTGTCTTCATGATGGTCATGGTGATTGGAAATCTAGTGGTATGTACCCACTTAAGATATGCATTTCAGAAATATAATAAGAATATAACAGAATGACTATTTTATCCACCCAAACTCTTATGATTATTAGTTCTAAATATCTCTTATCTTGGCTATATTTATACCTTCAGTTTGAAAGCATCACAATATAAAAGTAACCTACAACGTTTCATCCCATTCATTATATGAATTGCAGTAGAGGGTCACATTGAAGACAAACCTAAAATAATATGCTGGAAACATTTTACAAATTCAGAGCCAAGGGAGGGAGAAGTCTAAAATATATATATAGAGAAATCAACAATATGTTATACATATATTATATATATGTATAGCAGTGGATGACAAACAGTTATAAGATGTGCATGTGTATTAGTCAGGGTTCTCCAGAAGAACAGAATCAACAGGAAGTATGATTATAAAAAGGGGATTTATTAGATTGGCTTACACGACCAGAAGCTGGATAGTCCACAATAACCATCTGCAGGCTGGTGAGCTGGAAGAAACAGTAACTGCACAATCCATGAGGCAGAAGCCCCAGAACAAGAAGGATCAACAGTGCTATCCTAGTCCAAGACCAAGGCTTCTGGAAACTACCTGGAGAATCACTGGCAGAGTCCGCTTTTGAAGAGTGAAGAAGTGAAAGTCCAATATCCTAGATGATTGAAGTAGCAATCAAAAACCCATTCAGGAAGAGTGGAGCTTGCATCTACACCTGCTTCCTTGTTCTTCCAACTTTTATTCCACCCAAGCCACCATCCTATTAGGCAGTGCTGCCCACATTTAGGGAGGGTCTCCACTTCAGTTCACTATCCCACATTCCAATCATACCTAGACACGCCCTCATTGACACACCCAGAAAGTTCTTAATCAGCATCTCTTGATCCAATCAAGTTGACAATTCAAATTAACCATTACAGCATGCAAACACTTTTCTTAATGTTACCTCTGGAAAATATATAGATCCCAAACCAAACAAGAGGAAGTTCATAGGATTACTAAATATTTCCACTATTTCATATATATGCCCTTGCAAATCAAGAATTATAGAGTCATAGAAAATGTAATCATTTACCTTAAGTCATGTATAGAAAAGAAAGAGAGAAAGGAAAGAAAGAAAGAAAGAAAGAAAGAAAGAAAGAAAGAAAGAAAGAAAGAAAGAAAGAAAGAAAGAAAGAAAGAAAAGAAAGAAACAAAGGAAGGAAGGAAAAAGAAAGTTAGCTAGTTCAGCACTACCTGTCAGTTTTGGACTAACAAGTCTTGCCTTTCAGTGCTCACACTGACTATGCCATTCATTTTCTTGCCCACTGCAGTACACAGCGCTCAGTCACCCACTATCATATGGCAGATGCATTAGCCAACAAATTGTCCAGCAGCTCTAAGTCAAAATAGTGGATGGCTAATGATGACATTCTTTATTTTGAGATTAACCTAATGGAGTAATTTTTCCTTAAAATTGGAATATTTCTGTATATAAGATGGGAAAATATAAATAAATTCTAATAAAAGTAGAAGGGATACTACTAAAGTAGAGGAAAGGAACCAGGGAAAGGGAGAAGCAGAGGGAAAGTGGGGGGTACTGGGGAATTAGTTGATCAAATTATGTTATGTGCATGTATGAATATGGCACAATGAATCCTACTATTATAATTATAATGCATGAATAAAAATTAATTAAAAATATGTATATGTAAATATATATATGTATATATATATATATATTCCAAGGGATATACATATTAATGTGCAATCCTCATCAAAATAATATAAATTGTTTATAAACAGTTCTACTAATTAGAACAGTGAGGTATGAGAAATGCATTATAGTTAAGAAAACAAGCATTGATGCCTATTTTGAACCCATAAGCCCTTAATCCTAAATTTGAGCCACAGTGGAGATTTTTCAGTTAACATCCAATTCAATATCTCTATCAAAAAGAAACTACAAAACCTATTTAAATGCATAATTCCAAACAATGTTTTTTAAATTTAGAATTATATAGTACACACATAAATTTGTTTTTCTCATACGGTTTTAGGTTAGTTCATTCAACTTCACTTACAAGTGGGAAAATATGAAAGCAACAGAAAACATGTCTTTACTTAAGGATGAATAATTAGATAACTATTAAGCGAGATCAAAAATTCAGAGCACCCAAGTTGGGATTGAACCCAGTGATTTATGCCTTGAAAGCATGCATTCTACCACTGAGCTACACTCCCAGCTCATGCAACTTCAAATAAATACACTGTGGTGTTTCTGTCCCATCTAGTTTTAGAACTTGGAGATTCCTGCAATTATAAGTTTTCAAAATATGCTCTTCGTTATATTGAGGTGAAATTATAACCATGTCTGTTGTTTTTTAAGGTCCTGAACCTCTTTCTGGCCTTGCTTCTGAGCTCCTTCAGTGCAGACAACCTTGCAGCCACTGATGATGACAATGAAATGAACAACCTTCAAATTGCTGTGGATAGGATGCACAAGGGAGTAGCATACGTAAAAAGAAAAATATATGAATTTATTCAACAATCCTTTGTTAGGAAGCAAAAGATTTTAGATGAAATTAAACCACTTGATGATCTAAACAACAAAAAAGACAGTTGTATGTCCAACCACACAACAGAGATTGGAAAAGATCTTGATTATCTTAAAGATGTTAATGGAACCACAAGTGGCATAGGAACTGGCAGCAGTGTTGAAAAATACATCATCGATGAAAGTGATTACATGTCATTCATAAATAATCCAAGTCTTACTGTGACAGTACCAATTGCTGTAGGAGAGTCTGACTTTGAAAATTTAAACACAGAGGATTTTAGTAGTGAATCAGATCTGGAAGAAAGCAAAGAGGTAAGATGCTATAAACATGGGTAGGTATAAATTTATATATGTATGTGTGTATATACATATGTATTATGTTACCTATATTTATGACCATATATTTGCCATCTAGAATTCTATGCCATGACATAAATTTTAACTTCATTGAGGAACCAAAGATGATTGAGATGATTGATAAATTGAAGAATAGCGTAGTAAGGGGCGAGTTTCTCATTTTAAGGTTATCTGTCAGATGGATTAGTGGATGATACAATGAATGAAAAAATAGAATCATCATAGGACTATTTAATCCTTATAATAATCTAGAGGGGACTGTTACAACGTTTTAAATAAGAAAGCTAGTGTAGGATATTTGAAGGATGCATAAGGTGAGGGATGGAGCTGAGACTTGGACTTAAGAGGCTTCGTAACTTTTCTATGTCTTCTGTTGTATCACATTAACTCACATGCATGAAAGAGACCTATAGCAACAGGAAATTGTCTTTACAGCTCTTCTCACTAAAACTGCATTGTCCTATGTGTTAATCTACATGGTCTTCCATTATTTTGCTTTCAGTGTCTATAATATTCATTTTTCTACATTCCACATATGAGTGAGATTATGGAGTATTTGTCTTTCTGTGTCTGGTTTATTTTTCTTAACATAATGTCCTCCAGGCTCATCCATATTGTCAAAAATAACAGGATTTCATCCTATTTACTGATTGATTAGTATTCCATTGTGTTCATACCACATTTTCTTTTTCCACTCATTTGTTGATGGACACCAAGGTTGATTTCATATCTTGGCTAGTTTGAATAGTGGTATAATACGCATAGATTTCATTGCCTTTGGATATACGTCCTAGAGTAGTATTGCTGAATCACATGATAGTTCCATTTTAATTTTGTTAAGAATCTCTATACTGTTTCCCATAATGGCTGTAATAATCCAAGTTCCCACCAATAGTGTATAGAAGTTTCTTTTTCATCAAATCCTTAGCAGCATTTGTTACTTTTTATTTTTTGATAACAGCCATTGTAGCTAGGCTACCTTGACTTCAAAATATTCTACAAAGCGTAGTATTGGCATAAAAACATAGATCTATGGAACAGAATAGAATGCCAGAAGTAAATCCATGCTTTTACAACTAACTGATTTTCTAAAAACAAAATGCCAAAAATGCACAAAGAAAAAAAAGTCATTCTCTTTGACAAATGGTGCTGGGATAAATGAATATCCACATTCAAAAGAATAAAATTTGACTCTTATACCTTACCAGATGCAAAACTCCACTCAAAATGAATTAAAGACTCGAATTTAGGCCCCAAAGCATGAAATTACCAGAAGAAAACATGACATTATTGGATTGGGTAGGATTTTTTTTTTTTTTTGACAAAACTTCAAAAGTGCACTCAAAAAAAGCAAAAATAAAGGTAATTGCATCAAACTAAAGATCTTTTGTACTACAAAAGAAATAATCAATAGAGTAAAGAGAAAACATATGGAATAGGAGAAAATATTTGTAAAGTTTACATTTGGCAAGGAGCTCATATCCTCATAGGTTATATAAGGAACTAAACCCAAACAATCAATTAAAAAAAAAAAAAAACCCTCAATAGCCAATAATAATAATCCAATTAAAAATGGGAAACAGACCCAAATAGACATTTCCCAAAAAGAAGATGTACAAATGACAACACATAGTTGTAAAAAACATTCAATATTACTAGCCACTAAGGAAATGCAAGTCAAAATCACAATGAGAAACCAGCTCCTCCCAGTGAGAATGGCTTTAGTCACCTCTTAATAGAACCCTATTGAAGGATTCTCTTCATCACACTTCCTCTGATGGGAGCATATTTAAAATTATGGCTTTATTTCCCATGATTCTGGATCCCATGTTTCTCATAATTCAACCTCATTTGAGTTAGATTTTGTTGTTTTCACTTTTGTTAGCCATGTTAGTCACTTCATATTTGACTTCTAAGAAAGTAATTATTCCTCATCATTTTTACATGAATTCCATTTGAAATGCAGTTATTCGACTGAAATTTTTAGATTAAATACCGAACCATTTATTGATCCCTACTAACTTTTAATTTCACTATATCATTGTTATATCTATATTCTTTTATAGATTACCATGGTGGCCCAGATTTCCTGATGCTAACTTCATCTTTTCTTCCATCTTGCTCTTAAATAGACCCACACAAAGCTATTTCTCCTCATTGATTCCTCAGTCTTATATTGCACTCTGTTCATCAAAGCAAGACTCATTTGTAAGATGTTCTACTTTTAGATGAATTAAACTGATAGAAGGTGCCTCCCCAAATAAGGATGTTTTTTCAAATTTTCTTTTTTTACTAGTCGTTTTCAGTTATACACGACAATAGGATTCATTCTGACATAATTATAAAAGCATGGAATATAACTTGTTCTAATTCAGCCCCAGTACTTCTCTTTCCCTCCCCTCTTCCCTTCCCCTGTGCCTTTTCCCTACTTTACTGATTTCTTCTATTTTGTGACATATTTTTTTAAAATCAGTGTCTTGTGGATGTACATGATAGTGAGATTCACTGTGGTATATTCATATATGTACATGGGAAAGTTAGGCCAAATTAATCCTACTGTATTTTCCTATCTCATCCCTCCTCCATTCCCTTCATTCCCCTTTGTCTCCTCTCCTGATCTTTATTCTATTCTTTTTTTTATACCACCAATCCTATTTTGAATTAACTTCTGCATATTAAACATTCTACCTTTGACTTTTTGGGACTGGTTTATTTCACTTAGCATAATAGTCTGTAGTCCCATCCATTTACTGGAAATGCCATAAAGTCATTCTTATTTATGGCTGAGTAATACTTTATTGTATATGTATACTTTATTTCATATTAAGAATGCACCCTATACATTCACAGGTAAATGGATGGAGTTAGAGAAAATCATGCTAAGCAAGATAAGGCAATCCCAAAAAACCAAAGACCAAATATTTTCTCTGATAAGTGGATGCTGATACATATTGAGGGGAGGGGCTGGGGATAGGGAAAAATGGAGGAAATTTGGATTGTGTAGAGGGAAATGAGGGGACAGGAGGAAGTGGGGTAAGAAACATGGTGAAATGAGACAGACATCATTACCCTATGTACATGTATGATTACATGAATAGTATGACTACATCATGCATAACCAGAGAAATGAAGAGTTGTACTCCATTTGTGTACAATGAATCAAAGTGCATTCTGCTGTCATGTATAACTAAATAGAACAGATAATTAAAAAAAAAAAGAATGCAGCCTATAGCATACTAAAGAAATCACATCATTTTGGTTCTGTATTACTTTTTATTTTTTATTTTTTTGCATATTTTCATTGTTCAGAAATTTAGGGAGTATAATAAATAATAGGGGATGCTAGTAAGCCATGATTCTGAATTTTACATGTATATGTAAAATATATATGATGATATAAAATATACATGTATGCTACATGTAATATACACAGTTTTTATAAAACAATGACTTGATCATTAAATATGAATTTCCATGTTGGAACAATATTGACTGAAATACGTTACTTCTTGTCACCTCTATTAGACCTCTTCCATTTGAATATGTTAACATCTTCATTCCTGAATACAGTAATAACTCTTATGTACAACGAGTCACTATAAAGCCCTAGACATTATACTTATTCCTTGGATTAGATTTACAAGTGACTATTAATTATTATCCGTAGACTGAGCATATATTTTAGTCAAGTGAGGCCATAATTATAATGTTTTTGGTAAAAAATTATACTTGAGCCAGATACCAGGTAATATAATTCCCTAAGCCACCTAATGTGTAACCTTAGCTGGCTAACTAATCCGCAATTTTCTCATCTCAAAAGTAGGCAAAATATTACATATTGCATATCTCTTTGGATTATTAAATGTGATAATAAATATGATATGTTTAGAACAGTGCCTGAAATATCAGTTTTCACTAAATTACTATTTTTTTTAAATGAAACAAAACAGACTTTATTTATTTTTTTTAAATTAAAAATCATAAATTTACATAGGGCAATGTTGTTTGATTCATTCTGTTATTTTTTCCCTTCCCCCCACCCTTCCCACCCCTCTTTTCCCTCTAAACAGTCCTTCCATCCTCCATTCTTACCACCCTTCTTATCCCTAACCCTAAACCTAACCATAACCCTAACGCTAACCCCTCCTACCCCCCATTATATGTCCTCATCTGCTTATCAGCGAGATCATTCGTCCTTTAGCTTTTTTGAGATTGGTTTATCTCACTTAGCATGATATTCTCCAATTTCATCCGTTTGCCTGCAAATGCCATAATTTTATCATTCTTCATGGCAGAGTAATATTCCATTGTATATATATGCCACTGTTTCTTTATCCATTCATCAACTGAAGGGCATCTAGGTTGGTTCCACAATCTGGCTATGGTGAATTGAGCAGCTATGAACATTGATGTGGCTGTATATCTGTAGTATGCAGATTTTAAGTCCTTTGGGTATAGGCCAAGGAGTGGGATAGCTGGGTCAAATGGTGGTTCCATTCCAAGCTCTCTGAGGAATCTCCACACTGCTTTCCAGAGTGGCTGCACTAATTTGCAGTCCCACCAGCAATGTATGAGTGTACCTTTTTCCCCACATCCTCGCCAACACCTATTGTTGCTTGTGTTCTTGATAATCGCCATTCTAATTGGGGTGAGATGAAATCTTAGGGTAGTTTAGATTTGCATTTCTCTTATTACTAGAGATGTTAACATTTTTTCATATATCTGTTGATTGCTTATACATCTTCTTCTTTGAAGTGTCGGTTCACTTCCTTAGCCCATTTGTTGATTGGATTATTTGTATTCTTGGTGTAGAGTTTTTTGTGTTCTTTATAGATTCTGGAAATTAGCGCTCTATCTGAAGTATGAGTGGCAAAGATATTCTCCCACTCTGTAGGCTCTCTCTTCACATTACTGATAGTTTCCTTTGCTGAGAGAAAGCTATTTAGTTTGAATCTATCCCAGTTGTTGATACTTGCTTTTATTTTTTGTGCTATGGGAGTCTTGATAAGGAAGTCTGATCCTAAGCCAGCATGTTGAAGGTTGAGACCTACTTTTTCTTCTATAAGATGCAGGGTCTCTGGTCTGATTCCGAGGTCCTTGATCCATTTTGAGTTGAGTTTTGTGCAGGGTGAGAGGGGTTTAATTTCATTCTGTTGCATATGGATTTCCAGTTTTCCCAGCACCATTTGTTGAAGAGGCTATCTTTTATCCATTGCATACTTTGGGCTCCTTTGTCTAATATGAGAAAATTGTATTTATTTGGGTTTGTGTCCATGTCCTCTATTCTGTACCATTGATCTACCTGTCTATTTTGGTACCAATACCATGCCGTTTTTGTTACTATTGCTTTGTAATAGAGTTGAAGATCTGGTATTGCGATATCCCTGCTTCGCTCTTTCTACTAAGGATTGCTTTAGCTATTCTGGGTTTCTTATTCTTCCAGATGAATTTCATAATTGCTTGCTCTATTTCTGTGAGTTACATCATTGGGACTTTAATTGGAATTGCATTGAATCTGTATAGCACTTTTGGTAGTATGGCCATTTTGACAATATTAATTCTACCTATCCAAGAACATGGGAGATCTTTCCATCTTCTAAGGTTTTCCTTAATTTCTTTCTTTAGTGTTCTGTAGTTCTCATTGTAGAGGTCTTTCACCTCTTTTGTGAGATTGATTCCCAAGTATTTTATTTTTTTCGATGCTATTGTGAATGGGGTAGTTTTCCTAATTTCTCTTTCTGAAGATTCATCACTTATGTATAAAAATGCATTGGATTTATGAGCATTGATCTTATAACCTGTTACTTTACTGAATTCACTTATGAGTTTTAAGATTTTTCTGGTGGAATTTCCAGGTTCCTCTAAATATATAATCATGTCATCAGCGAACAGGGATAGTTTGAGTTCTTCTTTTCCAATTCGTATTCCTTTAATTTCTTTGGTTTGACAAATTGCTCTGGCTAGAGTCTCAAGAACAATGTTGAATAGAAGTGGTGAATAGAAGTGCCTTGTTCCAGTTTTTAGGGGGAATGCTTTCAGTTTTTCACCTTTTAGAATGATATTGGCCATGGGCTTAGTGTAGATGGCCTTTACAATGTTAAGGAATGTTCCCACTACCCCAATTTTTTCTAGTGTTTTGAGCATGAAGGGATGCTGTATTTTATCGAAAACTTTTTCTGCATGTATTGAAATAATCATGTGAGTCTTAACTTTTAGTATGTTGATATGGTGAATGACATTTATTGATTTCCTGATGTTGAACCAACCTTGCATCCCTGGGATAAAACCCACTTGATCATGGTGCACTATCTTTTTAATATGTTTTTGTATGCGATTTGCTAAAATTTTGTTGAGAATTTTTGCATCAATTAAGGATATTGGTCTGAAATTTTCTTTCCTCGATGTGTCTCTATCTGGTTTAGGTATCAGGGTGATATTGGCTTCATAGAATGAGTTTGGGAGGGTTCCCTCCTCTTCTATTTTATGGAATACTTTGAGAAGTATTGGAATGAGCTCTTCTTTAAAGGTTTTGTAGAACTCGGCTTAGAACCCATCTGGTCCCGGACTTTTCTTTGTTGGTAGGCTTTTGATGACCTCTTCTATTTCATTGCTTGAAATTGATTCATTTAAGTTGTGAATGTCCTCCTCGTTCAGTTTAGGTAATTCATATGTCTCTAGAAACTTGTTGAGGTCTTCAAGGTTTTCTGTTTTGTTGGAGTATAGATTTTCAAAATAGCTTCGAATTATGTTTTGTATTTCACTCGTGTCTGTTGTGATATTTCCTTGTTCATTCCGAATTTTAGTACTTTGAGTTTTCTCCCTCTTTCTCTTTGTTAGTGTGGCTAAGGGTTTATCAATTTTATTTTTTCAAAGAACCAACTATTTATTTTGTTAATTTTTCCGATTGTTTGTTTTGTGTCAATTTCGTTGATTTCGCCTGTGATTTTAACTATTTCCTGTCTTCTACTACTTTTGGTGTTGGTCTGCTCTTCTTTTTCTAGGGCTTTGAGCTGTAGTGTTAAGTCATTTATTTGTTGATTTCTACTTCTTTTGTTGAATGCGCCCATGAAATAAATTTTCCTCTAAGAACTGCTTTCATAGTGTCCCAGAGATTTTGATATGATGTGTCTTTGTTCTCGTTTACTTCTAAGAATTTTTTAATTTCCCTCCTGATGTCTTCTGTTATCCATTCATCATATAATAGTGTATTATTTAATCTCCAGGTATTGGAGAAGTTTCTGTTTTTTATTCTGTCATTTATTTCTAATTCCAATCCATTATGATCTGATAGAGTACAAGGTAGTATCTCTATCTTCTTGTATTTGCTAACAGTAGCTTTGTGGCATAAAACATGGTCTATTTTAGAGAAGGATCCATGTGCTGCTGAGAAGAAAGTGTATTCGTTCTTTGTTGGATGGTATATTCTATATAAGTCGGTTAAGTCTAAATTGTTGATTGTGTTATTGAGATCTATAGTTTCTTTATTCAATTTTTGTTTGGACGATCTGTCCAGCGGTGAGAGAGGTGTGTTAAAATCGTCTAGTGTTATTGTGTTGTGGTGTATTTGATTTCTGGAATCGAGAAGGATTTGTTTGATGTACATGGATGAGCCAATGTTCGGGGCATAGATATTTATGATTGTTATGTCTTGCTGATTTATCCTTCCCTTAAGCAGTATGTAATGTCCTTCTTTATCCCTTTGGACTAGTTTTGGCTTGAAGTCCACAATATCTGAAATGAGGATGGATACTCCAGCTTTTTCGCTGTGTCTGTGTGCATGGTATGTTTTTTCCCATCCTTTCACCTTTAATCTATGGGTATCTCTTTCTATGAGATGAGTCTCTTGCAGGCAGCATATTGTTGGATTTTTCTTTTTAATCCAATCTGCCAGTCTATGTCTTTTGATTGATGAGTTCAGGCCATTAACATTCAGGGTTATTATTGTGATATGATTTGTATTCCCAGTCATTTGACTCATTTTTGTTTGTTGACATGATTTGGTTTCTCCTTTATTTGGCTATTCCTTTAGGCTAGTTCCTCCCATTGCTGATTTGCATCGTTGTTTTTCATCTCTTCCTCATGGAATATTTTGCTGAGAATGTTCTGCAATGCTGGCTTTCTTTTTGTAAATTCCTTTAGCTTTTGTTTATCGTGGAAGGATCTTATTTCATCGTCAAATCTGAAAGTAAGTTTTGCTGGGTATAAGATTCTTGGTTGACATCCATTTTCTTTCAGGGCTTGGTAAATGTTGTTCCAGGCCCTTCTAGCTTTTAGGGTCTGGATTGAAAAATCTGCTGATATTCTCATTGGTTTCCCCCTGAGTGTAATTTGATTCTTTTCTCTCGCGGCCTTTAAAATTCTGTCTTTATTTTGTATTTTAGGTATTTTCATTATAATGTGTCTTGGTGTGGGTCTGTTGTAATTTTGTATATTTGGAGTCCTATAAGCCTCTTGTACTTGGTTTTCCATTTTATTCTTCAGATTTGGGAAATTTTCTGATATTATTTCATTGAATAGATTGTTCATTCCTTTGGTTTGTTTCTCTAAGCCTTCCTCAATCCCAATAATTCTTAAATTTGGCCTTTTCATGATATCCCATAATTCTTGAAGATTCTGTTCATGATTTCTTACCATCTTTCCTGTTTGGTCAACATTGTTTTCAAGATTAAATATTTTGTCTTCAATATCTGAGGTTCTGTCTTCCAGGTGTTCTATCCTATTGGTTATGCTTTCTGTGGAGTTTTTAACTTGGTTTCCTTCATTTCAAGGATTTCTCTTTGGTTTTTTTTTTTTTTGTTTTTTTTTTTTTTCAGTATCTCTAACTCTTTATTGAAATGATCTCTTGCTTCCCATATTTGCTCCTTTAACTGTTGATTGGTGCAATCATTTAATGCCTGCATTTGCTCTTTCATCTCCTCGTTTGCTTCCCTGATTGTTTTAATTATGTACATTCTGAACTCCCTTTCTGACATTTCTTCTGCTGTGCTGTCATTGGGTTTTATTGATACAGTATCTAGGTTTATTTGGGACATTTTCTTCCCTTGTTTTCTCATATTGATCAGATGTCAGTGGGACTCTGTTATATTGCAGATTTCCTCTATTGGCTTATAGTGTCCCTGTAGATTTCCAGTGTATCACCTCCCAGCCTTCAGTAGCCTGAAGTCTTGGAGTAACTTGATATTGCAGTGCTTCTGAAGAAAGCTGCCCCTAGCCCGCTATTGGTTCCAGGGCTTGGAGCTGGCTCTGTGTGGAAAGGCTCTCACTGGTGGGCCTGCTCCGAGAAGCTGGAGAATCTGGTCCTGTGGGAGGAGCCCACCACCAGAGTGCTCAGGGCTGCCTGGGGGAGACTCTAGCTGCCCTGCCCCACTCTAATAAGCCACCTGAATCCGGGCCTGCTGCCTGGGCCGAGCTTCACTGAGTGGTGGAGACTCACCCTGTGGTTCTATTTTAGTCCGAGTCTCTCAATGCCTCCCCTTCTTGAATCCTGGGTTCTGTAGCGACTGGAGATGCAGTCACCCTCTAGTCCACCATCTTGGATCCTAAATTACTATTACTATTTTTACCTGTAGCATTGTAAACATTGTTGGAGTAAGTTTTCTTTTAAGAATTACTAGTCACATATTTGACTATTTATCCTTTTTTGTTGTTTGCCTTTTTCCCTTTGTAATAAATCATTTTACAGGTTTATCTGGAGACAGTGATAAGTTTTGTCTTTCCTGTTTAATTTCAAAACTGTTTTGATTAAACTCTTGGTATGGTAAATGACTTAGATATTTAAGAAAATTATTTTCCTGAAGCACACTTAGAAGGAATAAATATGCAACAACCTAAAGACATGAAACAATAGCACATGTATGGACACAATTAGTAGTTTGGAATTACTAAAGTATGAAGTCTCAGAAGATGAGGCTAGAGGTGGAGTAAGGAACAGATGATCTCAGCTTCCAGGAAACCAAGAACAGACTGACGAGAAGAGACAAGCAAGATGAAAGCTCACATTTGTTTGCCTCCTCTGCCAGGGGTGCACTCACAAATTACTATCTTCCTTCTAGGAAATACTTGGGGATTTTTGTTTGATTTATATGGATACTGGAGTAAAAGTTCAGTACCCTTAACTTTAGGCAAATCACTAATCCTATATTACTCCATTTTCTAATCCAATAACATCTGTTCTATAAAGCTTATTAGAATGTTATGAAGGTCTAAAAGACATTTGGAAGTTAAAAGTACCCAAAAGCAGCCAAGTTTGGTGGCATACACCTTTAATCTTAGGTACTCAGAAGGCTGAGGCAGGAAGATCACAGGTTCAAAGTCAATCTGGGCAACTAAATTGCAACCCTGTGTCAAATAAAATTAAAAATGGGTTGTGGCTGTAGCTCAGTGGAAGAGTGCATGCCTGGCATATGTGAGCTCCTGGGTTTCAATCCCCAAACGCCTCCCTCACCCTACACAAAAAAAATTCAAAAAAGTAGGTGATGTCAACAGAATTATTACTATTACAATTCTATTTAAGGATTTTAAAAGAATTATTGAAATTATACTTTTTTGGCATAAAAATGGCACATTACTAAACTAAGTAGGAAAAAGCACACTTGTTTTTACAATGAGGAAGTTTCAGGTAAGAAGTAAAAATGTCAATTGTGTCCCTGTGATTCAGGCCATAATAGTAGAAAATATCATTTGTTGAAGCTTAGTCTCAGTCAAAGCCCTGTTTGTAGGGCTCTTTGTGTACTGTCTCCTTCAATCATCATATCATTAGATAAATATTCCAATTTTACAAACGATAAAAATGAACTTATTTTAACAACTAAGCTAAACAAATAAGCTTTAACAAAGTATGCCGAAGTCATACACATAGAAAGTGGCTTATCCTGGACTAGAATCCTGGTGGTCTACTAGAGTCTGTGCTCTTAACCACTATATACAAAATCTTAATAATGTTTGTAAAGCACTTTCTTTGGCATTTAGCTCGAATGAAAGATATTCCAAATTGAAGGCTAAGGGTACATATCAGCTATAGATATGGTTTTATCCACTATCTTGCCTCATTGGGCATAGGTTACTAACATAGCCAGGAATGCCTCAAAGTCTCCCTCAGTCCTAGAACATCTTCTTCACCCATACTGTCCTGTGCTGTAGGCCGATCTGCTCCTACATCCCACACGGACCTGTGAGAGGTCTAATTCTAATTCCAGAGCACTTTTGTCTCCCTGTATATTACCCACAGTTGTCCACAAGGAACATTTTCTCCTGGAAGAGTGTTCTGAATCACTAGGAATTACTGCCATGGACACATCATCAGTTTATGAGAACAGAGAAAATAGCAGTCAGGTCTTAAGTCCATACAAAATATGAACTGAATGGAGAAGTAGATAATAAACAGTTACTCTAAATACCCATTTTTGTTAGTTTTAGTTATATGTGACAGTAGAATTCATTTTGATATAATTCTACAAGCATGGAATGTATCTTATTCTACTTAGGACCCCATACTTATGGATGTACATAATGATGGGATTCACTATGGTATATTCATATAAATATGTAGGAAAATTATTTTGGATTCATTCCACTCTCTTTCCTTTTCCTATCCCCTCTTCTGTCCCTTAATTCCCCTTTGTCTAATGAACTGAATATCTATTCTTGCTTTTCTTAATTGTTATCACCTGCATTAACCAAACTATTTCCTTGCTGCTTTGCTGATTTTTTAAATTTTAATGTTTATCCTTGTATGTGGGTTAAAGATCATAGGGTGATTTTCAACCTAAGCACATGTTTTCTATGAGATGCCACTACTTTCCAGAAAGAGTACTACCATCTAGTCAGTGGAAATTCAAGTTTCCTCTTCCTTACATCTACTTAATTATCAGGATCTGTGAGACTACCTATTCTGCCTACTTTTCTGCATCTCCATTGCATTCTCCAAATGTCAGAACTGTATCATCTCAGTTTTGCTACTATAGCTTTGAAATAGATCTCACACATTGATATTTGCCTCTCTATCCTCTACATAATAATAGGAGGTCTTTCTAAAATGCAAATTTGGTCATAGTGCTCCTCTCTCTAACATTTCAGGAGTTTCTCATTGCTCCTGGTAAGAGTTTATACTACTTAACATGGCCTATATGTTCCTCCAAAACCTGACTATCACCAATCTCTTCAGCCTCATGGAATGAAATTTTACTTCCCATTCTCCCCACCCAACTACACTGACCTTTTTTTTTTTTTTCCCTGAAACTCCTCATGCTGGGTGGGGAGGATAATTTGTTTGGAAACACTGACTCCATGCTTTTTCACCTGACTCAACCCCAGTCCATGTGATCCCTCTGCTCCCAAATACCACCATCTTCTACCCTACCCTTCCTAGACGGAACCAGATGGTGGTTTCAACATCAGTGTGTGTCAACAATTTGCTTTTCTACATCTTCCATTGACTGTGAACCCATGAGGGCAGACATGAGGTCTGTTATATCCACTACTCTGTTGGCCAGGTACTAGTTTTGATGACTGGTACACACTAATGTTTTTGGTATTTTAAAAAGTAAATATCAGCAATTTCATCTATTACAAGTTATATAATACAGTGATGAAATTTGTTAACATTTATCAAGAAGGCACATGAAAAATATTTCCTATGTGTTATTTTGTTCAATCCTTATAACAACTATGTGAAGTAGGAACTTTAACAAATTAGAAATCTGAAAATAAAGAAGGTGAAAACAGTTGCTTAAAGTCCATAAAATCACTAGTTTTGATTCAAATCTAAGCTTATATGATCATCAAAACAGTAGTGTTAACACTTTCATTATATAGTTATTACAGGGTCCCTACCCCATGGACATTTATTAAAAATAAGTTATCAATTAGTGTTAAAAATTAATGTCAAAAGAACATTAAAGAGACTCTATGTTCAACTCAGCAGAATGAATTTTAAAATGGAAATTTCTCACTTGATTTGCAGCTTTGGTATCTAACTTGGGAATTATAATGCAATTTTGCAGAATTTTTGTTTACTTTTAATTTTTTTTAATAATAATAATATTTTGTTGGCCCCATATGTGATGAGTTGTGTTTCTTTTACTCCTTTGTATCTAATGATTAGCATATTTTGTTTAGGTTTGACATAATTTAAAGCAGAAATCAGAGTATATTAGAGCTGTAGTCCTCCACCTTCACCCCTACCTTGGGCACATGTTTGAATAATACTAGATTTAGCAATTTTTAGGACTAATTTAGTATTTAGTAAACATGAACAATTCACTGAAGCTTATTCTTTCAAAATACAGTTTGATGAAGAAATCCTCTGCAGTATAGGAATAATGTGGGAACTAATAAGTTAATATTTGAACTTTCCATCTGCTCTATGGTAATGCTAAATCTCAATACAGTGTCTTTTTCTTTCATAATGTTACTTTTTGAGAGTTTTTAATAGAAATCATTTTAAATGTTAACATGTATGATGTACACTGGAAATACTGTACAATTACAATATAATTATTATACAATTACTATACAATTATTATACAGAGTATATATAATGAAATATTAATACTAATACATTTTAGGTTGTGCAACATCTTATTTATATGTTTTTCTATATGTGCATGTATATACATATAAATGTTAAAGTGCCATTTCAAAAATAACTACTTCAGATAATATTTTTGTCACATTTAAATATTTATATATGTGTATATGTATCTTTATGTGTATACACATGCATATATACTAAATGCACATATATTCTGTATCAAATTGACCCTTAAATTCAAAATTTATTTCTTTATTGATTTATTTTCATCACTCATAAACTGAATTCCTAATAAACCCTATATATAAACTCCTTATGACAAAACAAGTCTCAAGTTAAAGACAACCATTATAAATTCAAGTAAGAGAATAAGAGGGAAAAAAAAACATTTAAAGAAGTATTGTGGAAGGTCTTGTTTGATTTGTTTTGCTTTACTCTCAAGGTCAAAATCATTTGCTGTAGTAGAGAACATTTTTAAAAGCAAGAAATATTGCATAAATCCACTGAGGAGGAAAAACGGTCTCATCATCAGGGCTGTAGTTATTAAGTGGTTATTGAATGCCCTGGTGTACAAGGCAAAGTGAATACTTAAGATAAAATGCACTCTCTTCACTCTCTCAGCTCATATATTAAGTTTGCTAAGAATATCTGTAAAAAATACAGACTAGTGCATATGTGTATAATTTAATCTATTGTGGGTCAATATGTAAAAACCTACATATTTTTAAACCTACATATTTTAATATATTTAGAAAATAATAAATTGAAAATAGACTAACGGCTTAATAAATACCAAAATGGATTTTTTAAATATTTTATTAATTATCAGAAACTATAAAAACAATCTTATGTGAATGGTGAATTCTGAAATAAAGTTAAAATTCCTTAAAATTCAGAGAAAAAGGGAATAAATAATTTACCTTATTGATTTTCAAGTCAATAAAAACACTTGTCTGAAAATGTTTTAGTTGCGTTATTATCCAGTTTCTCTACTCTTTCATCTCAATTTCTGTCTCAGGTGCTGATGTAGAGATGGACTCTTTCCACACATGTAGAAAGCATTTTCTTCCCTTTTTGAGTAATGGCATTTTTATTTCAATCAAAAAAATGATTGAGCCAGCTTATCTTTGATTTCTACAATGAGAAAAATGAGACAATATAAACAAACCCATGATGGTTTTAATGTAATGTTTTACAAAATACCAATGACATTCTTCACAGAACAAGGGAAAAACAGTCCTAAAATGCATTTGGAAGTCCCAGAATAGCCAAAGAAATATTGAGAAAGAAGAGTGTTGCTGAAGGCATCACAATACCTATTCTCAAATTATACCACAGAAGAACCATAGTAATCAAAACAGCATGGTATTGGCATCAAAACAAACATCAAGACCAATGGAACAAAATAAAGACACAAAGACAAGCCCACATAGTTATAGTTATCTGATACTTAACAAAAGAGCCAAAAAAATATGTTGAAGAAAAGACAAATTTTTTAGCAAATGGTTCTGGGAAAACTGGATATCCACCTGTGGAAAAATGAAATTAGATCCCTATCTCTCATCTTGCACAAAAGTCAAAGTGGATCAAAGACCTAGGAATCAGACTAGAAACTGCAACTGCTAGAAGAAAACACAGTGTCAACCCTCCAATGTATTTGCACAGGCACTGACTTCCTTAAAGACCAATCGAGAAAGTAAAACCAAGAATCAATAAGTAGAATGTAATCAAATTAAAGCATGAAGGGAGAGCCTATGGAATGAGAGAGAATCTTTGCCAAGGGATTAATATCAAGAATATATAAAGAACTCAGAAAGCTTAACACCACAAAAAACAAATAAATCAATCAATAAATGAGTAAAAGAACTAAATACACATTTTTTCAAAAGAAGAAACACACATGGCCAAGAAATACATGAAAAAAAATGTTCAACATCCCTAGCAATTAGGGAAATGCAAATAAAAGTACGTTGAGATTTCATCTCACTCCAGTTAAAATGGCAATCATCAAGAATATAAATAATAATAAATGCTGGCAAGGATTTGGGTGGAAAAGGTACATTATTAGTAGGACTGAAAATTAGCACAACCACTTTGAAAAGCAGTGTGGAGATTACTCAAAAATCTAGGAATGGAACTACCATATGACCCAGCCATCCACTCATTTGTGTTTATATAAAAGAACTAAAATCAATGTAGTATAGCGATACAGCCCCATAAACCTTTATAGCAGTACAACTCACAATAGCCAATTGGAACCAGTCCAGATCCCCATCAATAAATGAATAAATTAAGAAAATATGGTATATACACACAATTAAGTTTTTATTCAACTATAAAGAAGAATTATGTACAGTTATAATGCACTAATAAAAGAAAAATGCAGTTTTTATCCTATAATAAAATGTAAATAAAAATTTAAGATAGTGAGAATTTGAATGAGTAATAAGTGTAATTATAACTACATTATTTTAAAAATTGTATTTACAGAGTATTCTTATTTCCAAGTACCCATGAGAAATTCATATAAATTAACCACACACTGGATCTTAAGGTAAAGCTACAGCTATTTTCACATAAAATAGTTTTATTTTTGAAACAGTTATACATGTATATCTGATCAAAATGCAATTAAATCTGATATTAATAATAAATTGATAAAATTCTAACAACTTGAATATTAAGAAAATTTCTCCTAAATAAATGGTGGATTATGGAGCAAATAAAATACATTTATAGCTATCTCAAAAACAAGAATTTTTTGTTAAAATTTCTGGAATAGGACCAGTTATTAAATGTCTTTTTATTGCCAAGAATGATCAAAAATGGATGAAAGAGCATAACAAACATCTTAATTTGAGTAATTAGGAAAAGAACAACAAGGTAAAGGAATATAAATAAAGAGAGAAATCAATGAATTATTTATGCAGCAGATAATATTAGTATAGCAGGTAGTTCATAGGGAAAAAATAAACAATACAGACACCTAGTGTGGCAACAGGATTCTAAGATGACCTTTGACAATCTTTGCTTCCATAAAAGTAGATTTACTATTTAAATTAATTCTGTATCTGAATGTCTTCCCACACACAAATTTAAACACAGGAAACGACATGCTTTCTAGTTCTTAATGAGTGTTGGTCAATATTGTTAGACTTCTCAAATCTCATTCACTGATCATACATGAAGAATGGGTATCTTGCATAAGTATCCTTTTCTTTAATGAATGATAATGGGTACAATGGATGATGGTGAAATATTCCTTGCATGATTTTTTAAAAAATATGGGATGAATGTTTTCATGATGCTGATATTGCCAGCAAAAGCTGTTTCTGAGCTCGGGATGTAGCTCAGTGGCAGAGCTCATATTTGGGATAAATGAGGCAGTGGGTTCAATATCCAGCAAACACACACACACACACACACACACACACACACACAAACACACACACACAGCCATTTCCATCACTTGTTGAAGTGGTAATGCTTGAACTAGGCCTATCACTTTATGGTCAAATTATGAATCTTCAATGTTGAGCATGAGACAAGAGGATTTCTTCAGAAGATCACATTATGAGATGAATGGTTTGATTGACATTGCTACTCAAGCCCACCATTTAATGATTCTCTCTCTTCATTTGCCAGAAAAATAACCAATGAGTTATTCCTGGGTATGTCTTTAGTTCAGTACAAATGCTAAAATAGAATGTAAACACATTCAGAACCAAAACCATGGAAAAAGTAGATTAAAATCTATTTGCTACTGTATCCTATGTTGAACAAAGTTTGAGCTTTTGAGTGTGGTACCCAGACTAATTACATATTTGTTGGAATGTTGAAATTGGGCTTTAGTGATAAATCTTATAATTTCAAAGATCATCTTCAACTCAAATACTAAGAATTGCCAATGAGCTATCATATTATCACAGATCCTAACGATCTGAACTTTTGAGATGTCTATTTTACCACAGATTAACAAACAAGGGAAACAATCAATTGGATATGGACTTATATATATAGGCTTTTTTTGAGCAAATACAAATAGTTTGGTGAACCTTCCCCCGAATATCAATTCTCTTCCATGTGAAATTCTCAATAATTTTAATAGTCTAATTTTTATTACTTAAATAATGTGATAGGCTAGTGGTGTGTGTTTATGAATGTCTATTAGATGATCTGCATAAATCTAAAGTTGGGCACACTATGTCCCCAAAACAATCATGGAAATTTGAGTCATCAGTGAATAATCAGCATCTAACACGTTGTTGATGTTTAATAAATACTACTTGAATAAACTACTGAATTAATTAATTATTCTTGCTAACTATTTTTAAAAGCCAGTTTGCCAGGCTCAGGAAGATCATTTATGATTAGTTCTTCTCTTAGAGGGAAAAATCTATATTCTCTATTATTTTTGCCATTTTTGTCTTCTGAGAACCCTAAAAAAGAAAACAGCCTGGCACGATGGCGCATGCCTGTAGTCCTAGCTACTCAGGAGGCTAAGGTAGGACGACCACTTGAGCCAAAGAGTTTGAGGCCAGCCTGGACAACATAGTGAGACCCCATCTAAATACACAAACATCCCTCCCCCAAAACTATGTGTTCCATGACAGTTGTTCAAAATATAAGTAATGTCACTTCTTAACTGGACTTTGTCCTCTCAGCTGCACATGGCATATTATTTACTGAGGGGTAAACTAAATTTTCCCGTACATTACTTGTTGATTTCTTTTTTGCAATATCTCAAGCTCTAAAATATTTACCAGGATTTGAAAATTTTTATTTAATATGTCTAAGGTTATTTGTTTATTGATAGGTTTAACCTATTGTAAAAGAGGGTAAATATACTTCTCTCCAAAGAGGACCTGGAATATATAAATATTAACATAGTAATTCTAAATACCCTAACAGTGAACATTAGTATCATGAGTTAAAGCTAAAGGTAGTATTTGCTCACAATAAGACATTGTTAAAGAAATATATATATAGTCAAACATTAAAATACAGAATGACATTATTTCCTTCTAAGGTGGAAATTCTCTTTCCCCCTCTGCTCCCTTTCCCTTTCTCCTCCCTCTTCCCCTGTTTTCTGTTTGATTCATAGGCAAGAAGTTTCCTTAGTGTGCATTGCTGAAGGCCATTGGTTACCCCTTTACACAGCTATTTGGTTTCATCCTTAGCATTCTCAATTCTTATAAAGGAGTTAACAGAAAAAAGCTTTATTTCCTCTTCTTACTCAATATCTCTTTTGCTTTAAATTTACAATTTCTTTACCATGAGAACAATACCAGATACACTCATAGTAATAATCCCTCCTTGATAAGTGACTTATTAAAGTGATCTTTTTATGTCACCCTGTGTACAGAAACTTAATGAAAGCAGCAGCTCGTCAGAAGGCAGCACAGTGGACATTGGTGCACCTGCAGAGGAGCAGCCTGTGGTGGAACCTGAAGAGACCCTTGAACCTGAGGCTTGTTTCACTGAAGGTAAAGACACAAATCCTCATGTTCATTGTTCTCTAGTAGAGAAGAAGGCTTTTGCAGTTGTCCACCCAAGATGAATCACTTAGAATAGACCTTAGTAATAGATCTATTTCAGTTCCCCCTAACGTGTTGACTAATAAAAAGGATCGAAAATCTAGTGCTTTAGTTATCTTCATTGTGTGAAAAAGGTCATGAACACAGAGAAAAATACTTAATCAAAACTACTAATTTATAATTTTTTAAAGAAAATGATAGTTTCACAATAAATTGCATCTTAAGTACTAATCGAAATTCTCATACACAGAATTTTCCTTAAAAGCAAACTTTGACTATAAAAACTAAATGAATCATAAATTCTGAACAGTATTTTTAAATAAAAACATCATTTTTCAATGTATGTTGGAAGAAACAGGGAAATAAGGGCTGCCCTGGATACTTGATATCTAAACAGTGTTGAGCTGGTACCATATAGATAGAAGGGATATGAGACCAAGTGTGGTGGTGCACACTGATAATCCCAGCAACTCGAGAGGCTGAGGCTGAGGTAGGAGAATAGCAAGTTCAAGACCAGCCTCAGCAACTTAGTGAGACCCTGCCTCGAAAGAAAAAATAAAAAGGCTTGGGAATATAGCTCAATTAAAAATAAAAATTAAAAATAAAAATCCTATAGCTAGTATTTCTTATTGTCTGATTTCCTTAAAAATTTGAGTTCGTAAAACATGAGTACATGTTCACATTTTTATTTGGCCTAAAATATTTGAAGTGTTCCTTTATTCCTTATATAAATTATTCACATAACAAAATCCTCTCAAAACTATCTGATCATGTTATCATGAACAGCTATAATAAACATAAATTTAATTCACTTGATAACTAACAACATATTATATTACAAAACTGTTCTCTTTCTCTTTTAAACTATTAGACATGTCTCTTCTTTTCTTTTCCTTTATTCCTTTGTTCCTTAGTTTCCTACTCTTATCTTTTCTTCCCTCCCGTCCTCCATTCTTATTCTTTCCTTTTATTTCTCTTTTTTATTCAAACATACTTTTTTTTTTTTTTTTAATCTTCCACAGTGTTTATAAAGGTACTCAGAGGTATTTGTGGATTTAATTCTGGTGTTTGGGTAAGTGAAAGCAATTTGAGGAAGACCATGGCAAATCAAAGCAGGACCTTGCAAATCACATTTTGCTGAAAATCACATATGCCTTTCTGGAAGCTCCACAAGAAAGCCTAGCATTATTTAAAGGTGTAGCATTATTTAAAGAGATTCATATTATTAGTTTATATTATCTTTAAAAGGGACGTTTTCTGTTTATTATCATTAATGGCCATGGTGAATTCCCTTTCTAGAGTGAATTCAGCAGAGTGCTATAGGATAATATATAAATAAAGCAAGCTACTTTATGTTTATTTGAAATTTACAGTTTTTTTCTTGATTAATAATACTGTGAGGCAGAAAAAGCAAGTAGTATTAGCCAGGGAATCATTAATGAGGCTAAGTAATTTTCACAACTTCACCCGGCTAATGACTGTGCTCTTACTAATCCAGGCTTAAAGAGTAGACCACAGCAAGACAGAGATGGCAATAGTGATGGAAACATCAAACAGGGACAAGTCGAGGGATGTCACAGAAGGGCAGTTATTTTACTTCTGTTTGGACATTATACTTGCAGGCTGTGTACAGAGATTCAAATGTTGTCAAATCAGTGTGGAAGAAGGAAGAGGAAAACAGTGGTGGAACCTGAGAAGAACATGTTTCCGAATCGTGGAACACAACTGGTTTGAGACCTTCATCGTCTTCATGATTCTCCTCAGTAGTGGTGCTCTGGTGAGTCAATGTGGGGCAAAAGTGCTACAGTACTAATTTTTTAGTATCTTTTAACACTGAAACCTTGTTCATCCTTTCTATCACATTGTCTTAGTCTCCAAAGCATGTTTATTAACCCCACCTTTAACTCAGACTATAGACTTAACAAAAAATTATGCATTTCTGGATTTACTTTTATTATGTATACATGCATTTATAATAATCTACAGATAAGTTTTTGCTTTGAGTAAGCAGTCCCCCAAATTTGGCTCTTCTGCTTATTCATTGTAACTAAAGAATAAGAATATTTAATTATTCTTTTTAACAAAATAATAAGCATGGGGTCCATAGTATATAGTCCATGGAAGTTTGTGATTGGGGATGAAAATCTTCTGAGTTCTAATGAATTTTGTTTCTGAGTATTATTAATACTATTACTGCCTTATAGACAATCGATAAGTCCTTAGGGAACACTTCTCTCTTTCCAGTTGTGTTCCCCATTCATGTACTACTGGGAAACAATAAATGTAGGCAACAATAAATATTAGGCAGAATTCCAAGTGATTCATTTTAGCATTAATTTCTCTTTATAAGAATATGTTCATTTCATCAGAATCAATTTATAATTATATAAAAATCATTTAGAAAACTACCACATACCACCATATTGATAGCATTTTAGAAAAACAGAAATAAAGTTAGACATAGATAGATTAGATAGATAGATAGATAGATAGATAGATAGATAGATAGATAGATAGATAGATAGATAGAACAGGCAAAGAGCTTGGCTGCTTGAAACAATTTCAAGTTTCTTTAACTTAAGTTTACTAATCTAGCATAATGTTACAGATTTCACTGATGAAATAAATTTCATTCACATGCTACATTAGATAAGAAATACTCTTAAGTCATTGAAAGGAATGTCTACTTAGAAGTAAAATGTCAGGAGAGGTCCATATTAGAAATATATACATTAGCATCTAAGAAAAAGAATGTCCTCTTGCCATTATTGTCACACAAGGTCTCTTCTGAGAAATATAAACTATCAACAAAATGAAGAAACAAAAAATCAGATAAACTTGGTAAATGTGGTAACATTATGCACTCAGATGATCAATCACAATTTCTGGCTTTATAAAAAACATACGCCTTAACTTTTTATCTCTTTAATTCTCCTTCCTATGGCAAAAAAAAAAGCTAAGGAAGGAAGCAAAAGAATGCAAGAAAATGAATATGGCATTAAGGACTCTTTCCTGAACAAGTCACATTAACTCATTGAATTACATTTTTACTCCTTTCTCCTTTCTTCTGGTTATAATAGCGATGCAGAGTATAATTTTTCCCCTGAAAAATAATTTTAAAACCTTTGTGAATAACAATACAGCAATAACTACTGTTCCTTGCTCTCTCTCCTGTCCCAATGAAGTGTCATGAGCACATAGAATTTTAAAAAGTTTATGGCATTTAATAGTATTTGAAAACTAAAATATACAACATTCTTATTATAGGCATTTGAAGATATATATATTGATCAGCGAAAGACAATTAAGACAATGTTGGAATATGCAGATAAGGTTTTCACTTACATCTTCATTCTGGAAATGCTTCTAAAATGGGTGGCATATGGCTATCAAACATATTTCACTAATGCCTGGTGTTGGCTGGACTTCTTAATTGTCGATGTAGGTATCCTACATTTCTTTGTCTTTTGCTCAATGTAGTTTGTCGTATTTATTCTGTAATTCTGTGATAGTGAACCGCTGACCATGGTTCACATGATATGCTACTAAGCTCACTCCCTAGGTGATCATGTAGTATTTGGAAGATATGGGCTGATTTAGCAATTATTTAAAATAATAGGGCCAAGTCCTTGTCCCATGATTGCAGAATGGCAGCCCTTGAGTGTGTGGGGGTGCTGGACACAGATGACCAGCACAGACCCTGTTGCTGATCTAACCACTTTTTAACTGGCCAACAAGTGCCTGGTATTTCCTTTTGGAAAGATAGATTTTTCTAGAAGAAGTATAGAACTCTGGAATAAAAGTGATAGTTTAGTTGGTCCGTTTCACTCACTCTTCTGAAGGGGGCCGTGTTGAGTGCCAAAAGATGAAATCAGAGTTTCTCCCCTTCTGCTGGTGGCCGAGGTCTGCATAAGCTGTAGGTCTCTGTAGCCAAGAAACATTTTGCAGCTCTTATTGGCGGACTGTGCTCTCCAATGTTCCAGCAGACCCTAGCAGCTCACTGCCAATTTCTTCTTTCTGGGTTTTTTGTCTCATAAATTTGAAAAATTAAATCTACAGAGAAGGATGAGTGAATGTAAGAGTACTATTTATTCAAGTGTGAAGAGAAACAGAAGTCCCACAGAGCAAGAAGGGATCCAAGAGGGGTTACTGCCTGAGTGTGCTAGTCTAGGGATTTATGTAGCACTTGGTTCAAAACTATTGGTTCATATAAGTATGAACCAATATTTGGGATTTGGAAAAGTACCAACAATCATGGTTACCTGCAATCCCATTCAGGTCTACTCCACTTTCGTTTTTGCCCTCCTCAACTGAAAGGTGAGGTCATGGGGTTCATGGATGCATGGAGTCCAGGTTGCAGCGCTGTGTAAAGCTGACTTCTGCAGAGGGTGTTAGTTTCAGGTTCTAGCCAGGCACCGTGGGGTGACAAGTCAGTGCACCCTGGCTTGCCTTGATGTTGGTCTGCAGTGCCTCAGGCCAGTACTGTCATTGTGAACTCCATGCAGCCCCCATCAGTGCTTGCTCTCTGGGCTCCAGCCCCGCTAGGCTGTTCCATAGTCCTGGGACAGGACTTGCCTTCAATAGCATTTAGGTGGATAAAATAGAGAATAAAAAGCATGTTACTTAAATTTTTTTATGTTGTAAATCAAGCAGACTCATGTTTTCATCCCTGCCCGTTTATTAGTTTGAGGCCATTAAGTTACTTGGCCCCTAGTTTTGTAAAATGGTGGTATTATCTGAACAAAATTAAAGGTGCTCAATGAACACTGAGGTAGGTGAGCCACTGTTATAATTAACAAAATATTTTCTTTGATCCAGAAAAGAGTTTAAGGGGTAGAAATAAAAGGTAGGCTGCATAGGTTATTTTTACTTTTTTTTTTGCAGTGCTGGGGATTGAACCTAGGGCCTTGTGATTGCAAGGCAAGCACTCTTCCAACTGAGCTACATCCCCAGCACCAGGTTGCATAGATTATAACTCCATTATAGGAGGTAAGGTGTGCAGAGACTAAAGACATATCTACTTTATTTATTCATTATACTAGAATGTAGGCTAGATTCGTGGCAAGCCCATGATACACCAGACAACTCTTTATATCCAATAATTAACTTTCACTTACCCTAAATTAAGTGTCTAACTTCAAAATTCATTAAATATCATGTTTCATATTATCAATTTGGTAAGATTTCAGCTTTGAAAAATTATGTCCAAAATATCATGACTCAATAGGCAATGGATTTTTACCTAAAGGATGATATTCATCGGGACCATGAAGGTTTCTTATGGAAACTATTTTTAGAGAAGAGCCATACACACCTTAGATCTCCTTGATTCTAAACAAAGGTCAGAATAAAGTGATTTGAGATGTTTAATAATGTCCCCATGAAATGAATGAATTCAGAGAAACCTCAAAAAAGTAATTGCTTCTTCATATTAAAAATGGGAAGAAGTTTCTAATGAGGTTTCAAGCATTAGAAATTAAATCATATTTTTAGTACTCATAAATTTTTACTCCAGATTTTAAATCTAAATTAACCCTTTTGAAACATACTGAATTTAACTTTGTACTACTGTATTCATTACATTTCTGAGTTTTGGAGGTGAAGAAATAAGACTTTAACTATTATTACATTAGTTTTCATAGGTATTATTAAATATTTTAGAAAAACAATTCTATAAAGAATACTTTTATTTTCAATGTCATTTTAATTATTTCATAAGGACCAGTGTATCAATCTGAAAAAGACACAAATAAATATAGCTCAACACAAATAATGTAAAAAGTATGCTAAATATTAGGCAATTTACTACACTTAAAAAAATGAAAATTCTTCAAAAATAGTGTTCAGTGTATAGAATTGCTACTCTTCAAATTAAAATCATAACACTGCCTGAATATGGAATCATGGCAATTTGTGTAGAGAATTAGATTTTTCCATTAGTGTTGCATATTTCATGCAAATTAAATAAATCTATCGATTATTCACTAGTTAGCCATTTGGGGTCAGGTATCATAGCAGAAGTTGTAAATTAGTTTAGCAAATAATAAGGATGTTTTATGATGGAATTACATTTTAAATTTAATTATTTACAAAGAACTCAATTTTAAAAAAGAAAAACAAGGTATTAGTCAACTCCCCATCACCTTTAAATCCAATTAATCACATTAATTTTGACAATACAGATTATAAAAAATTTAATACTATAGTATATTAACTTAGGGTAGAGATTTCTTTTTTTTCTTCTAGTACAATACTAATTTTGTGTTTGATAACTTGCTGTAGGCAAAATGCTAAATTCAGCAGTACCAATAAAATAAAGCACCATCTCTGACATTTTTTTCTACCTGGATTTCTTCCCTATAGCATGATGATGGTGGTGATGATGATGATGATGATTGTTTTGGGGAGTTTCTGGGGATTGGACCCAGGTTTTTACATATACTAAGTATGTGCTCTACAACTGAATGATACCTCAAGTCCCTATTTCATTAATGCTTAATTTTTTTCAACTAATTGCTCAACTCATTTATATTAGTGGAGCAATTATCAAATTACATGGAATTTAGGTCATTTTTTACCTAGCTTTTAAAAATTTAATTATTAGTATATATTGATTGTGTAAATTAGTTGGTTTCATTGTGGCATTTCCATGAACACATGGAAAAAGCATATTAAATATTAGGCAATTTACCACACTTTAAAAAAAGAAAATTCTTCAAAACTGGTGTTGGGTGAATAGAATTGCTACTCTTTGTTACAGTGTATAGAATTGCTACTCTATGCTTTGCTCTTTTCTGCCCTCCATATTGCCCTCTCTTCCTTCCTCTACCCACCTGCCCCACACTAAAAATTCCCCTTTCCACATTCATGTTGACTTTTTTGTCTCCACATATGAGCATAAACATGTGATACTTGTCTTTCTGAATTTTGTTTATTTTGCTTAATCATTATTATCTCCAATGTATCCTGCAAATGACATGATTTTGATTGTTGAACTAGTACTTAATGTCTTTAAAAAATCTGTTTTTGAATTTAAGCTGAAAACACTTCCTCAAAATTTTAAAAGGTTTACTGAAATGTCCAACCATTTGTCTTCTGAATAATTATAAATTAAAATTGCATTTTACAAATTTTACATAATAACTACAGATTGAAGGATAAGAGTTCCATTTATTTATTTATTATTATTATTTGTGTGTGCCTTCAGGTTTCATTGGTCAGTTTAACAGCAAATGCCTTGGGTTACTCAGAACTTGGTGCCATCAAATCCCTCAGGACACTAAGAGCTCTGAGACCTCTACGAGCCTTATCACGATTTGAAGGGATGAGGGTAAGGAAAATGAAACACCTGAAGAATCATATATAGCCAAAATTAAGCTCAATTAAATTTAGAATAAGGAAAACATGCATGCGAAAGGAATGGCAAATCCTTGCAAACGTGCTATTTAATTCTTTTATCTGTTGCATATTTACTTTTAGGTGATATGCAAGAGAATTTAGGCCTCTCTTAAAATGATATAAAATCATTTATCTGCTGTGCTCATCAAAATGACTTTATTCCCTGATTTATTTTGGGAGTTTCCTTGCAATTCTGTATACAAAAAAGCAAATGCATTATTAAAGCATTGATATTATAATTATCTGAAGTGAATTCTATATCATGTACTTCTCCTTTGTGAAGACCCAACTGTGCTTATGACTTTTATTGAAAATAATATGTCACACATGTACATAAGAATGTGTATAAAGGAAAATATGAAGTATCATATAAATTTTGTCTTTATAATGCCAAAGTTTGCATTATTTGAATATATTCAAGGATAGATATTAAATATTAGCTGAACTTTGAATTTTTAAAAGTTACATTTAATATAGCCTCAATTTACAACTGCACATGTCTTCTTAATATAAATAGACAATAAATAAATATTACTTATAAATTCACATTTTGTGACAATAAAGTAAAATATTTATAACAAAATAAATAGAATTTATAATTTTGATTCATTACCATAGGTGATTCACAAACTAACCTTACCTGAAAACACATTGTCAGAATTACACAAAATTTCATGTTGTCCCTTTTAGGAAAACATTAAACCATTCATCATGCCACTTAACGTATTAGAAATTTTGCCACTACTGACTTCTTATTGTCCATGACTTTTATAAAAGCATGAAATATTAATTTATATAAGATGTATCTATAAAAATTTAATTCTGCTTTTTTAAAGGACCAAAATTTTTTTATCTAAAGCTGCTGAGTCCCACAGAACATTGCTCTTTTGTTACCTGAAGTTTGGTCCTGTTTGTAGAAACTAAGCTGTATTGTTAAATTATATTTGCATTTTCTAGGTCACTTATAGCCTATGTTCTGTTCTAAACTAAAATTTATAATAATTGTCACTTTTTAAGACCATCAGACTTGTTTTCAATTTTCCTAAACATATATGAAAACTTTTTCCTCATTAGAAACAGTTCAACACAGTATCACACAAATAGTGCTGCTGTATTTCTCATAGAGACTCCACTTTTTCATTAAAATGTGATCAGAAATTCTCTCCAGGGTATGTAAAAATTAAGTTTGCTTTCCAGTTAAAACATCACTTTTGTTTCAGAGCAGCAGTTTCAGTTCTCAAGAAAAATATGTACATTCTACTTGAAAACATTTTGCCTGAATTAAAATAATATATTTTAAAAGATTTCTGAAACCTGAACAATGCTAAACATTTAAACTGGTATCAACATTTCACATCTGACTTTTTAAAAAACTTAATCAATTTGTGAATTAGATGGCTATTTATTCCAATATAGAGCTCTTTATTTCTATAACAATATAGATACATTTACTTGTTTCAGAAATAACCTGATCTGTATTTATTAAGGAATAGTGCTTGATATATTATAGGAGACTAGTTATTGAATCTTGGAGTTTTGAAAACAAACTCCTTTTAGATGCTGAGAGATCATAAAACTAATCATTTAACATTTCATATTTATTAATATGGTTTCTTGCCTCATAATGACATCAGTGCACCACACTAAAATGACTGAGCTCTTCAACACCTACTTGGCATTGTAGAGTCAAAGTAAACAAACTTATTATTGATTCTATTTTTCTGCTTCTAGTATTTGGATTTTTTTACTGTGCAAAAATAGAATCATGAATGATGATGAAGTTGAAGGTAATATGATTATAGTTGGGAAGTGAAATTTGAATATATTCAGAAACTCTCATTTAATTTTTTTTCTTAGCAACATAATATTGCAATAACTGTGTCAGCATAAATCAGGCACTCATTTTATTTTGTTTTTCTGCCACTTTTCCAAAGCATGTGCTTTTATGCAACACTACTGAATAAAGCATGTTAATAGTGCTTGATAAGAACTTTAAAAGTAATTTTAAAAAGTTATCATCACGTTGCACTTTGTGTTTTGCATGTTTTATGCACATTTCTGGCTGACAGCTTTTGAACATTTATTGTATTTCAAATTTCCAGTCCAAATTTTCCAACTTGTAAAATTGAACTGAGTGAATTTATGTTGTGAATACCTAGGGTAAAATAAAATTTGTATTTCCATTTGTATTTTTCAATTTCCTAATCTAGGTAATCTTAAATACCTTTTCAAAAGAACTCAAGTATTAATTGATAGGGAAACAGACAGAGAGCATCATATACAAAACGTAACACCAAATGTTCTGTCATATCAGATTTCTAACTAATAATAAACTATATATTTCTATTTTATATAGGATAATCTTGCTCCAACTTGGATGGGGTGGAGCGCTGGTTCCTCCCCTCAGCCCTTTATTATGGGTACTGTATTACCCCTTTTGTACCTTTACTCCTTGCACTGTGACTTATGTGTAGTGGGGTGAGGGAGGGCCTGGGAAGGGTGCAACTGCACCACAGTAGGATATTTACTTCCTAATTCACAATTTTTATTTGTCTTAAATTTCTTTTGGGGAAAAATTACCTTTCTGCATTTACCTTTTGTGGATTTTAACCACAATGGTTGATATCTTCATGAAGTATCACTTAATATGATTTACTTATGTATATATTGAATTATCGACTTATGGGGTCATTATTTGATTGGTGAGGGTGGGGAACCCTGGTGTAGGACAATTGTGTGAAAAAAAATTAACTCATGCAGCTGAAGATATGGTTTGAGGTGTACATACCTTGCCATTTAGCTTCTTGGTCTGGGTTCTGAAAATGGCCAGCTTCGTGCTATCAGTCTGTTGTTATGTGTGAGCAGATGCTAAGGTGTAACATTCCAGGTTTCATATGACTGTTTTTGATTGTATGACATTTTCATTTTTTATTGTGTGAGTTTGTAGGGTTTATTCTCAAAATGTTACAAAGCAAAAATATATTAAGAAAGATTGAATAAGCACTCATCATTTATGTCTTCAATTTTAAAAAAGTTAATATAAAACAATCAATTTATTTGAATTATGCAGAATAGAACACTCACCTAAAAATAAAACAGAAGCATTGTAAGTGCTAAGATAGAAATTAGGGCTGAGTATGGTAGTTCAGTGGCAGAGCACTTGCCTAGTCTACATGAGACCATGGATTTTATCCCTTGAAATACCACAAAAAGAAGAGTAAAGAAGAGAGGAAAAGGGAAGAGAAATATATAAACTCAATTCTATAGAATAATTCACTATCGACTAAATTTCTAGGATCTCAGAAGATATCATGGTAAAAACAAAAATAAAAACAAAGCTTTATATTTAAGTTTAGGAATATTGTACAAGAAGAAGAGTTTATATTTTTGAGGTAGAAACCACAGGGATTTTTGTTTGGCTAATTGATATATCTTTCAAAAATAATTGCCTTAATTAAACCCCATAAGCCAAATTTCATTGTTAGATTTAAAACAAAGATTTTGTTACTTTTTTCCATATTCAAAAACATATGATTTTTATTTTCCCTACTTTTGATTTTTATTCATATAATGTTTTCTGTATTTCAAGTAGAGTAGCATTAGAATCCAACCACTAGTATTGATTCATTAGGAATTTCCTTTATTTGACATCTCTTTTTATGCATCTGAAAATCTCACTTTGTTTTTTCCAATTCATTCAGACCAATTCCGCCCTGCATTCCCCATATGGGAATCAATTACTGCAGTTCCCTAGAGACAGAAGAGTTAATACACCTCCCTCTGCTGAACCAAGGCTGAGGCTCTTGGGAAAAGACAATTCTTTTTATGATCCTTTGCTGTCTAATGAAATCTTGAATATGAATGGACCTTTGTATAGTATATTTCCCAATAATATACCAAATGTTTTTTTTAAGACAAAACTTTTTAGTGCTTCAGATGTATAACAACTTTGCAAATCAGATCTCGAATTACACTGCTACAGAGCACTTGCTTGCATCTAATTCAATAATGAGAATTAATTTTAACTGAAAACTGGTCCCTGTTCCAAAGTAAATCTCAAATTCATTACTTTTTCCCAAATTTTTCTTGTCTTTAGTTCTTCAATCATTCTTCTCCCATACCTGGAAGTAGCAGTTTAAAATTATGCTCTGATCAATAATTACTAAGTTAACCTTTGCTTCATTCATTCATCCAATCATTTTTATTTGCCCATATTGAAACATCACTCTTTGTAATATTCATATATTCCAGACACTCAAAGTCTTGGAAGATTCATATATACATTTTTGCATATTACATTTTTTAAAAATTTATAATCTGTAAGGATTACACAAATACGATGAACAATATGGGTAACAAAAGAGTGAAAGGAAATCTTAGGACAAGTGATAGGAGAGACTGGAAAAAGAGCATGAGATACTACTTTCTGAACTTAACTGTTTTAACTTCATCTGTCTTATTTGCCAAATGAGGACACAATACTAAATTATCAAATTTTCTCTACAGTCCAGTCCAGTGCTAGAATTCTGATTCTTGAATTCAAAGGAGAAAACTCTAGTCTCTATTTAGGAGACTAAATGAAGATGAAGTTAGGAGTGTGGTTTGAATTAAAGCCTCTCAGAAAGAAGAGTATTTAAGAAGGAGAGATTTTGGATGAGGAATTTCAAAGGAAATGGCATCTCAATTCTCTGGCAATTATATTAGCACATGGTAACTCTATTAGTTGGGGTGGCATCAAGGGTAGGTGGCCAGGGAAGTTAAAACTTGAGGTGTGGATTGTGGAGTGATATGCTTACCATGATGAGGAAAATATTTTTGTAATCACTGGGGAACCATTAAATAATTTAAAAATAGGACTTAAGGAAGATTAATTCATCTTACATGTATAGAAGGCAAGAGAAAGGAGAGTTTGACAATAGTGCAAGTAGAAAGTAACTGAGGGCAGGATAAATATGGTGACCATGAGGATGGAAAAGTGACAAAAGTGAGAAAAGGTCTGAAAAAAAGTGAGAAAGGTTTGTGAAAAGAGTGTAAGAAATAGCTATACAGAAATGCAAG
This sequence comes from Sciurus vulgaris, assembly GCF_902686455.1. Lineage (NCBI taxonomy): Eukaryota > Metazoa > Chordata > Mammalia > Rodentia > Sciuridae > Sciurus > Sciurus vulgaris. The sequence goes on along the minus strand of NC_136463.1, from coordinate 120,389,915 downwards.
AAAGTGTCTGCTCATACTCTAAATTTAATGTTGAATGTGAAACTATGTATTTTAATATGCAATTTTTGTATAACAGCAGAAAGAGCATTTTAGTGTGGATGACAAGTAAAATATTCAGAAAAGGATGGAAATGAATAATAACTTGATTTCAGCTTTCAAATCTCATCTAAAAGAAATCTGACTGTATCCATACATTTAGAATGAAATATAAAATATGGTTTTATTCAGTCAATTTTAAGATAGACAATAAAATAACATAAGGTGTTTCAGGTTGGTCAACTGCGTAGGTCACATTATCTGGTTCTCCCTGGATAACTAACTCAACCTGAGTTAACTTTTTCATATCCATTCCCCATGCTATCATTACTGGTTTCATTATTTCCTTTAGCCCACTAATCACACTGTCTTATATCCTCAGAAGGCCTAGAGTTCTGTAGAGACTTCAAACAGGGCTTGGAAGTATAAGGAATGGGTTTTTGTATTTTTTTATCCAGACAGATACAAAATTTTGTTCTAAAAGGACACTGGCATCAAAAGACAAATATAAGGTTATTTTGGTGCCTGTTTACTTTGAATCCCAATTGACAAGAATAATAGAGGTACATAGGTGAAATTAATCTCACCTTTTAATGTTCAGTCTGAGACATCAGCCACTTGCAAGCATTTTAGAGTTTGTCTTTATCTTCCCTCTTAGATATTCATGTGCAGCTCCAGTGGGAACTATGGAGAAGGAAGCAAGGACTACAGTGTTGTCAAATATGAAAACTCACATTTTTAATTTGTGGTCCAGAAATAAAGATAAGAGGGGGTAAAAGCCTATTTCCATAGGAGAAAAGTAGATAATAACTGAGTACAGAACTTAAAGCAATCACATCAGATTTGGGAACTGCGTATGGTATCCCTCCTTTTCTTATTTTCTTAAGAAACCAATTACTGTTTCATTTAAAATAAGTTTATTGGATTAAACTCAGTAAATGAAACAACTTATATGACTGGAGCTTGAAATAAACGATGTGATGATCTAATGAAATACATAATGCTAAATTGTCTTGCTTCTTATGCAAAAATTATTATTAGTCATAGCAATGCATGATTAATTAAGGCCAAAATTATATTAGGTATTATATGATATTCTTATTTTTATACCTCTGAATTTTTTATTTATTTTAAAAGTATAATAGTCGAATCAACTCATGCCCAAATGTTTTAGTTTTGTTCTTTAATATATTGCCTTCTTTAAATGAGTTAATCTTCTGTATAGGATTTCCAACTTCTCTTTTTTCTAGTAAGCTGCACATATTCTGTCTTCATCTGGCAGCAAGTTACTCTGATTTTGCTTTTCCTTTAATCTGTTAAAACTTCTCCCTTTTCTAAGCTTTTCAAAATTTTCTTTGTTATATTGCCTGTATTTGTTTTCCTAAGCATATTACTTGCGAAAAAGTGGATTTCATTTCAATATATTTTTTACTTTGATTTTAAAAGCATACTCTAGGACAAGTAGTTCCTGATAGGAAAAAAAAAAAAATAGAAAGACTAAAGATTACTAGGGGAATGTCTTTTCTTTTTTAACCAATAAGAATTCTGACTTTTCTTTTTTTCCATTTGTGTATTAGGTGGTTGTGAATGCCCTTTTAGGAGCAATTCCATCCATCATGAATGTGCTTCTGGTTTGTCTTATATTCTGGCTAATTTTCAGCATCATGGGCGTAAATTTGTTTGCTGGCAAATTCTACCACTGTGTTAACACCACAACTGGTGACATGTTTGAAATCAGCGAAGTGAATAATCATTCTGATTGCCTAAAACTAATAGAAAGAAATGAGACTGCCCGGTGGAAAAATGTGAAAGTAAACTTTGATAATGTAGGATTTGGGTATCTCTCTTTGCTTCAAGTTGTAAGTGAACACTATTTTCTCTGAAATATTTTATTGTTCAGAATAATAACAAAGTAATGACTACGTCTATTATCAAGTTACTAAGAAGAACGTTTATAGCCTCTTTTTGTAATTTTGATTTATTAGTACAAGTTTGTGAGCCCCGGTGGATGGAAACTTCATTACACGTGCAAACATGGTCAATATGGTCAATAGTGACTGAGTATATTTTTCTTTTTTTTTTTCCAGATTCCTTTCACTTCCCATATGAACAAGTTGATCATTAAATCGATAACTTTGCTATCAATTTTTTCTATTGCAATTGAAAACTTTTTTCACTGACGGAGCACCTCTCTCCCTAACATATACTTAATACCCAATTAGATTGTAAATGATTTGTAGGAATCAACTGCTCTTTAGTTATATTATTCTGGATTGGAGATTCAAGAATGATATTTAAGTTTTATAAATAAATTCTCACAATAAAATGGAAATAACACTTAAGAGCACCTGGACACAGAAATTAAACACAAATAACTATTGTCTTAACTCAAATGACCTTTAAGTACCATTGTTTAATTCTATTTTATCCTAAATATCCTACTATGTATATAATGCTAGTTTTCTAGAAAATGTAGTACATAATTAATAAACACAAAAAACACAAAAGATGACAAAACTAGAAACATTATTATGCCACTTTTATCTGCAACCTCATTGCAACAAAGCAATGATTAAAAATGGATCATTTAAAAAATATAGCTGAATGATGCTGCTCTGATTTGTCTTCTAAAAACTCAGCTTTAATACAAAAACAGAGCCTGTCTAATTTCTTCAGTTGTGCTTCTATTGGGTCTTTAGGGCAGAAATCTATTTTTGTTCACTGGGATGACATTTTCAGTTGTTCAACCAGAACGATCACTAAGCAAACAACCTAACACTTGTCAAAATCCTCTTATCGTTTTCTTTGGTGTCTGTGCTATGATTTCAATTCCTTCCACCTTTTTGTTGAAAATTCTTGTTTTTCTTCTGGACATTTTTAACCTACTCTTTAAAATTTTTTTTTTTTTTTTTTTACTTGTAGAAGGCACAATATCTTTATTTATTCATTTGTTTTTATGTAGTGCAGAGGATCGAGGCAAGCACTTCACCACTGAGCTACAGCCCCAGCCCCTTAATCTACTCTTAATGTTCTTGCAATCAAAATATTGACTTAGAGAAATCTAGCAAAAATGATTTATTTAATAGTACAGTAAATACAGAATAACGTTTCTTTAGACACTTATCCTATTTACTAGTATCCGCACTTGTAAATGTCACCAAAGCATATTATTTCCTCTATAAAACTGAGGAAAGAAAATTTGAATATTTTAAGCAATCCTTAAAAATGCTAAGATCCTGAAAATATAAAATCCTTTACAAAGCTATTAAATAAATTCTGCTACTTAAAAAAAAGTGCCTTAAATACTGCTTCATAGTTGACTTTATACAGAATCACCTCTGTTGATTAGTAATTCCTTGAAATTTTTCCGTGAATCTACTTTTCTATTCCTGCTTCAAGTTTGTAAAGGACTTGTTCTAGCTTTCACTGACCAAAGCCCTTGACACAGTCAACATTTCTCTTTGATGTTCAAAATATTTCTATTGCTAAGAATCTTAACTTTCTTTTTCCATCACAACATATTCATGTGACTTTCTTCTCATGATGCTACCACTCTACAGTGTTAGAATTATAAAACAGATACTAATACAGATACTGAAAACTCTTAGGCCCCTTCATTGGCTAAAGAATAGTCATATTACACCCACAGAGCTCAAAAATTCATGCCCTGTGTCCAGTAACCAATTACAATAAATTATTAGATTTGGAATCCTTTAAACTGAATACCAAGTATCTACTATATTGTTTTCCACTTCTCTTGCCTTCTGTGCAAGAAGTACAGAGAAGTGGAATGTAAGATTATTTCTGCATGTTTGGCTTCAACAGTCGTAAAGGAATAGCTTCAATAGTTACTTTATATGTATATCATATGATCCTTAGGTTGTTATAAAAAGCAGAAATCTAAAATCAGTAACTTTAGATTTTGACAAATGATAATCAGATCTGATTTTTTTCTTTTTTGGCTGTTATAGATATGATCAAATGTGTTTACATATGTAAGACTTTCTGAAAGTGGTCGACCAAATTGTAATAGCACTTTAAATTTCATGAATTCATTAATTCTAAAGAATAGAGAATTACTTATAAGTTGATTATCAAGCAGGATGATCTATAAAATGACCATTTTTTAAATTTTGTGATTTTGGTCCAATCCAAAATCCCTATAAACTTGTTTTGAAATATTTTTCAAAAACATTTCTTTAAAATGTATCTTTAAGAATATTTATGAAACATCTGAAGTATTTTTACTCCAAAGTAAAACATGAATGTCCTTTTTAATAGGCTACATTTAAAGGATGGATGGATATAATGTATGCAGCGGTTGATTCCAGAAATGTAAGTATTCTTTGTATCATAGCCTTTTTATAATACTGATAAGGTGCTTAAATTAACTCAACAAAACAAATGTAATGAGTCTATGTTGTTTAAATATATTCGGGAAAATATATGACTCAGTTCAATACTTGAGTATAGCAACGTTTATCAGTAAGATCCCATTAAGATAAATTAAAAGCATGAATTATTTTGAAAGTCAAAGGAAACATAAGCTCATAAATTTAATAACTAACAAATGTCCTTTTTGTTAATATTTTTCTATTTCATTTCCTTTTTATCCACAAATTTTATAATCAGTAGTAATTTTGGTTTGCAGAAGCAGGTGTGAACAAATATATGATTGCCATCAGTTGCTGAGAGGTATAATTACCCACTGTATTAAACAACATCAAAAGCTGCAGATACTGTCTTGGGACCTCAGATTTCCATAGCGGTCTCTTTCAAATTCATTCTGTCATATGATGTCTACATCCATAAATTGATTAGATCCTTTGACAATGTTGTTATCACTTCTTTGGCTAGTAGATTCCTCTAAGTATATATCACCTAAGACTTATTTATCTAACTCCAGCCTCTTCCATGCTTCAATATTTGAACTGACATCCATATTTATTCTAATTTTAGTCTTCAAAACATTGTGAAATTTAGTATTGCTATTGCCTTCCTCTTCCCTTTCTGAGGTCTCATCTGTTTTAAATCGTGATCCATAAAGATAACTTTAACAACTTTTGTCCCTGTAGTTTTTAGACTGAACTCATAATTTGATCTTTATCTTTCTTGAAGCCACAAGTGACTTTTCCTTCTATGCCGAGTACCTTCCAGATAGCCTCCAGAATTGTGTTATTTCGCCTTTAAGTATATTTTGCTTTATGGGTTTGGTCAGTTTTAATTCTACTGTCACTAATAAGAGTTGAATGTATCTGGGAAGTAGGTGTAGTAACTCTTTACTTCTTTACTATCTTAAAAGAGCACCATGCCTAGTTATTATACATAAAATATAGAGGTTAAATTATGAATTGAGGATTTATAAAATGAACTTTCCAGTTATGTCTATTCAATCTGAAAAATCCAGCAAATGCTATAATGTCGGGGTAGGATGCCAAACACATAAATATTATTTGCTACATACATTCTTGCATATATGAATGATTGTTTCTAAATGTATTCTACAGGTATTTGTAGAAGTAATTTTCACTGATTTTTAAACTACTAAAAAACTTTATACATCTTAAAAACCTGCCAGATTTAATTGGTTACTACCCAAATAGCAAAATATTAATTGTAGTTACACAAAATAGATTCTAGAGTGTCATAATGACAATATTTTTTCACATGAAAATATCACTAAAGAATAATTTTAGAGATTTTTTTAGAGTTAGTTGACACAGGGAAAAATGCTGAAATATTACTAAGTACATTATTTTCTATAATCATGAAAAAGGACCGGTGATATTTCCCACATTAAAATAAATTGTAATGTTTTGCAAAATATTCTCCTTTGGTAGGTGGAACTTCAGCCCAAGTATGAGGAAAGTCTATACATGTATCTTTACTTTGTTATTTTCATCATCTTTGGGTCCTTCTTCACCTTGAACTTATTTATTGGTGTCATCATAGATAATTTCAACCAGCAAAAAAAGAAGATAAGTATTTCTACTATATTCTCTCTTGAATTAGAAAAATTAATATTTAGAATACTTTATTCATCAAAAGAGTACTTGAATTCAGAGAACAAGTGATTCTATATATGAAAATCTATTTTTTTTTTTTTCTGTTTCTCTGCCATCAACTACTGCTCTCTTTCAGGCTGAAGAAAGCTGAGAATGAATGTTCACATTTCTGTTTATAGGTTCACAAAACTCTGCTCTTTTTTCTTTTTTAATTAAGAATCAACATTGCCTGTCTTTTGAAAGAAAATAATTTCTAAAAAACTGCAATAAAAACAAAACAAAACAAAAAACTTTAGGAATGTTCCACTTTGCCATGTTTTATCCTTGTAAATCCTCAGGCTCCTTTACACACATCATCCTTTAAAAGATTACTAGAGGTTGAAAAGTGGGAGAAAAGGGGAGATAAGTGGAGACCAGATTTAATCAATGTACACTGTGTCCATATATTGCAGTGAAATACAGAGCCCCATTGATATGTACAATTAATACATATTAATCAAAAATTAAAAATGAACTTAGAATCTTTGCAAGAAATTAAGCACGAGATATAAACTTTCTCAAGTGTTTCTTTTCATACTTTTCCCCTTCATTGATTCCTTTTATAATTTCCATTACTTTCCCTCAGATATTTAATTATAACCTATCACTTCTGGTCTTAAATTGTACAGTTTTTTTTGTTTGTAATTATCGTTTATGAAGCTCATTTTATTGTTTAAATATGTTCAGTATAGAAAGCATGGAAAGTAAACACATGTCACCACTTGGGATAACCACTATCCACATTTTATGTTCTATTCAAAGTGTTTCTATATATATTCTTATGTTAAAATTCGTCTTTTATCTACAACTTAAAATTATATTCAACAAAAGTATTTCCCATTTTCAAGTCTTCATGTATACATTATCAGAAATTATTTAACCATTCCCTAAGGTTGATAATTTAAATTGCTTCTAATCTTTAATGATTTAAACAGTACCTTGTCCAAAGTTTTTGTGTCCAAGAAAGAATAAAAGAAAAAGAAAATGGGTTTATAATTATTACTTAGTATAAATTCCCAGAGTGAAGTGTTTTGCTTCTCCAAAATAATGTAGGCATCTGAACTGCCAGTTAATATATATAAATGTGCACATGGCATTATTCCCTTGCTGGCGTCAAACCTTTTTTTTTTTTTTTAATATTTAGTATTTGATAAGATGAAAGCTACATTTATTTTAATTTTTATATCTTTTCTTACTAATAGATTTTAATGTGATTTTAACTGCTTCTCAGCCACTTGAATTTCTTTATGTACTGTTACTTCTCATTTTCTTATTATGTAATCATTAATTTTTTTTCACTACAAAACATTCTGTTCCTAATGCTAACATTATTCTCTTTACTAATAGCATTGCCTTGTCAGTATCAAGCTACTCCATTTCACTCATCAGCCTGTGTCCAACCCTCTTTCCCTACTATCCTTTCTCACACCTGCCATACTTAGGATTTCTGATTCATCCCTCAACTGGTCCACTTCTCTTTCCATTCCTTTGTTTCAGTTCTTGACACAGTCAAGTGACTTTTCATGACTAAGTTCAAACCATCTTGCAACATACATCTCTTTAACTCTTTGCTTCATTTGAATAAGAAAATCATTGTATTTACATTAGAAAAGTAATATGTAGCCAGGTACAGTGGCACACTCCTTAATTCCAGTGACTGGGAAGGCTGAGGAAGGAGTTTGAGTCCAGCCTGGGTAACCTAATGAGATGCAGTCTCAAAATGAAAACTAGGTAAAAGGGCTGGGGATGAAGCTCAGTAGTTGAATCCCCTGGGTTATATCCCCAACACAAAAAAAATGTAATATGTGTATGTAAGGGACTAAATATTTAGTATCTCAGTGAGCCAAATTTTACTACTCACTGAGTATATGATCTTAGGTAAGCACTTACAGTTTCTGTTTTTTCTTTCTCAATATAATAATAATAATAATAATGTCAATTTTGAATGAGTATGAGAATTAAATGAAATTACAGGTCCTACAAAATACTTTAAATTGCTTAAATTTCAAATCCTCAGCATAATCATGCTAATTGGTTCAAAATTACATTACCATTTTTAACTGTCCCTTTTTATTGTAATTGAAAAATTATGCACAAATGGACACAGTTTTAACCAGTTTTGATTTTTCTTTTCTATACTTTGGAGGTCAAGACATCTTTATGACAGAAGAACAGAAGAAATATTATAATGCAATGAAAAAATTAGGATCGAAAAAGCCACAAAAACCTATACCTCGACCAGGAGTAAGAAATATCAAATGATATGGGGAAAAAGTATACAAAACCAAAAACTTGTATGAGTTTTCTCACAGAAGAGAAATCAGTTAACATTGCCAACAACAAAATTTTCTTTCTATTTAGAGTGTTGTTAATTCATACTTTTATGGTAATGGTTAAAAAAAAAAAAAAAAACTAAACTAAAGACTGAACAAGAAGACATAAAATGTACCTTTGTCTTCAAAAGATTTAGAACTACGCAATTAGAATCCAAATTAAATGGCCAGAGGAATCGTAGATGATTTTAGCTGCAGAGAGAGTTAATTATCTCTTTGTAGAGTAGTTGCTATTTAATGCCAGGAAATGGGTGAACCTCAGGATGGGGCTAAGGAACAAGTGACTTCCTACTAGATTAAGATGTTGGTGAATTGTTCAGTGAAGTAAGACTTTACTTTCATTTTATGTTTCACTAGAAGTACTGAGTGTTTTGGAGGAGGAAAGAATTTCAGCAACTCCCACTTGTATTGACCATAAATTAAGAAATTACTAATGTCTTACAAACCAAGGTTGAAAATTACATTTCAACACAATAAATAACAATCCTCATATTTCCTCATATTTCTAAACAAGCTGTGAAAATGGAGGGGCTTTGCTCACAGTAACAATTTTTATGACAATGATCATTGAGCTTTAATTCCTTGGGAGCATCAGAGAAAATTCATAACACTAGGCCAGTATTGTTTTCTTGAGAACGATGAGAAATATATACTTATTGATACTTATTACTAGAAGTAGAAATGAGTCAATAATGTGTATAGAAAATGTAAGATAGTAAATATCCCTAGAATTTTTTAATGGTCAGGGAAATAGGCAGATGATGTCCTTCAATGTCTGACAGTGGCCTACAGTGTCTGAATAGAACTACAAATCAGTGACAAAATGTGAATTATTTTTTCTTTTAACATCAAAACAAGGAATGTCATTCTGGTCTGATTATCCCTGTGGAGGTTCAGCATTTTGTTTCTGACATTCCAGTGGAGACTGTTTAGTGGAGAAATATCACTATTGCCATATGTGGAATTTAACTGTATGTATCCTGGGATTTCCGAGTTCCCTTTAATAATTCTTTGAGAATAAAGGAAATTGAATATTAATACTATTATATTTTGCACTACAACTGATCATAGTGCAACTGATCATGGGAAAGTTTGGTAACATCAAATCAAACAGGTTTTTCACCTCATCATTTTGATATGTTGATATGCATTTTGTTACCTTTGACGGGAGTGTATAATGTGATGTTTCCTATCAGAAACTCTTTGGACAAGGAGTCATTATTCTGAGGAATACATCCAGACAAACAGCAATTTAGATAACTAAATTTTAATTTTCAATATTCCATAAACCATCCCTGACAAAAATCAGGGTCAACAATGATGTACAATACTAGAAAGTGAATTAATGCAAAAATTTCTGATGCATATGCTAATGTGAAAAAATAAAACTCTGTTGCTAAAAGCATTTCTGTTTCTCTACAGAACAAATTTCAAGGAATGGTCTTTGACTTTGTAACCAGACAAGTTTTTGACATAAGCATCATGATTCTTATCTGCCTTAACATGGTCACAATGATGGTGGAAACAGATGACCAGAGTGAATATGTGACTAACATTCTGTCACGCATAAATCTGGTGTTCATTGTGTTGTTCACTGGAGAGTGTGTCCTGAAACTCATTTCCCTCCGCCATTATTATTTTACCATTGGCTGGAATATTTTTGATTTTGTGGTTGTCATTCTCTCCATTGTAGGTAAGAAATATTCAAAATCTCTCAAATTCAGTTCAAAAAAAGTGAAAGGTAGAACCATCAACTTTGAAACAGAGGTCCTCCCAACATTTAATCACTGTGAATATTTTGATGCATTTCATCCAGGAGTGTTTGTTTTTCTTAAAAAGTAGTTTTCTAAAATATATTAGTATTGTATTCCATTCTGTCCATTTTAGATACTGAACACATTATTTGTCAATATAGTAAAACCTCCTTCAATTGAAATGGAAGTATGCTATTAACTAAGATAAAAGGGTTTTCAAGATGTTGATAATGAAGATGTTATATAGTATTTAGAGGGTTCTTTAGAAGAGGACTAAAATTTTAGTCTGGTAATCAGGAAAGACATTATATTAGAGGCAAGCTATGGAGACACCAGCATGTAGATACTGGTGGAAGCTAGTTGAAAGATAAGGAAAAACATAGTGAAAAGATAATAAAGACATGGACTAAATGTTAGTAGATACAGAGATTTTCTACCTTACCATAAAAATGAGTTTTTACTAATCATGCACAAATGGGGTAAACTAGAATGTCATTTCCTTAGTCATGCTTCAAAGACTGGAATGTGCAATACAGCTCATGAACAATAGCTCATTTCATAAAAGATACTAGAAAAGCTCTTGTGAAGGGAAGACATCTCTGTGTGTAGGCGTGAAATGTTCACTCTCGCCTAAATGAGAGAAAACTTTGTTGGGCAGTTTTTCATATCATCCCACGTTGAATAAATTGGCCTTAAATCCAATTCATATATTATATGTAATCTTTGATTCCCAACCTAATCCATGATTATAATCCTTTCAACTCAAAGGCATTTACATTTTTGAGCTATTCTTCAGAATAGTCTTTATTTAAAAGGAAAATGGGGAAAGAAGCTTAAAAAAGAAAATTGATACCAATATCAGGGAATCAAAATGAACATTAGCCTTGGATTCTTTCAAATGGAAGCTCAGAGAAACATCAAGTTCACAGATGCAAACAGCATCAAAAACTACTTTTGGATAGTAAGGTATAAAACAAGGATTTAGGATTTGGAAATTTTAGAAAAAAGAAATTATATTTATATGAATTTATACTAACATTATTGGCTGCTGTTGTTCAGCCAGGCTTGTGCATTAATTTATTTTTTTAGATTCTGAGTTGGGAATGTAAGGTAAAAACAGATTAGCAACATCCCTCAAAGACAAAAATACTGTAGTATTTAATTTATTGTTGAATGTCAAAATCAAAGGTTATTCATAATTTAGATAAGATAGATAACAAACACAAAAGGGTCCAATTGTTAACAATTTGTGAATATAAATGGAGAGTAGGTAAGTATTTATTGTATTATTTTGCAACTTTTCTATGGTAAATCTGGATTGCATATACATTCAGTCCTCCATATCTGTGGGTTCTACATCTGTGTGTTCTTTGTTTACAAATCACAGACAAAAAAAATTTATAGAAATTTGCATCTCTATTGAACATGTACAGACTCCTCTTGTCCTTATTTCCTATATAATAAACTATAACCTACTTATATAGCATTTACTTTGCATTATGTATCATAAGTATTTTAGAGATGATTTAAAGAATACAGAATGTGTTTACATTATATTCAAGTACTATACCTATTTGATGGGACTTGAGCATCCATGAATTTTGGTATCCTAGGAGTGGAAGGGAGTCCTGGAATCAGCCCCCTGTAGATATTGAAAGATGATTGAATTATGTCTAGGTGATATTTAAGAAACATAATTGAATTTCAGTCCTCTGAACTTACCTTGGAGCCTTAAAAACTTAAGTGTTATTTTAATGAATAATTTTTTCACTGTTTGTATTCTCATTTTTTTTCTTTTCTTTTCTTTTTTTTCTTTCTTTTTTTTTTTTTTTTCATTTATTTGTGCTATTTATCCACAGGAATGTTTCTTGCTGAGCTGATAGAAAAATATTTTGTGTCCCCTACTCTGTTCCGAGTGATCCGTCTCGCCAGGATTGGCCGAATCCTACGTCTGATCAAAGGGGCAAAGGGGATCCGCACACTGCTCTTTGCTTTGATGATGTCCCTTCCTGCCTTGTTTAACATTGGCCTCCTGCTCTTCCTGGTCATGTTCATCTACGCCATCTTTGGAATGTCCAACTTCGCCTATGTTAAGAGGGAAGTTGGAATTGATGACATGTTCAACTTTGAGACCTTTGGCAACAGCATGATCTGCCTGTTCCAAATCACCACCTCTGCTGGCTGGGATGGATTGCTGGCACCTATTCTCAACAGTAAACCACCTGACTGTGACCCTAATAAAGTTAATCCTGGAAGCTCAGTTAAGGGAGACTGTGGGAACCCCTCTGTTGGGATTTTCTTTTTTGTCAGTTACATCATCATATCCTTTCTGGTCGTGGTGAACATGTACATTGCTGTCATCCTGGAGAACTTCAGTGTTGCTACTGAAGAAAGTGCAGAGCCCCTGAGTGAGGATGACTTTGAGATGTTCTACGAGGTTTGGGAGAAGTTTGATCCTGATGCAACCCAGTTCATGGAATTTGAAAAACTGTCTCAGTTTGCAGCTGCTCTTGAACCTCCTCTCAATTTGCCACAACCAAACAAACTCCAGCTCATTGCTATGGATTTGCCCATGGTGAGTGGTGACCGAATTCACTGTCTGGACATCTTATTTGCTTTTACAAAGCGTGTTTTGGGTGAGAGTGGAGAGATGGATGCCCTCCGAATACAGATGGAAGAACGGTTCATGGCTTCCAATCCTTCCAAGGTCTCCTATCAGCCAATCACTACTACTTTAAAACGAAAACAAGAGGAAGTATCTGCTGTTATCATTCAGCGTGCTTATAGGCGACACCTTTTAAAGCGAACTGTCAAACAAGCTTCATTTACATATAATAAGAACAAACTCAAAGGTGGGGCTAATCTTCTTGTAAAAGAAGACATGATAATCGATAGAATAAATGAAAACTCTATTACAGAAAAAACTGATCTGACCATGTCCACTGCAGTTTGTCCACCCTCCTACGATCGGGTGACAAAGCCAATTGTGGAAAAACACGAGCAAGAAGGAAAAGATGAAAAAGCCAAAGGGAAATAAACAAAAACAAATAAAAATAATTGGGTGACAAATTGTTTACAGCCTGTGAAGGTGATGTATTTTTGTCAACAGGACTCCATTAGGAGGTCAATGCCAAACTGACTGTTTTTACACAAATCTACTTAAGGTCAGTGCCTACAATAAGACAGTGACCCCCTTGTCGGCAAACTGTGTGACTCTGTGTAAAGGGGAGACGACCTTGACAGGAGGTTACTGTCCTCACTACCAGCTGACACTGCTGAAGACAAGAGACAAAGTGGCTACGCAGACTGTAGGGACCAGATTAACGGGGTGCAAACCTATAATTTGGGGATTGTTTAACATGAAACACTTTAGTGTAGTAATTGTATCCACTGTTTGCATTTCAACTGCCACATTTGTCACGTTTTTACAAACTCTGTTAGTGGATTCATCTTTTTTTTAATCCATATGTTGTTTGTTATATGTGACTATTTTTGTAAACAGGATTTCTGTTGGGAAATAGACTCAAGGACCCCTTTTACAGGTATGCCACCTGGGGGTCATGACAGCCACATGGCCCTCCCACCTTCACCAAGACGTGGTTTGCATGAAGGCATGCTGCACTTAGAGATCATGCATGAGGAAAAGTCACAAAGGAAGCCACGACAGTTCTTAAGCAGTTCTTAAACTTCATCTGTTTCTGGGAGGGTAGCTGGGTGATAACTGGAGGTGCCTTGCTGATCTTGTTTCATCCAATCTAGCCCCTAGACCAAGTAGATTGTTTGGGGTAGGCCATTAAGTCTTAGCAGGTGCAAACTTCATCCAAATGTCTGGAGTCATAAATGTTATATTTCTGTTTATTGTATTAAAAAACTCTAAATAATGAGTATTGATCCTCACCCCCAACCCCCAGAAGACTGAATTGACCAAATGAATCCTTTATAAAATTCTGCTTAATCCTGCACTTTGTTTAGCCATCTTCAGCTCTCAGCAAGGTTGACACTGTATATGTTACTGAAATGCTATTTATTATGTAAATAGTCATTTTACCCTGTGGTGCACGTTTGAGCAAACAAATAATGACCTAAGCACAGTATTTATTGCATCAAATATGTACCACAAGAAATGTAGGGTGCAAGCTTTATACAGGTAATATAATGTATTCTGTACCATTATAGATAGTTTGGATGCTATCAATGCATGTTTATATTACCATGCTGCTATATCTGGTTTCTCCCACTGCTCAGAATCTCATTTATGAGAAACCATATGTCAGTGGTAAAGTCAAGGAAATTGTTCAACAGATCTCATTTCTTTAAGTCATTAAACAATAGTTTGCCGCACTTTAACAACTTTTTGGTTATTTTTAAATTTTAAGTGGATAACATGGTGTATAGACAGATTGTACAGACATGTTTAAAAAAACACTGCTTAACCTGTTAAAATGTGTTTAGAATTTTATAAGCAAATATAAATACTGTAAAAAGTCATTTTATTTATTTTTCAGCATTATGTACATAAATATGAAGAGGAAATTATCTTCAGGTTGATATCACAATCACTTTTCTTACTTTCTGTCCATAGTACTTTTTCATGGAAGATATTTGCTAAACAAGAAATGAAAACAAGACTGGGTAGTTGTAGATTTTGCCTTTTTATTATTATATTAGCTAATTTTAGATTATTTCATAATTTTAAAGGGCAAAAATAGGCTCACAACTCACATCCAAATTTTGCTTTGCAACTGGAAAGGGTATAAAATTTGATTTACATTTTTGGTAGTGCTGCACTAACTAATTGAAGGTAGTGATTACTTTTCATTTTTGTCTTTTTTCTTCCTAACTTCTGTTTATATTTTCATTTCCTTGGAGTCATGCTGCTTTAAATTGCTCTAAGTATAATGTTGGCTTTGCAATTTTTTTTTTTTCCACAAAAAGAGAGAGTAGTAAACTTGTCAATTACATCAGGACATTTTCTGTTTCTTAAGAAGCAAATCATAGGCTCCTCTTTTTCTTAAAACTACTTAGATAAATTGTATTAGTGAACTGCATGCTGGAAAATGCTACTATTACCCTAATGATGCTAACCAACATTAAAAATGTGCAAAACTAATAAAGATTACATTTTTTATTTTATTGTTTGCCCATTTGCTTATTGTTAGCAATGTTTTTCAACCAGATGGAGATATTTTTATTTTATAGTTGGGGGAGAAGGAGAGCTCAATGTGTGCCTGCACACACACACACAACAGGCAGACAAGAAAATCTGGAGTTGAAATGAGAATGGAGTGAAAGACCTCTCTGAAGCTACCAGCAGTGGAGTGTGATCTTTATTAGGACAAGGAATGGGTGCCAAAGCATAAACAGGTGTTTCTAGGGGGAAAAAAAAGAAGTATAGGAACTAGAATAATAGGGAATGGCCCACTTGAGCTATAAAAAAAGCCTTTAAATATTTATTAAAAAATTCAAAAATGCCATATGTGAGTAGGATATTTTTTGCATCTTCAGAAACTTTCTTCATGTTTTCCCATCCTGCTATTTTAGGAGAGTGGCATTTTTGCATTGTATCAATGACTCCGCCTACTTTTGAGCTCCCAATTATTTGACCAGTGGGAAGCTCTTGCAGGGAAACATCACCCCCACAACCCCACCTGAGGGAGGAGAATGTGATTCCCTGGTTCCTTTGCTGGGTTGCCCTGGGTAGGCAGTGGCTGCATGCCTCCACTGCATATCATATTGTCCCCTTCTACAATTAGGGCTACATTCTTTGGGGTCAGGTAATCCCTAGTCCCCTTGCTCCCAGAGGCCTGCTGCTGCCCTGGGAGTGATCCGTTGTTCCTCAAAGCTTTCCCCTCCCCATGCCCACACCTTTGTAATCAGCCTCTATATGAAAAACCTCTCCACCACATTTTAAGATATTCTCTGTCCCCTGCCTGACTGACTCAAAGTGTGAAGGAGCTTGTGAGAGTCAGAAAAGGCCAAGGTATGCCTTGGGTCAGTTTTGAGGTTTCATCTGACTGGCTTTCATAGGTAGAGAAATGCTGACTGGAAGAAAAACAGCGAGATCAAGTGTAGAATTCACAGGAACATGGCAAGATTACTTGAGTAGTCCAGAGAGTAAAATTAACAGTCTAAACAAATTGATCTAAATTTCTGAGGAAAGAGAAGCTTTTGCTTGTTTATAGGGTTGTACTATCTCAGTTGTAGATCCAGAAAGGGAACATGGTCATGCCCACAAAAGATACAGTAATGTATAGTGCTTTTCCCATCCTTCCACAACTTATTTACCCATCTGTTCATAACATCATCACCCTAAAACAATGTGACAATTAATTCTTAGTAGTGATTGAAAAGAATTTCCTATTTCCAACTAAAGTAAATAAGGACTATGGGATAAACCCTACAGAGATTTTATACCATGCATCCATGCCAGTGCTGATGAGTACTGGCAAAGAGGTATACCATCACCTCTTGATAAGATGCACTGAAGATGAGATTACTGTGTGCTGTGATGCACTGTGGAAAGATTATCATCTCCTGATAAAAAGCCATATCAGTACTTTACAGATACAAAGGAAGCTCTGGTGAAATGTATTTCACTAAATCTACATTGTAAAATATATATTTATCATATAAATCTCCACATTCATTTTGGTGTTATTTTTCATAATATTTGCTGCATCAAAAAGTAATGAATGCCTAACAAATGCCTAGGACAGATTAACAGAATGCAGAAACCAACTATAAGAAGCTGCCCATCAGCTAAAGTTGAGGTAATATGAGCATCAAAAGAAATAATAATAATAATAGATTATAACCCACTGAATAAAATTATAATCCACAAGCATATACTTATATAAGTATATAGGAAAAGGTAAAAATTCTCTTCCTTGGAGCAGAATGTTACTAACAAATATTGAATAATGGAGTTAGTAAATCATGATTTGGCAGATATCATTATGAAATTGGTTCCTATAAGAATAATCAGTGAAGACTAAAACTCACAGGTCAAAATTTGAGAAGGAACAGGAAACTTAGATTGTTTCAAAGTGTTCCTCTGTTAATTAAAAATTTCAAAAGAAGAAAATTACAGTGGAGAAACAAAGCAGACACACCCTTCAAAACCAGTACCAATTATGGAATGGAATAATATTACAGAATGGAATGTATGATGTATGGAAAAGCCCACATCAAGTCTTGGTATCCAGTTAGATTTTCATAAGCTGAATATAACCATAAGGAAAACAAAACTGATGGCATTCTATAAAATAACTGGACTGAATTCTTAAAATGTGTGTCATGAAAAACAAAATGAAACAAAAAGGCTAAGGAACTGCTGCTTCAGGTTGAAGAGCTACAATGGCTAAACACCATGTGTGAACCTGGCTGGGAGTAGTGATGGAGACTGTCATTGGAAACACTGACTGAATTTGGGTATGGACTGTTGACTAATTATTAATATTTTAACATTATAAGTTTTCTTTATTTTTTTTTCTTTTTTTTTTTATTGTAAACAAATGGGATACATGTTGTTTCTCTGTACATGGCGTAAAGGCATACCATTTGTGTAATCATAAATTTACATAGAGTAATGTTGTTTGATTCATTCTGTTATTTTTTCCCTTCCCCCCACCCCTCCCACCCCTCTTTACCCTCTATACAGTAGTTCCTTCCTCCATACTTGCCCCCCTCCCTAACCCTAAGTCTAACCCTTCCCTCCCCCCCATTATGTGTCATCCTCCACTTATCAGCGATATCATTCGTCCTTTGGCTTTTTGAGATCGGCCTATCTCACTTAGCATGATATTCTCCAATTTCATCCATTTGCCTGCAAATGTCATAATTTTATCATTCTTTATGGCTGAGTAATATTCCATTGTATATATATTCCACAGTTTCTTTACCCACTCATCAATTGAAGGGCATCTAGGTTGGTTCCACAGTCTGGCTATTGTGAATTGAGCAGCTATGAACATTGATGTGGCTGTATCTCTGTAGTATGCAGATTTTAAGTCCTTTGGGTATAGGCCAAGGAGTGGGATAGCTGGGTCAAATGGTGGTTCCATTCCAAGTTTTCTAAGGAATCTCCACACTGCTTTCCAGAGTGGCTGCACTAATTTGCAGCCCCACCAGCAGTGTATGAGTGTACCTTTCTCCCCACATCCTCGCCAACACCTGTTGTTGCTCGTATTCTTGATAATCGCCATTCTAATTGGGGTGAGATGGAATCTTAGGGTGGTTTTGATTTGCATTTCTCTTATTACTAGAGATGTTGAACATTTTTCCATATGTTTGTTGATTGCTTGTAGATCTTCTTCTATGAAGTGTCTATTCATTTCCTTAGCCCATTTGTTGACTGGACTATTTGAATTCTTGGAGCAGAGTTTTTTGAGTTCTTTATAGATTCTGGAGATTAGTGCTCTATCTGAAGTATGATTGGCAAAGATATTCTCCCACTCTGTAGGCTCTTTCTTCGCATTGCTGATAGTTTCCTTTGCTGAGAGAAAGCTTTTTAGTTTGAATCTATCCCAGTGGTTGATTCTAGCTTTTATTTCTTGTGCTATGGGAGTCCTGTTAAGGAAGTCTGGTCCTAGACCAACAAGGTGAAGATTTGGACCTACTTTTTCTTCTATAATCTGCAGGGTCTCTGGTCTGATTCCGAGGTCCTTAATCCATTTTGAGTTTAGTTTCGTGCATGGTGAGAGATATGGGTTTAGTTTCATTCTGTTGCATATGGATTTCCAATTCTCCCAGCACCATTTGTTGAAGAGGCTATCTTTTCTCCATTGCATATTTTTGGCCCCTTTGTCTAGTATGAGAAAATTGTATTTATTTGGGTTTGTGTCCGTGTCCTCTATTCTGTACCATTGATCTACCTTTCTATTTTGGTACCAATACCATGCCGTTTTTGTTACTATTGCTTTGTAGTAGAGTTGAAGATCTGGTATTGCAATACCCCCTGTTTCACTCTTCCTGCTAAGGATTGCTTTAGCTATTCTGGGTTTCTTATTCTTCCAGATGAATTTCATAATTGCTTGCTCTATTTCTGTAAGGTACACAATTGGGATTTTAATTGGAATTGCATTGAATTTGTATAGCACTTTAGGTAGTATGGCCATTTTGACGATATTAATTCTTCCTATCCAAGAACATGGAAGATCTTTCCATCTTCTAAGGTGTTCTTTAATTTCTTTCTTTAGTGTTGTATAGTTCTCATTGTAGAGGTCTTTCACCTCTTTTGTGAGATTGATTCCCAAGTATTTTATTTTTTTCGAGGCTATTGTGAATGGGGTAGTTTTCCTAATTTCTCTTTCTGAAGATTCATCACTTATGTATAAAAATGCGTTGGATTTATGGGCATTGATCTTGTAACCTGCTACTTTACTGAAATCACTTATGAGTTCTAAGAGTTTTCTGGTGGAATTTCCAGGTTCCTCTAAATATATAATCATGTCATCAGCGAACAGGGATAGTTTGAGTTCTTCTTTTCCAATTCATATCCCTTTAATTTCTTTGGTTTGTCTAATTGCTCTGGCCAGAGTCTGAAGAACGATGTTGAATAGAAGTGGTGAAAGAGGGCATCCCTGCCTTGTTCCAGTTTTTAGGGGGAATGCTTTCAGTTTTTCACCATTTAGAATGATATTAGCCATGGGCTTAGCATAAATGGCCTTTACAATGTTAAGGAATGTTCCCACTATCCCTATTTTTTCTAGTGTTTTGAGCATGAAGGGGTGCTGTATTTTATCAAATGCTTTTTCTGCATCTATTGAAATAATCATGTGATTCTTGACTTTAAGTCTATTAATATGGTGAATTACGTTTATTGATTTCCTGATGTTGAACCAACCTTGCATCCCTGGGATGAAACCCACTTGATCATGGTGCACTATCTTTTTAATATGTTTTTGTATGCGATTTGCTAAAATTTTGTTGAGAATTTTTGCGTCGATGTTCATTAAGGATATTGGTCTGAAATTTTCTTTCCTTGATGAGTCTCTGTCTGGTTTAGGTATCAGGGTGATATTGGCTTCATAGAATGAGTTTGGGAGGGTTCCCTCCTCTTCTATTTTATGGAATACTTTGAGAAGTATTGGAATGAGCTCTTCCTTAAAGGTTTTGTAGAACTCGGCTGAGAACCCATCTGGTCCCCGACTTTTCTTTGTTGGTAGGCTTTTGATGACTTCTTGTATTTCAGTACTTGAAATTGGTCTATTTAACTTGTTTATGTCCTCCTCATTCAGTTTAGGCAATTCATAAGTCTCTAGAAACCTGTTGATGTCTTCGAAATTTTCTATTTTGTTGGAGTATAGATTTTCAAAATAGCTTCTAATTATGTTTTGTATTTCCATCCTGTCTGTTGTGATATTTCCTTGTTCATTCCGAATTTTAGTGATTTGGGTTTTCTCTCGTCTTCTCTTTGTTAGTGTGGCTAAAGGTTTATCAATTTTGTTTATGTTTTCGAAGAACCAACTATTTATTTTGTCAATTTTTTGTATTGTTTCTTTTGTTTCAATTTCATTGATTTCAGCTCTGAGTTTAACAATTTCCTGTCTTCTACTACTTTTGGTGCTGTTCTGTTCTTCTTTTTCTAGGGCTTTGAGCTGTAGTGTTAGGTTGTTTATTTGTTGAGTTTTACTTCTTTTATTAAATGCGCTCCATGAAATAAATTTCCCTCTAAGTACTGCTTTCATAGTGTCCCAGAGATTTTGATATGATGTTTCTTTGTTCTCATTTGCCTCTAAGAATTTTTTAATTTCCTTCCTAATATCTTCTGTTATCCATTCATCATATAATAGCATATTGTTTAATCTCCAGATGTTGGAATAGTTTCTGTGTTTTACTCTTTCATTTATTTCTAACTTCAATCCATTATGATCTGATAGAATACATGCTAGTGTCTCTATCTTCTTGTATTTGCTAACATTAGCTTTGTGGCATAATATATGGTCTATTTTAGAGAAGGATCCATGTGCTGCTGAGAAGAAAGTGTATTCACTCTTGGTTGGATGGTATATTCTATAAATGTCCGTTAAGTCTAAATTATTGATTGTGTTATTGAGATCTATGGTTTCTTTGTTCAATTTTTGTCTGGAAGATCTGTCCAGTGGTGAGAGCGGCGTGTTAAAATCACCTAGTATTATTGTGTTGTGGTCTATTTGGTTTCTGAAATTGAGAAGGATTTGTTTGACATACATAGATGAGCCACTGTTTGGGGCATAGATGTTTATGATTGTTATATCTTGCTGATTTATGCTTCCCTTAAGCAGTATGAAATGACCTTCTTTATCCCTTCTGACTAACTTTGGCTTGAAGTCCATATTATCGGAAATGAGGATGGAAACTCCAGCTTTTTTGCTGAGTCCATGTGCATGGTATGTTTTTCCCCATCCTTTCACCTTTAATCTATGGGTATCTTTTTCTATGAGGTGAGTCTCTTGCAGGCAACATATTGTTGGATCTTTCTTTTTAATCCAGTCTGCCAGTCTATGTCTTTTGATTGATGAATTCAGGCCATTAACATTCAGGGTTATTATAGAGAAATGATTTGGTTTCCCGGTCATTTGGTTCATTTTTAAAATTTTGTTTATTTATTTGTTTGACACAACTTGTTTCCTCCTTTATTTGACAATTCCTTTAGGATAATTCCTCCCTTTGCTGATTTGCTTCTTTGTTTTTCATCTCTTCCTCATGGAATATTTTGTTGAGAATGTTCTGTAATGCTGGCTTTCTTTTTGTAAATTCTTTTAGCTTTTGTTTATCATGGAAGGATTTTATTTCATCGTCAAATTTGAAGGTAAGTTTTGCTGGTTATAAGATTCTTGGTTGGCATCCATTTTCTTTCAGGGCTTGAAAAATGTTGTTCCAGGCCCTTCTAGCTTTTAGGGTCTGGATTGAAAAATCTGCTGATATGCGTATTGGTTTCCCCCTGAATGTAATTTGGTTCTTTTCTCTCACAGCCTTTAAAATTCTGTCTTTATTTTGTATGTTAGGTATTTTCATTATAATGTGCCTTGGTGTGGGTCTGTTGTAATTTTGTGTATTTGGAGTCCTATAAGCCTCTTGAACTTGATTTTCCATTTCATTCTTCAGATTTGGGAAATTTTCTGATATTATTTCATTGAATAGGTTGTTCATTCCTTTGGCTTGTTTCTCTAGACCTTCCTCAATCCCAATAATTCTTAAATTTGGCCTTTTCATGATATCCCATAGTTCTTGTAGATTCTGTTCATGATTTCTTACCATCTTCTCTGTTTGTTCAACTTTGTTTTCAAGGTTAAATATTTTGTCTTCAATGTCTGAGATTCTGTCTTCCAGGTGTTCTATCCTATTGGATATGCTTTCTATGGAGTTCTTAATTTGGTTTATTGTTTCCTTCATGTCAAGGATTTCTGTTTGTTTTTTTTTCAATATCTCTAACTCTTTATTGAAATGATCTTTTGCTTCCTGTATTTGCTCTTTTAACTGTCGATTGGTGCGATCATTCAATGCTTGCATTTGCTCTTTCATCTCATCGTTTGCTTCTCTGATCATTTTAATTATGTACATTCTGAACTCCTTTTCTGTCATTTCTTCTGCCATGCTGTCATTGGGTTTTATTGATGTAACATCTAGATTTGTTTGCATCATTTTCTTTCCTTGTTTTCTCATATTGTTCAGGTATCAGTGGACCGCTGAGATATTGCAGATTTCCTCTGTTGATTTACAATGTCCCTGAAGATTTCTATATATATCCCCTCATAGCCTTCAGTAGGCTGAAGTCTTGGAGGAAGTTGATAATGCGGTGCTCCACAAGGAAGCTGCCTCTCTAGGAGTGGTGGTCTTCAGGTGGGGTATATTCCCTGCTAGTGGGCAGAGGTGCCTCCACTTGTTGACCAATGGTCATCCAAAGGGGACCTAGGCTGTGGGCTGAGGCAAGGCCTGTTTGGGCCTGTGTCTCTGGTTTTACCGTCCTTGTGGGGAAACCTCACCAGGCAGGGAAGACTCACCCAGTGGGGAGGTCTCGCTGGTCAGTTTCCTCCTAGAGGTTCCCCTCAATTTACAGCTACTGTCTGGGCTGGGCTGCCTTCCTCTGCAAAGTTTCCAGGGGCCCAGCCCTACCTCCTGGGCCTGGGAGCCTCACCCTTCGCAGATGAATCTCCTTAGGCTGCCCCTCCTCAGAGAATTTGCCCACAGGCCTGGAACCTTCGCTCCGCCGTAAACCTGTCTTTGTGCGGCTCTTCCACCCAGAAGCCTCCTAGATCCTGGGACCCTGCTCTGCACCTAATCGCCTGGCTGCGTGGCCCCTCCTCTGAGCAGCCACCTGTGGCCCCGAACAATTGCTCTGAGTCCCAGAGACCCGCCACAGGCCTCTTCCTCCAGACAGCCGCCCAGTATTCTGGTGCGGTCACTAGGAGTCCAAGAAACTCACTTCGTGCCTCCTCCTCCCACCAACCACCCGTAGCCCGGGGCAATCAATCACTCCGAGTCGAAGTGACCCTCCCCGTTCCTCCTCCTTCTCCAGATAACCCCCCAGGTATTCAGGAGCAGTCCCTCTGAGTGGCTCTGAATCCACGTGACCTGCTGCACGGGTCCTCTGGGCACCGCCTGGAGCTCAGGTGCGGCCACTCAAGACCAAGCGTCCCACCACGCTTCTCCTCCAGGCAGCCCCCCTGTGTTCAGGAGCTGTCACTTTAAGACCAAACAACTCACCACTCGCCTTCTCCTCTGAGCAGCCGCCTGGAGCGCTAATGCAGTCACTGCGAGTCCAAAGGACCCGCCGCGCTCCTCCTCCTCCTTCTCCTACTCCTCCGGGCAGGCCCCGGTGTTCAGAAGTGGTCAGAGTCCAAACAGCTCGCCACGCAGCCCCTTCTCTGGCAACCGCCTGTAGCTCTGGTGTAGTCACCTGAATCCAAGCGGCTGCGCTCCTCTTCCTCCTCCTAGTCCTCAGGGCAGGCCCCGGTGTCCTGAGTCCACACAGTTCTCCTCGCCACTCTTCCCCTGGGCAGCCGCCGGAGCCCCACTGGTTGCTCTGAGTCCCAGCGCTGTGCCGAGCAGCCTCCTTTACGGCGCTCCCAGCTGTCCGAGTTCACTGCTCCAGCGGGGGGAGGGGCGTCTCGCCGGCAGTTCTACTTCCCAAAGTTTCCTGCGTTCCGGGACCCCCGTCCCATCCGGGGTGCCCCCCCAGGGGGTGAGAGTCACCCGGCTGCTTTGAGTTGGTCCCAAGCGTCTCAATATCTCCTCTTTTGAATCCTGAGTCTTGGAGCAACATGAAATGCAGCCACCCTCTAGGCCGCCATCTTGAAAACTCCCCCATAAGTTTTCTTTAAAAAAGAAAAGAAAATGTTCTTGTTCTCAGAAAATCCATGATAAAGTATTTAGAGGTGAAGGTGATGATGTCCACAGCTCCCTCTTCAGTGGGTTCAAAGAAAAATTAGTTACATATATATGTGTGTGTGTGTGTGTGTGTGTGTGTGTAGATAGAAATACAGATACAGTTATAAACATAGATATATGTGTATTTGGGGAAGGAAGGATTTTTTTGGTACTGTTGTGTTGTTGAAGTATCTATATATCTGTGTTTACACTATCATCTTATATTCTGGACTTTATGATTTTTACCCTCAAAATTAGATCTTTTCTAACAACTTTAAAGCATCCAGGATTTTAATTATTGTAGTTTCATTGAATTCATCTTTCTGAAGTGTCACTTAAAAGATTACATTCCCTGCTTTTCATGGTGATTCCTATTTGCTAAAAACAAAAAGATTTTAGAAGAGATCTGTGGCATAGTGGTAAAGTTCCCAGTATTTGAAGATGAATCGATCTCATATCTTTATTCTGGTGATTCTGTCCAAATGATAATTATAGATGTTTTTTGTCTGTCTAGGCTCAAGCCCAGACCTTGAGGGGTGTAAAAAATAACTCCAAACACAGTTCCACATAGCAGTATTCCCATGACAAGATTTTCATATGACTGATCAATCCAGGAAATTAAGAATAATGTCATGAGTATTTATAAAGCTGAATATATTCAGTTCAAATAATCTTATTTGAAAATTGTGGCTTCTAGATTATTTTCTAAAGATTAACATTACTTAATGTTAAAATATTCTTTGAAAGTGATGGGGAGAAAAATATAATACTAGGTTTTTTAAAAAAAATAATTTATTTGGCCAAATGAAAAACTTTTGGTCCTCTCACTTGTATTTCACTGGTGTATAAAATCTTAAATCCTAGGAACCATTGGAATAGATGGCTCAACTTCATAAGTTTGTATGTTTGCAGACATTATAACCATATAAACTTTTAATATTAAGGGCAGCAAATATGTCCTGTGATTGCATATGCTATTCTGTGTGCAATGGGATTTCATATTATTATGTACGTAAATACATGTGTTTCTGAATCACCATGAATTAAAATATTTGTAATAAAAAAACTTGCTCTAATAAGGTATGGTTCTTCCTGGCCCATGGGAATATTTCACTGATATTGTCAATTAATATTGATTAAATCAGTGTGGCCACAAAAGCACTAGGAAAAACAAAATATTCTAAGCAATCGAGTATAGCTAGGAAAGTTGTATCACTAAGCTATTCTTAAAATCCAAGTAGGTAATCTGCAATGTCAAGTAATTATCCAATATTATTAGTCTCTTATCATTCTCTTAGAGTACTCTTTACGTTTGAAGGTAACTGTCTCTTACTTCACCAAGAAACAAGAGAACAGTCACAAATTTCCTTGACTTCTGTACTACGCAGTGAAAATATCCAAGTCCCTTCCCTTCCTTTCCATTTACTCTCCTTCCCTTAGCTTTCTTTCTTCTCCCTTTGCTTTGCTTCCTCTCTGTTCTTCTCCTTTCTCTCACCTTGATCCATCTGTCTCTCTCTCCTTCAGGTATCCCATTATCTCATTCTTTTTAAAGATCACCTTATAAAGCCAGGTCTGTATATGTACTCTCTACACTCTTGGCAAAAATTAAAAGGAATATAGGCCTCAGTAATATGAGAAAATTCAGCTGTGCATAGTACTGCATTTTCAAAACACAGTGATAGCTATTATCCTTCCCAATACCATTTTGAGAAAAATAACTAGAAATTATTAAAGGTGGACAAAGCAACACAGAACATTACCCATATAGAACAAAGCTGTGCCTACTCAGTTTCTGATTATCTCCTCTGCTCTCTGTTTACTTAGAAGGCATGATACTGCCAGAGGTATTTAAGTCTTAACTGGGACTTGTAGTTTTCATCGTTTTCTCTCATATGACTATAACCTTTACTTATGAGGATACAGAAACCAGAAAGTTCTTAAAATAGATTTCCAGGAAATTGTATTTTTAAGAATAAATTCCTTATGAAAATATTGTTATATAAAGTTAAATTCCCCACTAATATGTTAACACACTCATTCCTTCTGTGTTAATTAAACTTGGCATTACACGTGTAATGTGTGATTTTTGTTGTAAAGCACTAAGATAGGTCTTCTTTCTCTTTAAGTTCTTTGAGATAAATGGTGCCGCTCTCAGATTCAAATATGAAACCAACAACGAATCTTATTCTGCAAAGTACCATTTCTTTTTCTTTAATACTTTCAAATATGGTGTCTTGTCTACCAGTCTACAGGTAGCTGAACTTGACAATATTTATTTTATAAATCTTCATCATATTTATAGATCTCAGAATTTGATGGTGATGAGCATTACCACCTCCTTTTAAAAATTTCCTTTTTTTTCCCCCCATAAAACTACAATCTCAGCAACTTCAGAAGCTTAGGCAGGAGGATTTTAAGGTCCAGACCAACCTCAGCAACTTATCGAGACACTTAGCAACTTAGTAAGACCCTATGTCAAAATAAAAATGGACTGGGGATCTACCTCAGTGGCCAAGTTACCCTAGGTTCAATCCCCAGTAAAACAAATAATTACCCTAAACCATCCTAGGCCTCTTCTTGTATCTTTGATTCTTTGCGTTTACCCTTTACTGATTTTTCTCTCTACTTTTGCACCTATACTGCAGCATTGGCCTTTTAGATGAAATGGTACTGCAGTTCCAACTGGCTTTTAATACTGACAGATTTGGCTGTCACATTCAACTTAATATGTCCAAAACTGATGTCTCCATATTCTATCTCTTGGTTGCCAGAAATCCACTTGCTTTCCTAACACCTGTTATCCTTAAATTATTATTGTAATTCAGCAAAAGAAATAAGCATAAGTTACAGACTATTGAGAAATGGGTGAGTAACTGTATAAGAATAGGAAAGGTTATAATGGTAACTTCTGATCGGGGGTTATAAAATATAGGAAGGATGATGAATACATCAATTAATTTTTAACTCCTGGATCTTAAGTGTTGTATAATACCTCGTTCTTTCCTGTGGTGGAACTATCAAGCTTGCCATTTTAAATTTATTCTTCTAAAAGGAATTAGATCTTCTGGATCTTGTTTGCTCTTCAACATGACTTGGCCTCATTCTTACCTGCATTATTAATGTTCATCTTTCATCAAGGATGGTGAAGAAATGTCTTGTTCAGCAGTATTTTTTGCAGTCACAGAAAACAAAAATTTTGAAAGACAAATTGTGCCTTTGGTAAGTCTCAGCCATAAGTGAAGCTATTTGCTCTACATTAGGGAGATTGTCTACTGAATTATACTGACTAATGACCCGAGACAGATGAAATTTTAGAGAAAAGAGTAACTAAGTTTGTGAGTGCATGAATATGTAAAGGAGTGGATGGTAGAATTTGAGGCAAGTGGTTAAAGTACCCAGAAATATTTCTCCCAGATAAAAGGAGAATGAGAAATGACATAGTTGTATGTGCAGAGGTTGTCCTATTTGTCATAGGCTATGACTTGATAACATAAAACTTATTAGATTTGAATTGTATGAAATTTTGTATGAAACTAGCCAGGTATGTCTCACAATGTTATGACAGTTCCCTTTCTTCACACCAAAACCTAGAAATTTCCATGGCCTTTTCCTTGGTCCATGCCTTAAATTTCCAAATCAATACCATGAAAATTCTAGTAGTGAGTTCCAAGTCTCTGGGCCTAGTACATGACCCCTCTCACCTTTTAGTAATCTTAGAATGTTGTTGTTGTTGTTGTTGTTGTTTTTAACTCATCTAATTCTAAAATTTATCAGGGTAATAGCTAAAAATACAATTCAGAACCTCACCTCAAATTGTCAGAATCTCTGGGAAAGGGGCATGCATGTGTCTGTTTGCTACCACTTAGAATGAGACAGATGATAGCTATTGCACGCTCTTCCAAAACCCTTGTGATCAGGCAAGTCTAGGAAGCCCTGGCTTTGTGGTAGGTTGCCACGTAAGATCCAAGGAACCCATTCTCAGTTGACTGTGATGTGTAATCAATACTACAATAAAAAATCAGAATGTACTGGCATTACTAAGTAGCAGCCCCAAGTCAGAGTTTAGTTCTGAATACTATTTCATGCTCAAGGACTTCTCAGAAATATGGTTGAGTAAACGTAACAAAATAGCTTACTCTTTAGCATATATGATTTGTTTTTACTAAAGGAAAAGGAGATCTAACATCAGGGACACAATGAACTCATACTGAACTTTGAACATTTCCCAAGGGAAATACTAAGCATTGGGATAAAGGACTCTACAAGTAGGACATTCAAACTGTCCCAGGTAACTGGTGGTCATTTATGATCTGATCTACTAATACCAAAGAGATCATGCAAGAAAGATCAACTCTGAGTCACACGACTATTCTAAAAATTTGAGAATACGGAACTCATGTCTTGGCCAGAATAGCATCTTATGATAATCATAAGAACTAAACAGAAATGATGGTTCTTACTTACTCATAGGTCTTTCATGATTCTTCATAGGTCTTTGTGTCAGGCCTATACAGTTCCTTGAAATTTTTCTTGTTTTCTTGGATGTACTGTAAAAATAATATATATCTATTATTTAAAAAAAAATACTAAAGTGGTACAGAAAATATAGAGTACTATTGCCCTAGTCTGCATTTAAAATACTTTCTAATATAGGCAAACATATTTTTATTATTATAAATAATATAATGTTTTATATATGTCCTATGTCTTGACTTTTTTCAATTAATGTCTTGGGTATTTTTCCATGTAGCACACATAAGTATAGCTCATTCTTTTTAAATGATACAGAATATTATAGGTTTAATCAACCAATCACTTATTGACAGACATACAGATTTTTGTAGTCTTGCTGCATATCTTGTAAGGCTGTAATGAATACTATTGTTCCTGATGTTTTTTGTGCACTCTATGATCATTTCTGTTGGATAAATCTATAAAATTGAATTTTTATGTGAAAAATATTCATAGTCTATTTTATATTACACAGTGGATTAGATATAGGTGATTCTTCTTAGAGCAAAGGTCATTATAGGATGCTCTTTACATTTTTGTCACCTAACATCTCTTTTAGAACAAATAGTTCTATAGTAATAACATCTGTGAGGGTAGGAACCATGTCTGTCTTCCAGGGTATAGAACAAGGCCTGGCATTGCACTATTTAAAAACTTGAATAAAACTTTCACACTTTGCTGGAAAATCTTGAAATTTAGTAAAACAAAAACATAAAGCCAATAACACTTTTTTTTTTTCAGTGAACCTATCACAAAGCAGTATGTACAATGACATCATTTTTTAGATTGTGGGGGCCACATAAACATGATTCTTTGAAAAAATAGCTGACTTGGGAATGAAAATAAAGACAATTTTAAGCTGAAGAGTTGTGTCTTAGGATAATAAAACCAAATACCACAGACTGGGGACCTAAAAACAAAGGAGATTTGTTTCTCATATTCTGGAGAATAACCACAAAAATCTTACCTCATTCCAGGGTCAACTTTAAAGTATAACACCCAAGTCTTATCTAAATGAGACTGAAGTGAGATTCAAGGTAGGAGTCACTCTGAGAAAAATTCCTTTCCTGCTGTGAATCTATAAAACAAAACATTATGTGCTTCCAAAATGCAATGATGGGACAAGCATAGAAGAGCCATTGCTAAAGGAAGGAAGCAATAAGAAGAAAAGAAGCAATAAGAAGAAAGGTGACAAATCTCAAGTGCCAAATCTAACAGGGCAGATGACTTTAAAACTTAAGGCTTGGGAATAATCCTCCATAGCAAAATGCTCTGCCTCCTGTATCTTCTCTTCTGGATACAGAGGGACACAAGTTCCAGTCCCATGGTTTTGGGTAGAAGTTCTTTTGTCTGTTGAAAGCCACCACCCTTTAGCAATTGAAGAGTCAGGCCTGATGATCTCTGAATTGCCTTCAAGGTCACTCTTCCCTTCTCCTGAAGAATAGCACATATTCACAGTTAAATAGCTTTATGATCCTGTCCAGTAAAATCCCAGAAGTCCAACAGTTTTCCTCTGCTCTTTCTCATACCTTCATCCCGAGTTCAATCTGTCAGTGTTCCTTCTAGAATGAATGATTAAGTTCATGGTTTATACCTTGTCAAATGATTGCTTGGACATACCCTTAGCATTTTCTCCCAAACAGTTTGCCTCACTCTATTTAATATGGATAGACAGAGAATTTTCCAAATCTTCAAACTCTGTTTCCTTTTTTAAGTCCTTTTTCTCATCTCAAATTTTACAATAAGCAACTGGGAGAATTAGACAGCTCCTTCAACACTTAAACTTCAACATGTACCTCAGCCAAATTTCATAGCTTGCATCATGAGGGCTCTAACCTTATCAGGGGATCAATCTTTTGGTGGGTTCATAATTTAATCAGATATGAGCAAAAGTGAATTTTTTTGCCATTCTATAACAAGAATCTCTTCTCCTCTAATGTGTGACAGCATGTTCCTCATTTCCAACAGAAACCTCATTGGAATGACCTTTTCAGTCCAGATTCCTACCAACATGCTGTTCAGGATGACTTAGGGAGACTCTAAGAAGATTGAAGCATTCTCTATCCCTTTCTTCTTTTCTTTCTAAGCCTTCACCAGAATCACCCTTAACAATCATAGTAATTAAGCCTTTTTGTTGCTTGAACTCAAAACTCTTTCCAATTCTATCCATTATTAAGCTCCAAGGCTGCTTCTGCCTCTTTAGATATTATTGCAGTACCACCATTTATTGGTACCAATTTTTTTGTATATATATTTGTATTATTGAGTGATTTGAAAAAGTAAAAACTTAGTTCTCACAGTTCTGAAGGCTGAAAGTCTGTGATCAAAGCTCCAGCAGATTTGCTATCTGAAAGGACTTCCTTCTTCATTCATGTATGTCCATCTCTTTGCTGGGTACTTACCATGTAAAGGTGAAGTAGAATCTCCAGGCATATCTTTTGTAAGGGCACTGCTGTGGTTGATTTGTTCCCCAAAAGCTCATGTGTTGAAATCTTGGTCCCCAGTGCAGCGGCATTCTGAGAGGCGGGGCCTTTGAAAGGTGATTGTATCATGAGGGCTCTGACCTTATCAGGGGATTAATCTTTTGGTGGGTTCATAATTTAATGGGTGTTTTAGTCAGCTTTTTTGCTGCTGTGACTAAATGATCTGACCGACACAATTATAGAGGAGGAAATGTTTATTTGAGGGCTCATGTTTTCAGAGGTCTTAATCCATAGAAGGCCACCTACATTCCTCGGGGCTCAAGGTGAGACAGAACATTATGGCGGAAGAGCGTGGTAGAGGCAAGCAGCTTGCATCATCAGAAAGCAGAGAGACTCCACTCCCCAGATACAAAATATATATATCCCATGGCCGCACCCCAATTCCCACCTCCTCCAGCCACACCTACCACTTCAATTAATCCCATCATGTAATAAATCACTGATTGGGTTAAGAGCCTTACAACCCAATCATTTCTCCTCTGAACCTTCCTCCATTCTAGCATGTGAGCTTTTGGGAAACATCTCACATCTAAACCATAACAATGGGCTAATGTGAGGTGGTGGAAATGTTGACATTGAAGGAATTATGTCCTTAGGGGCATGCCCTTAAAGGCTATATTTTTGTCCCTGGTCTCCTCTTCTCTCTGTTTCCTGACCAACATGGAGTGTGAAGCTTTGCTCTACCAAATCCTCCCTACCATGATGTTCTGCATTGTCACAAGTCCACAGCAATGGGACCAAGTGACCATAGATTGAAACCTCTGAAACTGTTAGACAAAATCTTCTTTTGTTTCTCTCACGTATTTTGTCACAGTGATGGAAAACTGACAAACTAAGACACTGATCTCATTCATGAGGGCTCTGCCATCATGACCTAATCACCTCCCAACGAAGTCCCACTTTAAGATAGTGCATTGGGAATTATGATTTCAATGTATGAATTTGGAAAAGACAAATGTTTAAGTGATACTGTGTGAATACTACTGCACACTTGATGCTACTCAATTCCTACTTGTCTTATAAATTGATAAATAAGAAGCAATTTAATTACCTATGAACAATTATACTTAAAAGTAGTTAATCTCATTCAGTTATAGAGTTTTTATCTTAAAACGCTGAATGAGATTATAACATATTATTTCTCAGATAGAAATTATCTCCATTTTTTCCATTATAATAGCAAAACATGATGTTTGTAACAAAATTAAGACTACAGAATTTACATAGAAAATGAGAGGCCTAAAACTAAATATTGTTAAAACATATTTCATATTGCTTAGAAGAATTGTGACTATATGTAACAGTAAGTCAGAAAATTTTACTTAACCTTTCAAATTTCTGAAGCTATTGTTTCTCAATCACTTTTCCAGAAGACCAGAAATGTTGTTTTCTGAAAGAATCTGTAATACCTGAGCCAATCATTTCTCTTTCCATATACTGGAACATATGAATTTCCAAGGTCCATTCTAGTTTCAGAACATTATTTTTTCTGAGAATAAAGCCAATTTCTGGTGTATAAAACAACAAATGACCATAATTAATAGGGTAAATCAAGTAAACCTCACATGGGTTTTGTAGATTTTTGAGACAAAAAACAAAGGATATCTCCTCAGCATGAAAAACTATTCTCTATGTACTTATTTGATGCAATAATTGTCTAGAAAGAAAAGACAACAATATAATAGAAGGTCATTCAGTTATTAGAAATCTAGGGAAGATGGTTTTCCTTTACTCTGCTCTGTGAAGCTATGTTTCACCAGAACCTCGTGATTCAGTCTTTTAATTCATCCTAAAATAGAACCACACTCGGGAACATTAAGGAAAATTTAGTCTCCTTGGTATGGTCTGAATTACTATTTGGAAATGAATTACTTATATTAAGGTCTGCCATATTTAGGTACAAATCTCAAGAGTTTTTCCTATACCAATAGTTTGGGAACCCACCTTTGTGTAAACCTAAGCTAATTTATTTTCAGAAGTCATTAAAGTTTTTTTTATTTTAAACTTGATTAATAAGTCCCCTAATATGCACCTTCACTTCACCTATACAGAAATGACAACTTTCTGTATTTTCTTACTATTGATATCCAAAAACGGTACAGTCACACACAACCTTCTTATGCTAGACAAAGGCCTACTATTAGTACAGTATCCAAATTCATGTTTGTGTGAACTCTAATATCTTTATGATAAGGAGAGTTTGGTCAATAAATAGTACCAAATATTAAGGTTTTTAGTAACCCAGTGGCTCTCAAAATGTGATTGCAAAACCAGCAGCATAAGCATCATTTGGAAACCTGTTAGAAATTCATGTATTTGTTTATCCCCACCATCCCCACTGACTTAGAACCTCTGCAAGAGGAGGCATAACCATCTGTGCTTACCTTCTGGGTGATTCTGATGTATACTCAAGTTTGAGAAGCATAGCTCTAAAACCTTCAAATCATGGGACAACAATGTCCCCCAGTGGCCAAAAACATGTATACTATTTTTAAAAGTAAATATTTTCATACATTGTATTTAAAATGATTTCCAAATACAATGTTCATTATGTTTGTAATGTGTTTGAAACTCAGTCTTAAAATTCAGGTGTGCAAGAAAGTTTTACTTCTTTCCCTTCTTTTTAATTAAATTCAAGACTGACCGGACATCATTCCTATAAATTGGCAGGGAACTATTTCATTTATTTATTTTTTATTATGGGGTCTCACTGTGTTTCCCAGCTGGTCTTGAACTCCTGGACTCAAGTGATCTTCCAGCCTCAGCCTCCCAAGTACTTGGAACTATAGAAATGCATCATGACACCTGGCTCAGGAAACATTCTTATTCTGTCTCCTGACACCTTTCTGTCTCAAGACTTAAGAAGAACCTTGAAGACCTATATGATGTTCAAAACTGTGAGAATGCAAAATTGTACATATTTAGTAGGTACAGTGTAATATTTCAGTATATGTTTATTGGGTGTATTGATCAAATCACCTCCTTATCACTGCTTTGTGTTTGGAGCCTTCAAACACCTCTCTTATAACTAAATGGTTATTGTGGTGGCCACACCACTCTGTTTCAGAACACTAGAACTTATTACATCATCCAATAGTGCTTTAGTACTTATTTAACCTCACTCTATCACCTACGCAGCCTTCCTAGCCTCTACGAATCGAATTCTACATTCAAATGAACTTAGTGTTACATGTAGTAACAACTTATGAAAAACTGTGAAACAAGTTTTAGCAGTGTTTATCTTTAGACTTCTCATTTTCTCAATCTTGGACTGTCAGTACAAAACTATGAGTTAAATAAAGTCTCATTTCTTTATACAGAACCTAACTTCAGATATGTTGTTATAGCAAAGAAAAATGGAGTAATTCACAAATACAACTTATTATTTTAAAATTTCATCTAATTTTAATGTTAATTTAAACATTTTGAACAGTCTCATGTGCCTAGTGGCTACCTTACTGAGCAGCACAGTTCCTAAAACTTTTGGTTTTCCCTTGCTACAAAAATACTAATGAGGTAGTTATGTACTGAAAATAGGGAAACTAGAAAATACGGAGAGTCACACAAAAACAGCATTTCAAACATGTTCTCTGGTGATGAGCATAGGGGTGTTCATTATACTCTCCAACTTTTCCATGTGGTTAAGAATTCTCAAAATTAAAATTCAGGAAAAACATACTGCTAGAAATTACAACCAAGTTATAAGTGGATTTAGGAACAAGGATCTCCCACTGAGTCTGTTCAGCCAATTTAGATAAGTGGAAAGCCTGCTGAGGAGGACTCTGCATATGAAAAATCAGGAGTTAAACATAAAAAGAGACAGCCTAGATATTTTGGAGTGAAAAAAATCTTAGTTGTCAGGAGGAAACATGTCCTCCGCTGTCAGGCATAACTGGATGGGAAAGATTCTCTTCAAAAGGGAGATGAAGTCAGGCCCAGAACTAGATAGAGAGAATGCTGCATGCATCAGTGTCAAGTGATCTTTTGATGAGCTCCTGGCCTAATTTCTTATAGGAAATGCAAACTGGCAGAATGAGAGGGATTTGGGGTAAGCAAGTTGAACCAAGATACAAAGAGGCAAGAAGGAATGCAGAATATGCCACTGTGTCATATGCCACTTTGGCATAAGAATAATTTTGATTTAAAGACATTTGAAAAACAGCAGAAGCAAGAAGAGCATTCTAATCTCTCCTTTTATTCCTGAAAACAGGAGATAAAAACTCTTACATGGGAGATGTCCTTCCTGAATCGTCAGAAACTTAATATTCTCTTAAGGAGTAGGGGAGAGAACTCTTTATAAACAGACCTAAAATACTTTTTATTTTCCTTTAGCGTCTCCATAGTTTAGTTATTTTCTTTAACTTTTGCCAACACCAGAATCATCTAATTTTTCTAAGTGTTTTCTTTTAACTTGAATATATGATGAGATAATATAGATACAGGTAGATCATTATAAAAATCGGAGAGAAGAAAACCAAACACAGAAATACATGATTAAAAAGTCACATCACTTTAAAGTACAAAAAATAAAAAGAAAGGTCACATCATTGCTATATGATTGGCTAAATTTTTATGGGATCAGTGTTGTGCTGGTTTGGAGTAGCTGGGAGTACAAGAATTATAGGCAACATTTTCTCAAAGCTTTCCCTACACCTCATACCACTGTGTGCTTTAACTTTTATCTATTTAAGTTGGGCTTGATGGCCTGGGCTGGTGGTCCTAACTACTTAAGAGGCTGAGGAAGGAGGATCACTTTAGCCCATGAGTTCCAGACCAGCCAGAGCCACATAGCAGAATGTCATTTCAAAAAAAAAAAAAAAAAATTAACCCATTTAATATTCTTAACAATCTTATGAGGGAATAGCCTTACTTTACAGCTGAAGCTCAGAGAATTCGAGTAACATTTCCAAGTGAATGGTTAGTGAATGGCAGTATTAAGGAACAAATGCTGATAACCTGTCTCCAGGGACCACTATACCATACTGCCTAACTTTCAGGTGCTCATTATCCAGTTGATAAGATTAGACAAACAATACACCACAACTACAATACAAGGGATAATTAAGTGCAGCAGTCTAAATTTTCATGTGTGGTGCCTATGTGGTGTTTGGGATTGCAATAGGTCTTATAAAGCACTATGAATTTAATGGAAATTATTGCTTTTAGGATGTCCTTTATGCATCAGGAACTTTTTATGTCTGCTAGGCATTTTGTTTCCTTAGTGAAGAAGGAAAATGAAGCTCAGGAGAATTAATTTTCTAAGTCACAAAAATAAACAGCATACAGGAGCTCCACCCCAGGTCTGGGAGACCATATTCTTGCTACTGCCACATGCTCTTTCTCATATCAATCCAATTATGGTGATCTCAAAAGAATTGGATCTGAGATGAAAGAGTAGATTTTGCTAGGGGAAGAAAGCTTTTGGAGCACAGGGAGGGAAAGCATTCCCAAAAGAAGAATAGCTGTCTCATTGGTCTGGAATAAAGGCTCCTTGAAGAGGACATACGGGATAAGCATTAATATGACAATCAGGTGAGGCATCTTGGATGTCAGACTGACTTGGATGTCAGTATGAAGCCGACAAAAGAACCAATAAAAATGTTTGTGCTAAAGAACATATCCATTTATCAGAGAAAAAATAATTTTCTAGAAACGTCTTACATGAGTCCTTACCAAGGAGCATCATTACTATGAATGCCAAAACAAATCCCAAAGTAGGCTTAATCCAACCAATACTCATGAAGTGCCAGGCATGGTGTTTTATACTAAATTGTTTAATCTTAGAATAAAATTTAGTGAAGAAAATTTTACAAGGTGTTAAATTAATATGGTCTAGGGTGCAGCCTTCCAGGGGTCTGACTCAGACCAGGTTTAGAGTTGAGAGATTTCAGAAAAGTAGGTTGGTCACTATATTCCTTTAACCATGATTATTAGACATTTTCTTCCAGATAAACAGTTCCCATGGAACCAAAAGTTTACAGTTCAAGATTATACACTTTGTTGAGCTTGCTGGCTTGTGGCATTCTCTGCTGCATACAAAATGCAGATTAACTCACAGTTTTGAAAATCAGACCAGTAGGTATTACCAGTTGTCCATCATCACAAATGTCTAGCTGGACTAAAAATGTTGAAAACAAGCCTCATGAAAATAATATGTGCCCCACTGGATGGAATGTACTTTAAAGGAAAATCAAAAAGCGCTTTGCTTTAAACCTGGCCTAGTGGCTACTCTTTCTTTCTCTAAAGACTGTCTTTACATAAGCTACAGGCAGAAAATGAAGTTAATGTTCATAGACTCCCATGTTAGTGTTCTGTCACTGTGACAAACACCCGAGATAAACTTAGAAGGAGGTTAGTTAGGCTGGCAGTTTCAGAAGTTGCAGTCCATGGTCTGTTGGTCTTGTGACATAGAACCTGTGGCAGAAGCATGTTGGGAACATGGTAAAAGTGGCCTGCTCACTTCTTGGTAGCCCAGAAGCAAAGAGAGATGAAGGAGACAGGTCCCAACATCCTCTTCAATGGTATTTCCCAATGACCTAACTTCTTTCCACTAGGTCCCATCTTCTAAAGGTTCCACCACCGTTTAGTAGTAACACATGCTGGTGACCCAAGTCTCCAACACATGGTCCTTTGGGGGACATTCTAGAACCAAACTACAGCAACTCCTTTAAAAACTTAAGTCTGAAAGAGGTAATTACTACTACTGCAACTAAAGTTAATTAATACAAGAATAGAAATTTGGAACTCATGGAAATGATTCTACCAAGATAACCTAAACCTCGAAACTTATGTACATTTTGTAAAGTCTCTTTAAGCAGAAACAAAAACATCTCTTTAGCTCCTTATATTTCAGTTAACCTCTTGAAGGAATTCACGTGTAGCTGACAATTTGCATAAGGATTAATTTTATCCGGTTTAAAATCAGCAGTATCATTACACACACACACACACACACACACACACACACACGTTTACTTCACTTATCCCCCTCATCAGAGCTAGTAAAAACGTACCAATTTAATATGCATTGAAATTTTTAACAATTACAATGGGCAGCAAAGCCTGCAAAGATTTAAAGCGGGCCAAAGAACCTCATCACATTTGTCAGGAACTTGCGATTTCTCTGCGCCACCTTGTGGTCCTCGTGCAACTACTACACGTGAAAGTTGGCCGCTTTTCCCTTCGCTGGTCAAGCCTGCACCAGCCGCATTGCGGAAATCGGCTTCCGCATAAATGTTCAGAACATGGAGTCCTTTGTTGCCAGTGATGGGAAACAGAAGTAGGAGTCCCTCTTCCTACTTCCTCCCCCATTTTTTTATTCCTTAATTCCATATCCTCAACGCGCCTACCCATGCTCCTCCCCGAGTCGTTCCCATTTGGACTGCCTTTTTAAGCCCCACCACACAACAGTGCCCCACCTTCTAACCGGGTCCCTCCCGGGTCGCCCTCACGGCCCTCCCTCTGGGTCCCGGCGCACGTCGCTCCGCGCCCCCCGTAATCCCTGCCACAAGGACCGCCCTCTCTCTCTGGTAGCCAATGGCAGAGCGGCCCCGCCCCGCCTCGCCCCGCCCCTCTGCCGCGTCCGGGAGTGCGAGCCCGCTGGGGCCTGAGCTTCTGGAACTGAGCCCCTAGCCCTTCGGCGGGATTGCGCGGAGGAGGGCACCCTTTGGACCCGGGCGTTCGACCTCCGGTGAGCCATGGATTCGCAGGGGCTGAAGGTGAGCGGGCGGCCGGTGTTGCGTTGCGGGATGGCTATGGACTGGGGGCGTGCACAGCGCTCAGTGGGCTCGGCAAGCCTCTTATTGCTTGCTGTGCCGCTGCTGCCTGCTTGGTAGGAGCCTCTAGCTCGACCCGCTAGGCCTGTAGCCTACACAACCTGGTGGCCTGCGTTGCCCCTCTGGCGATCTGAGGTCAATCCAGCCCCCCCTGGTGCTCTGCTTCTGGCTAGCCTTTGGTGTGCTAGTCCCCACCCTCTTCGTTGTCTTTACTTTTACTTGTGTATCACGCTTGCTAGGAAAGCTTGGGTAACCTTTGACTGCGCCTCCAGGTGCGATTAGGAGCTTAGAACAAACTAGTGTCTGATCCGCCTTTGGACAGTAAAAGGAGCAGGGAAAGAGTAGAGGAAACCAATGAAAGACTTAAAAATGAAGGAACCAATGAAGCTTAAAAAACGGAAGGAGTCTTTATTTTAGGTTGGTGGTCTCCTCAATTAATCACTGATTCATCCACTTCGCAAATATTTAATGACAGCTTCAGAAATGATATAAAGCAAAGAGATGAGGTTTGAAAATTAAAAATTTCCTCTTGATGGGCTTCTCTATTCATTTGCTCACTGAGTCGCTTGTTCGACTAGTATTTATGGGTTTATATCTGTATGTCCCTTAGAACTTGGAGCTAGCGATGAGCAAAACAGATTCATAGTTTGTACATTCACAGATTTTATATTCTAATGCTGGAGGGAAACCTTAAATCATTCAACAAATATTTATTGAATACCTCCTACTGGTCTGGCACTATTCTCAACATGAAAATACTGCAATAAAACTATGAAAACTTTTAACCTCGGAACTTCCATTCGAGTAGAAGAAATAAAACTACAAGCAGGGTCTCTGTCACATGTACATTGTAGCTAGAAAGCTGCCATAGATAATACTTAAATGAATAAGTATGGCTATATTCCAATAAAACTTTATGGACCCTGAAATTTGACTTTATGAAGTATATTTCCTTCAACCATTTTAAAACTGAAAACCATTCTTAGCTTACTGGTCATATAAAAACAGGCAGCAAGCCATATGTGACCCAACTGTAGTATGCAAACTGGTGCTATAATATGGAGTGGCTCTTAGCCCTCTCCATCACCACCACTCCATCCCACATATAGTTGATGACTTCTAACCTGTTTGGTTGCTGTTCTCTTTCTTACTAATTCCTATACTTTCTCAGGAATCATGAAAGGTAAATAGGAAGGATGTTGGGTGTGTGGAGGGCGAGAGACGGGATTGCAATTCATAAGTCAGCTCTCATTCCTCACCAGGAATCTTTCCCTAGATTTTACTCTTATATCCTCCCCTCACTGCACCCTCAATTATCAAGGCTGTTTTAAAGTTATCCTGCCTTCCCAAAGCTCCTTAATTACGCTACTACACTGTGTTTTAGTTAGTCTTTATATTACAGACTTATCTGAAAACTGTAAGCTTTTTTACTGGGGGGGAGGGGCAGGGACCATGTCTCATTCTTTTTTATATTCTCAATATCTATCCCACTTCCTGGCACTTGTAGGCAGTCAGTGTTTGATGGACTAAACTGCCTGACCTGAACCACAGCAGTGGCAATAAGAATGGAGAATGGTAGGATGGATTAGAGAAAGGAGAATTTAATGACTGAATTAGGCCGACTGGGTAAATGACTCCTAGTTGCTGATTTAAGTGGCAGGTGACATATGAAAATGTGAATCTGGAGCTTATGTGAGCTTATATGAGAGGTCTTAAATGGACACATCATTTTTTATTTCATCAATATATGGAGTTTGGAGGAACTTGTTCTTTTTTTCAAAATAGGACTTTTACATTATGAAAAAATTAATGAATTCTCACAGCCACCTGTAAATGTGCTGTACTAACAGCATTTTGCAAATGAGCAAACAGGTGCTGTAAAACTGACCAAAGATTTGAAACCTTTAATTAAATTGGTGTCCTTTTCATGACACCATGTCACTGCCTTTCAGGAGATTTATAGGTGGTAGAGGATACAAGAACCTGGATAAAAGTGAAGAAAGATGATTTTGAAATTGTCTTTAGTTGTGAGCTAAGAAGTCATGTGGCTCCTATGAAGCCACATGGGGCAGTGGGAGTCTGGGGAATGGAGTGTGGGTTATACTTTGCAGACCCATGACTAAGAAGGAGAGTTGAGAACAGAAGTCACAGGAGGGTTGCAGAATAAAAGTCAATATAGAACACTTGCCGAACCATGTTCTAGAAAAGAACGTAGATGTGGCTATCCAGAAACAAGGCAGTGAAACAAAACCGTCTAGACAGCCTTAGGTTTTAATCCCATCAACCATTGCTTCATTCTTCTCACTCCTGCTGAACCTGCTGTAGAGTCAGGGGGTTTAGTTATGTGATGGCCCCAGTTGGTTTATGAAGGCAAAGCATATATCACGCTGATGGTGAAAGTGTGACTTCCTTCCTTGATGGCATCAACAGCTAAGCCGTGATACAATCCCGAGAACAGTGTAAACCACAGCTAGACTCAATCAGAACTTAGGATTGCCTTAGTATCTCTATTTTGTAAATCAAAATATGTAAGTTTGAGAAAAGCTTAGTCATTTCCATTGAAGAACAGTTTGGCTAATTTATTCCTACTGATGATTATTTATTTTAGAACTCATATAAAAATAAGGTAATATCCAACAATAAACTGTTAATTCATGATTACTTTGTAATTCTATGCTAATAATAGATCATTTTTTAAAGATTTCTTAAAATAAGAAACTTACAGTCTGGTTATGCAAGCCTCCTTTTTATTTTATTCCTTTTTTTTCCCTATTTCTCTATTTTCTAAAACCTTTAAGAAAATGTGGACAAAGGAAAAAAGGCAAAAAAGTAGTCTGATGTCAATACTATTAACACAAAAATTGAGAGAAAAGAATGAAATTATTTGAAAACATTTTAGTAATTTTTTGGTTATTCTGTTCTACAATACTTAGTATTAAGTGCTAGTATTTAACAATATTATAAGGAACTTAGAAGGGAAACTGAAAAGTCACATTAACAAAGTTTTAGATTATTCAAGATTTTAGTTTGAAATCTGCTGCTCTCCCTCCCCTAGTACCAGGGCTTGAACACAGCACCTCATGAATAGTAGGCAAGCACTGTACCACTAAGCTACATCCCCAGCCCTTTTATTTTATTTTGAGATTGGTCTCACTATGATGCCCAGGCTGACCTTGAATTTGTAGTCCTCCTGCTTCAGCCTCCCAAGTAGCTGGGATTACAGGAATGTGCTACTGCACCTGGTTTAGATTGATATCTGATTCTTAAAAGTATTTCAGAACATCAAACTCTTTTTTAACACTTAGTCATTGTTTCCTTTTAGACACTGATTAATTACTATTGTCAAGAGAAATATTTCCATCATGTGTTACTTGTTGCCAGTGAAGGAATGAAGAGGTATGGCAGTGACCCAGTCTTCAGGTTTTATCATGCCTATGGTACATTAATGGAAGGTATGAACTAATTATTAAACCTGTTTCTACATTCTAAATTTTTGCTTTGTAGTAAGAATAATTTTTCACATCAAAATCTTGATTTTCAGGTAAAACACAAGAAGCTCTT
This sequence comes from Sciurus vulgaris, assembly GCF_902686455.1. Taxonomy (NCBI): domain Eukaryota; kingdom Metazoa; phylum Chordata; class Mammalia; order Rodentia; family Sciuridae; genus Sciurus; species Sciurus vulgaris. The sequence continues at coordinate 120,347,068 of NC_136463.1, read as the reverse complement.
CGGGAATTTGAGGCTCTTAAGAATAAGCAAGATGTATCACTTTGTTCTCTAATTGCACTGATATACGCCCATAAAATGAGTCCTAATCCAGGTAAAGTATCAAAGTACAATGTTTAAGAGAATTTTCCTTATTCCACTTTGATTTTTCTCATTGTCATATTTAATTTTTATCATACTGTCCACAGAACTATTATGTCATATTTTATCTTCCTGACAAGATTATAAATTCATCAAGCAGAAGAAACATGTGACTTGGCTATGCAATGTGGCGCATGCCCGTAATCCCAGTGGCTCGGGAGGTTGAGGCAGGATGATCACAAGTTCAAAGCCAGCCTCTGCAAAAGCAACTCAGTGAGACCCTGTCTCAAAATAAAATCCAAAATAGGGCTGGGGATTTGACTCAGTGGTGGGTGCCCCTGAGTTCAATTTCCAGTACCTCCAAAAAAAACTGTATCTTATACTGCTTTTATGTTCTTTATGCCCTCTGGCAGAGGTTTCACTAGTACAGAAATGATATTTGAGTTAAATTAAAGATGAATGCATATTAGTAATAGTTATACCAAAAATAAAACAGTTAAGAACATTGTACAGATGGATTACTCTGTAAGAGCCAACTTTACAACTTGTTATGTGCAAATGTATAGTTATATTCAGTTTATCTCTTCTGTATATTAAACATCTTGAAGCTCTTTTTTTTTAAATTTATTTTTATTGTAAACAAATGGGATACATGTTGTTTCAGTTTGTACATGGAGTAACAGCATGCCATTTGCATATTCATATATTTACATAGAGTAATGATGTTTGATTCATTGTTATTTTTTTCCTTCCCCCCCACCCCTCCCACCTCTGTTTTCCCTCTATACAGTCCATCCTTCCACCATTCTTGTCCCCCTCCCACCCCCTATTAAATGTCATCATCCGCTTATCAGTGAGATCATTCCTCTTTTGGATTTTTGAGATTGGCTTATCTCACTTAACATGATATTCTCCAATTTCATCCATTTGCCTGCAAATGCCATAATTTTATTATTCTTTTTAGCTGAGTAATATTCCATTGTATATATATACCACAGTTTCTTTATCCATTCATCCATTGAAGGGCATCTAGGTTGTTTCCATAGTCTGGCTATTGTGAATTGAGCAGCTATGAACATTGATGTGGCTGTATCTCTGTAGTATGCTGATTTTAAGTCCTTTGGGTATAGGCCGAGGAGTGGGATAGCTGGGTCAAATGGGAGGTTCATTTCAAGTTTTCTGAGGAATCTCCACACTGCTTTCCAGAGCGGCTGCACTAATTTGCAGTCCCACCAGCAATATGAGTGTACCTTTTTCCCCACATCCTCGCCAACACCTATTGTTGCTTGTGTTCTTGATAATCGCCATTCTAATTGGGGTGAGATGGAATCTTAGTGTAGTTTTGATTTGCATTTCTCTTATTACTAAAGATGTTGAACATTTTTTCATATGTCTGTTGATTGCTTGTAGATCTATTTCTGTGAAGTGTCTGTTCATTTCCTTAGCCCATTTGTTGATTGGGTTATTTGTATTCTTGGTGTAGAGTTTTTTGAGTTCTTTATAGATTCTGGAAATTAGTGCTATATCTGAAGTATGATTGGCAAAGATATTCTCCCACTCTGTAGGCTCTCTCTTCGCATTGCTGATAGTTTCCTTTGCTGAGAGAAAGCTATTTAGTTTGAATCTATCCCAGTTATTGATTCTTGCTTTTATTTCTTGTGCTATGGGAGTCCTGTTAAGGAAGTCTGATCCTAAGCCAACAAGGGGAAGATGTGGACCTACTTTTTCTTCTATAAGATGCAGGGTGTCTGGTCTGATTTCAAGGTCCTTGATCCATTGTGAGTTGAGTTTTGTGCAGGGTGAGAGATAGGAGTTTAGTTTTATTCTGTTGCATATGGATTTCCAGTTTTCCCAGCACCATTTATTGAAGAGGCTATCTTTTCTCCATTGAATATAAGTGGTGAAAGAGGACATCCCTGTCTTGTTCCCATTTTTAAAGGGAATGGTTTCAGTTTTTCTCCATTAACAATGATGTTGGCCATGGGCTTAGCATAAATAGCCTTTACAATGTTCAGGTATGTTCCTACTATCCCTATTTTTTCTAGTGTTTTCAGCATGAAGGGGTGTTGTATTTTGTCAAATGCTTTTTCTGCGTCAATTGAAATAACCATATGATTCTTATCCTTAAGTCTATTGACATGATGGATTACGTTTATTGATTTACAAATGTTGAACCATCCTTGCATTCCAGGAATGAACCCCACTTGATCGTGGTATACAATTTTCTTAATATGTTTTTGGATATGGTTTGCCAATATTTTGTTAAGGATCTTTGCATCTATATTCATCAAGGATATTGGTCTAAAATTTTCTTTCCTTGATGTGTCTTTTCCTGGTTTGGGTATGAGGGTGATATTAGCTTCATAGAATGAGTTCAGTAGGGTACCCTCCTTTTCTATTTCCTGGAATACTTTGAGAAGTATTGGAATGAGTTCTTCTTTGAAGGTCTTGTAGAACTCGGCTGAGAATCCGTCTGGTCCTGGTCTTTTCTTGGATGGTAGATTTTTAATGGCTTCTTCTATTTCATTGCTTGATATTGATCTGTTTAAATCGTGTATGTCCTCCTAGTTCAGTTTGGGCGGAGCATATGTCTCTAGAAACTTGTCAATGTCTTCAGTACTTTCTATTTTGTTGGAATACAGATTTTCAAAGTAGCTTCTCATTATGTTCTGTATCTCAGTGGTGTCTGTTGTGATATTTTCTTTTGCATCATGTATTTTAGTAATTTGAGTCTTCTCTCTCCTCTTTGTTAGTGTGGCTAAGGGTTTGTCTATTTTGTTTACTTTCTCAAAGAACCAACTTTTTGTTATGTCAATTTTTTGAATAGTTTCTTTTGTTTCAATTTCATTGATTTCAGCTCTGATTTTAATTATTTCCTGTCTTCTACTGCTTTTGCTGTTATTCTGTTCTTCTTTTTCTAGGGCTTTGAGCTGTAATGTTAGGTCATTTAATTGTTGACTCTTCATTCTTTTCTGGAATGCGCTCCATGCAATGAATTTTCCCTTAGTGCCGCTTTCATAGTGTCCCAGAGATTTTGATATGTTGTATCGTCATTCTCATTGACCTCTAAGAATTTTTTAATCTCCTCCCTGATGTTTTTTATTATCCATGTTTCATTCAATAGCATATTATTTAGTCTCCAAGTCTTGGAGTAATTTCCTTGTTTTATTTTGTCATTGATTTCTACTCTCAGTCCATTATGATCTGATAGAGCACAAGGCAGTATCTCTATTTTTTTGCATTTCTTAAGGGCTGCTTTGTGGCATAACACATGGTCTATTTTCGAGAAGGTTCCATGTGCTGCTGAGAAGAAAGTGTATCCACTCGTTGATGGATGGAATGTTCTATATATGTCTATTAAGTCTAGGTTATTGATTGTGTTATTGAGTTCTATGGTTTCTTTGGTTGGATTTTGTTTGGAAGATCTGTCTCGTGGTGACAGCGGTACATTAAAGTCGCCCAAAATTATTGTGTTGTGGTCTATGTGATTCTTGAAATTGAGAAGGATTTGTTTGATGTACAAGGATGCACCATTGTTTGGGGCATAAATATTTACTATCATTATGTCTTCCTGATTTGTGGTTCCCTTAAGCAGTATGAAATGTCCTTCTTTATCCCTTCTGACTCACTTTGGCTTGAAGTCCACTTTATCTGATACAAGGATGGAAACCCCCGCTTTTTTACTGAGTCCATGTGCATGGTAGGTTTTTTCCCATCCTTTCATCTTTAGTCTGTGGATGTCTTTTTCTATGAGATGAGTCTCTTGCAGGCAGCATATTGTTGGGTCTTTTTTTTTAATCCATTCTGCCAGTCTATGTCTTTTGATTGAGGAGTTTAGGCCATTAACGTTCAGGGTTATATTGAGAAATGATTTGTATTCCCAGTCATTTGGCTTATTTTTGGTTTTTAAGTTAGCTTGGTTTCTCCTTTGAGTGTTTTTTCTCTAAGGTAGTTCCTCCCTTTGCTGACCTCCATTGTTGTTTTTCATTTCCTCCTCATGGAATATTTTGTTGAGAACATTCTGTAGTGCAGGCTTTCTATTTGTAAATTCTTTTAACTTTTGTTTATCATGGAAGGATTTTATTTCATCTTCAAATCTGAAGGTTAGTTTTGCTGGGTATAGGATTCTTGGCTGGCAACCATGTTCTTTCAGAGCTTGAAATATGTTGGTCCAGGCCCTTCTAGCTTTTAGAGTCTGGGTTGAGAAGTCGGCTGCTCTCCGTATTGGTCTCCCCCTATATGTAATCTGATGCTTTTCTCTCGTGGCCTTCAAAATCCTATCTTTATTTTGAATGTTAGGCATTTTCATCATAATGTGCCTTGGTGTGGATCTGTTGCGATTCTGTGCATTTGGTATTCTGTAAGCCTCTTGTATTTGATTTTCCATTTCATTCTTCAGGTTTGGGAAATTTTCTGATATTATTTCATTGAATAGGTTGTTCATTCCTTTGGTTTGTATCTCTGTGCCTTCCTCAATCCCAATAATTCTTAAATTTGGTCTTTTCATGATGTCCCATAGTTCTTGGAGATTCTGTTCATGATTTCTTACCATCTTCTCTGCTTGGGCGACTTTATATTCAAGATTAAATATTTTGTCTTCATTTTCTGAGGTTCTGTCTTCCAAGTGGTCTAGTCTGTTGGTGATGCTTTCCATTGAGTTTTTTATTTGGTTTATTGTCTCCTTTATTTCAAGGATTTCCATTTGGTTTTTTTTTTGAGAATCTCTATCTCTTTTTTGAAATGATCTTTTGCTTCCTGCAGGTGCTCTTTCAGCTTATTGGTATTATCATTCATTGTCTGCATTTGCTCTCTTATCTCATCCTTTGCTTCGTGAATCATCTTAATCATGTATAATCTGAAGTCCTTTTCTGACATTTCTCCTAACATACTGTCATTGGATTCTATTACTATAGAATCTAGATTTGTTTGGATCATTTTCTTCCCTTGTTTTTTCATGTTGTTCATGTATCTTCCCCTCTAGCAGTGCAGATCTGGGGTATTGCAGATTTCCCCCTATAGGCTTATAGTGGCCCTATAGGTTTTCAAAACCCTTTCTTTAAGGGGAGATCAATATTAGCAGTGCCCAAATCAGTCACTATGCAATCCTAGACCAAATAACCCCTATGGGGACAATAACAAAATTGTCATAATAAACAAAATGAGTTCAAATGTTATCTTCGATAAAACAAACAGGTTTGCAGTAAGTTCTGCAGTTTCTAATGGAGGACAAAGAGGATGCAGAGGGATGTATAATATGGCTATTAATGGGATAAGAAAAGACTATACAGAAGTTCTAGAAAATAGAAAGGGTGAGAGTGTAATCAAAAGAAATCAGATGTTAGCATGCAAATAAGGGAGAAAGAGACTGAGGGAACAGGTAAACAAAAGGAAAAGAAAGCAAGAAAGTAAAGAAATAAAAACTTAAATTTTTTTTTAAAAGGAGGAAAAAGAAAATCTACTGTGTAACAGTCATATACTAATGAAACCTCCCAGTGTTCAGTAGCCTGATGCATGAGAGGTACCTGACAATGAGCTTCAATCCTCCAGCATGCGTCTCAGGATGGGATTTGCCCCACCCAAAGATCAGAGCTATGGCTTCCAGGATTACCCAAGATGGCCGCTCTGGCTTTGAAATGTGTTGGCAAATGGGGAGTTGCAGCTCAGGGGTGGACATGGTCAGCTGGAGGTCCTGGAGACGGGATGCAGTTGGTCCGGCAGGGGTCCTGGGGGTCCAGTGTGTTTGGTGTGGTTGTGGGATCCTGGAGGCCGGGTGCAATCAGTTGGTCTGGGTTCCCTGTGATAGGGCTCAGTCAATTGGTCTGGGGGTCCTGGCAGCAGGGAGCAGTTAGTTGATGTGAGGGCCCCAGAGGCAGGGTGTGGTTGTTCGGGCTGAGGGATCCTGGAGACGGGGCTCAGTCAGTCCGGCCAGGGGTCCTACAGGGCCTGGCTGTTGTCTCAAAATGGCGGCAGCCACGTGTAATCAAACCTGCAGGTACTGTAACAGTGAACTTCCAGGCGACAGCAGGCAGGTGATTCTCCACTGGCGGTCTGCGGTCAGTCTGCTGGCAGCTGTCTGACGATTGGGAGGTGAACCTCGCGCGTTGGGTGATGGATAGGGGTAAGGTAGGCGATGGACAGGCGAGAGGCAGGCAAATGGCGGATGATAGACACCTCACAGTGAGTAATCTGCTCTCAAAAAAGGTGTCGATATCTTGAAGCTCTTTATATCCCCCACTCCATGGGGGTTAGCTTTTTGGAAAACATTTAGTAAATTTTTATGCAGTAGTAGGTTGGGACATATGAGTAGATTATAAAAGAAAACTTATTCATAAACCAGAAATTAAAAATGTATTGCATTGTCTGAGTGTATAGTGTAACTTAAGCCTGAGGCAGAACAATGTCCAAATTATATGTAATAAAGGAGAAATAGGATTGTATTCTTCCATGTATATCTACTAATAGCTAGCAGGATTGTAATTGTAGATCCTTTTTCAAATAATTAGACAATAATTACATGTTCAGAATGCTTTCTTAAATTTTAGAATTTTTTTAAGCAAAAGTTCATACCTCCTTCCCTTCACGTATACTTATACAGATTAATAAAAAGTTATTTAAAACTTATGTTATGTTAAAAAATAATTTACAATTATGTGCTTATTTAATACACAGGATTGTGACAAATATATATAGAAGAAGAAAGAAAAGAATTGTAATAAGTGATTGTAACATCAGATTTTTAATCTAGTGAGAAAATAAAATGTAAAAACCACAAACATTAAATTCCAATGTTTAAATAAATTCCACCTATTAAATAAAATGATAAAACTGAAGTGGATGAGTCCATAATTAAAATTGATGTGTATTAATCTATTGGAGTAGACATGGAAAGCTTTGTGAAAGATCAAAGGTTAATCTGATCTTTGAAGACATATAGAATTTGAATACAAAGAATAATCAGACATAAGAAACAGATGGGCAAATATATAAAATTACTTCAGCGCTTGGCTCTTTTGTGGATCCCCTTTTCTCTTTGCCCTAGTGGGAGTGTTTAGTTAGAGTAAAGATTTGATTAGGAGGGCTATAAAAAATTTTAAAAAAGAAACTAGTACAAAATATTTTCTTCCTAGAATCAAGTTTTCATTTAATTCAATTGTTTATTCCCAACAGTAGTGATTCTGTTGGGAAATGTGATTCCAGGAATCTAAAAAGAGAGATGTAGATATTACTTAGACACCTGAGTACTAAATCTCCTTTCCACCATAGATGATTGCTAATGTTAAGCTATGTAAATAAAAGTACTTATACTAGTCCTTCATTGATCCATGACTGTAAACTGACATGTTTTAAGTTTCTGAATTAAATTTGAAAGTCAGATAATTTGTTTAGTCCCTGAACCTGTCCCTAATAATTGTATTATTTTGGAATCATTACAAAGTTTTATGAATCTTATTATTAATAAATATTAGCATATATTGTGTGGTTATTTTGGGAAGGATATAACCTATACAGCTATAATCACATGTGAATTTTGAGCACCTGAAATGTTCCAGGATAGTATAAGGAATTGAATTTTTTATCTTATTTAATTCAAACTAATCTACTTTTGAAATATAATTCAATTATGAGAAAACTTATGATATTTTATGTAGTTATTTTTAAAAAATCTTATGCGTATGGGCTGGGAGCATAGCTCAGTGGTAGAGTACTTGCATAGCAAACTCGAGACTTGGGTTCAATCCTCAATCCCCAGCACCAACCCCCCGCACCCCCCCAAAAAAAAAAACAACTAACTTGTGGAATAACTTGAGTGTATGAATAATACTCTATGAGTATTATGAAATCTAAGTACAAATATTTCTGAAGAAAACTTAACGTCTTAATTGAGATGTATTATAAGTGTAAAATACCAGAATTCTAATTCAATTAAAAAGCTCATAAACTATGATAAACTTTGTATCAATTATATTTTGATATTTTGGATATATTGGGTTAACTATAACATTATTAATATTAATTTTGTGGAGGATTGTGAGTTCAAAGCCAGCAAAAGTGAGGCAATGAGCAACTCAGTGAGACCCAGTCTCTAAATAAAATACAAAATAGGACTGGGGATGTGGCTCAGTGGTCAAGTGCCCCTGAGTTCAATCCCCTGTATCACCCCCAAAAAATTAATTTTGCTTATTTATTTTTGCTTCTTTAATAGGGCTAGTAGAAAATTTAAATTACATATGTGTTGCATTTTATTTCTAATAGTGCTACTCTAAAGAGAACTAAATTCTCTACTCTGTTAATCATTTGATCTATTATAAACACTTGATCTAGAATTTAAGTTTCATTGAATATTGTCTTCCCCTTGCAGATAAAGAAGCTATCTTGGAATCAGATGCCAGAGTGAAGGAGCAACGTAAAGGAGCTGGACAGAAAGCTTTGTACCATGCAGGCTTGTTTTTATGGCACCTTGGTCGCCATGATAAGGCCAAAGAATACATTGACAGAATGATCAAAATTTCAGATGGCAGTAATGAGGTAGCCATTTTCTTATTTTGAAATAGTAATGTTAAGGGAAGAGTGTGTTATTTATGTATTTAGTAGTGTCTATTGTTTGTTATTGTCCACTCTATTCTCACTTTACAAATAACCATATAATTTTAATGTTTTCTTCAGTGTAAAATAGGGATCCTATCAAGTTGCTTGTTTTCATGCTATTAAGTCTTGCAAAGATCCCTCCCTGATTCTCTCCTTCTCTTTTTCTTTTCCATTTTCCCTCCCACTTCATTCCTTCTTTCCTTATCTCTTTCCTTCCTTTCCTGTGTCTTTTCTTAGTAAGTAGCCCTGGACACAAGATACCATTATTTGTACTGTTAATAGTACAAAGACAAAGAAAACATTACTTTCATGAAAGAATCATCTTGTCATGGCATACAGCACATACCCAGTGTATATCATGAAAAAAATTACAAATGATACAGAAGAAATGTGACAAAAGTGCAGAAGAAAATAATAGTTAATACTTATTGTTTGCTTATTATATGCCAGACAATATTTTAAGTTAAGGGGAGACCACATTTGTATTAGGAGAATGGGAAAGACTATTGAAGGAAATAGCATTTGAGCTAAAACCTAAAAGATGTATGCAGTTTCAGCAGGCAAAGATTATAGAAAAGGGAAGTGGATACTTCCTAGGCAGGAAATAATAGATGACATGAGATTATTGATTCTGGGTACATTGAGAATCTCATATGTCATGGGAACACAGGATACAGAGGTGAAGATGATAGAAGAAAAGCTCAGAAAGGTGGACTGGGATAGATTAAAGGATCTTGACTCCTAGGTACAGGTATATGTAATTTGGTGGACATTGAGAGATCATTGAAGATTTTTAAACATGGGAGTCATATTATTAGAGTACAAATCCACAAGATTAATAATGGTTTGTTGGATGACTTGACCTGGGATGTGGGGATGAGAAAAAGAATGCGCATTCCAGCAGAAGGTTTTATGCAACTATACAGAAATATACAGTGAGTATACACTTGAGAAGTTTTAAATACCCACAGGAATTGTGAGCTGGTAATAGATGGAAAAGGAGGTATCACGTATTAGGTAGGTCTCTGAGGCTTTAAATCTGGATAATTTAGAGACTAGTTAATATGAATAGAAAATTCACTGAGATGAGACATTAGTCTTCAGACATGCTGTATTTAAGGTGCTGGCAAAACAGAGATAATGAACCTTCAAAGAACAAAAAGTTGAGAAGAGGTTTTGGGCCAGAAATATGGTTGGAAATCACCCACACAAAGATGGTAGTTGAAACCATTTAAATAACACTGATCTCGTGACTAGAAGTAGCATTGGTGGATTCTTGCCTATATTTTCAGGTAAAATACAGTGAGGTAATATAATCTCAGTTAAAATCTATAAATTTATAAGTTAATTAATATTTTAATAGAAGAGCACATTTCACCATTTTTTATTTCATTTTAAAAAGACATAGTTTCAGTATTTTTGTTCCTGCAAATGAATCAACTCAACAACACTAACATTTCTAAAGACAAACACCCATAAATCCTTAACTTTTTAATTCCTCAGACTATTTGTTTCATTTGAAGCTCACTGGACTGTCACAGAGGTTGAGAAGATAGCTGCAGAATTATCTGAACCTTTAACATATGTGAAACAAGATCTGTGCTCTTTTCCCATTCTAATTTATTTGGGCTGTTTGTCCAAAAAGAGGCAACATGTTCTTATTTATATGTTGAATTACATGTTAACCAATATTGATAATAATTTACTAGCAAAGCCTCAGAGAAGAATTTTGGTTTTAGCACTAATGGAGTATTTGACAGACTTACATTGAGCCCATATCAAAGACTAAAATTTGTAGCCTAGTTTCTAAGACTCTAAACCCGACAAGGGTTCAAAAACAGTTTCACTCTGCAGAATGTAATTGTTCATAACATTGGATAGAGTTCTTTATGCTGTTAATTACCAGAAAATAATATGAACAGTTATTTTTCTCATTTTCAAAACAAAATAAAAGTGTGATTAGAATTCTTCCTTTTACAGGGTCACGTTTTGAAAGCGTGGCTTGATATTACAAGAGGAAAAGAACCTTATGCAAAAAAAGCACTAAGGCATTTTGAAGAGGGATTACAAGAGGGAAATGATATTTTTGCTCTTCTGGGTAAGGTGAGTTGGAGACAAGGTGAATAAATCATGTTTTAAAATTCATTTATAACATATTTGACCTCTGAAAAAATGAAGTTATTCCAAAAAAATGATACTTTTCATGACACTGTTGTCGTTTTGGCTCTCAGAGGTATATGCATTTCTGTAAGGCACAACTAGAGAAATGGATTCCCTATCAAAGTTCCTGAATCCTGGGTCAGTGTTGTGTTTATTGTGGTTGTATTATGCATTTTTTTTCCTTAAACACTTCTTGTATATCTAATCTGAGAGAAGCATCACTCTAGTTACTAGGGAGTCCCTGAGCAAAATTAAAACTCTAGGTTTGTAGAACTTATATTCTACTGGAAGAGATGGACAATAAACAAAATAAGTAAATAAATTATATAGTGTATTAGATGGCAATAGGTGTGATAGAAAAATAAATAAAATGGTAAGGGGGAGAAGGAGAGCTGGCACATGAACTTGTAATTTCAAATGAGATAATCAGAGAAAGAGATTTTTAAGCAAAGACTTGAGGAGATAAGTGTTAAAGCCCTGTGTGTATCTGGGAGCTTACAAATAAAGGCAGTATCGAGTTCTGATGCCTTAGGGACAGTAAGGACAGCCACAGAGACCAGGAGGTCAAAGTAGAATGGGTGAAGAGAGAAGTGAAGGCTGGAGGAAGATAGGTGAGTGTGGTGTCAGGGGCTATAGGGGTGATGAGGAGAGTGGACCTGTTCTGCAAGTCCTTGGGCTTTTACTTTGAATTAGATAGGCAGCGGGAGGTTTTGATCAGAGTGTTAACATGATCTGCCTTACATTTTGAGGAATGAGCTACTGACAGTCAAAAGTCATTAGTGGATGGAAATATTTATGTAGGGTCCTTTCTTGAGTCCCCATGGATGACTTCTGAATACCTCAAGTTTTTTTTTTTTTTTTTTTCAACTTTCGGTTAGGCAAAATGAAATTAAATATAGGTGTTAGGAAAATTGTTAGGTAAGCAATAACTTGGAGTAAGAAAGAGAGGATTCTTTTCTTGTAATGTCCTTAATAACTGCCTATTTCTGTGGATAATGAATTTGTTCAGACTTTTGCTACAAGTAGAAATAATACTTAGGATGATTGGATTCAAGTTTTGCCTAATGGTACTGCTGTAGAAATGGGACATTTAGCAAGTTTATGAAGACATTTTTTATGCTCATTCTTCCTTTCTATTCTTAACAGAAAAACTAGTTGATAATCTCCTTAGGTTGGGATATATCAGTTGTTAATACAAACAACTAAGGGGGGATTTACCTTTTTCCTTCAGTACTCAAGTTAGGTTTAAATTATTTTTGGTGATGATCCTGGTTTAGTCTATTTTGTGCTCTGATGACAGAACATCTGAGACTGGGTAAATTATAAAGAATAGACATTCATTTATGATAATTCTTATGACTGAAAAGTTCAAGGTCAAGTCTCCAACAAGTTTGGGGTCTGTTAAGGACTCTGTTTCTGCTTCCAACATGGTACCTTGAACATTGTATCTTCTAGAGGGGAGAAATGCTGTTCCTTACATGGCAGAAGAGCAGAAGAGATTGAACCCATTGCCACAGGCCCTTCTTATATGCCTAAGTTCTCATGACCCAAACACATCCCGAGGAGCCACACCTCCCAACACCATTTTTTGGGAATTGAGTTTCAGTGTGAATTGTGAAGGGGACAAAAACATTTCAAACACAGCAGAGCCATTTCAGTTACGTGTTTCAGTTAATTCAACAGAGCGCTGCTTTAGTCTAATCCCACCTAGGAAGGATGTGATTCATATGTACAGCAAATTTAGTTTGAGATGCTACTTTTGCATTTTTATGAGAAGTAATGGTGTAGAGAAGAGCATTACATATGAGCACACAAAGTCTTTGTGGAATAATTTTGTTACTTTGTTGTTCCAACTTTTTAGGGAAATGAAGGGCAAATATGAATTTTAAAAATTATTGATACTAATCTCTTCCTGTCAATTATTTAGAAACTAATTTATTTTGATATACTGGCTTCTTTGGATGGTTCTTAAACTGTGTTTTGATTATGTGGGAATATGATCTCAACCTGATTTCAGGAATATGTTGCAATTCTTCTTTGAAACTGTTAGCTCCTAATGATATATGAGAACAAAATTTGTTCCTAAAGGAAATCCAGAGACCAAAAAAAGGAAAATTCTGATGTGTAATAAATATGCATAATTATCTCTTTTAATATATTAGCTATATTTTTAGCTTTTTTTCTAAGATACTAATACGTGCATGTTATAAAAAGTTTTCATAAATATAGTAATATCTGAATGAAAAAGACATAAACATCATTGCTGGAAATAAGCAGTTAAATTGTCATTTATGACAGTTGTTCATGTCAGTAAATGTAGATTGTGTTTTCATAATTACTAAATGACTAAAATTTTACTAAATAGATATACTAAAATTTAACTACTCTTCTATGGCTATTTTGAGTTTTTTTTTAATATTTGTAACTGTAGCACACATGATATCTTTATTTATTTTTTTATGTGGTGCTGAGAATTGAACCCAGTGCCTCATGTGTGCTAGGCAAGGACTCTACCACTGAGCCACAACCAGCTCTTGAGTTGTTTATTTTTCGATTATAAATTCATAGTTCTGCCATAAATATCATCTGAGGGCTTCATCGTGATCTTCTCCATTTATTTCCTATGATAATTTCTACAAAAGTGAGGTAAAGGCAGTTTTTTGAATATAATCTTGCTTGTTCTTTAAAATTGTATCTTTAACCTGAAAGTAATTTTTTAAGAAGATAAAAAAACTCAAGTTTAGATGCTTTTTAAAAATATCATGGAAATCTTTTATTCTAAAAAGGTAATTTTTTCTATTGTAAATAGGAATATTCCTTGTTTTATGGTGTTCCTAAGAATATTTTTAAAAATTTGTATTTTCTAATCATATTGTACAGGTATTTGTTCATATAAAACACCTTCATTTTCAGTGATGTTTTAAAGCATGATTTTGATAAAAACTTTTGTTAATTTACTTTTTCTCATTACAAAAGTGATGTGTGCTCCCTACACGAAAGACAGAAAATATGAAACTCTAGTGTTCTACCATTCTGGGTTGAGAACCTTTATACATGAGATTGTAATTTTTGATGCCACTTTTTCTCTTGTTAGGCACAGTGCCTTGAGCTGCGTCAAAATTATTCAGGTGCTCTGGAGATTGTGAACCAGATAATTGTGAACTTTCCAAGCTTCGTTCCTGCTTTTGTGAAGAAAATGAAATTACAACTAGCCCTGCAGGATTGGGACCAGACAGTTGAGACAGCACAAAGGTTAAGTTAAAAAAGATGTCACATGTCTGTCTCTTTTTATCTGGTTATAATTATGGGTGAAAAGAAATCTGTGTGTATTTTGTGTGTGTGTAAGAAAATTTTTTAAACATCAGTATAGAATCGAATTATTCCAAACCAGATAGAATTGATTTTTCTGTATATGGAACTGAAGAAACAATTAAAATTGTATTGCTTTTAAAATTAAATTATTAAATTACATAAACATCTGAACAGTTATTTTAAGATAGTCTTTTAGGCAAACATGAAAATATCCCTGTCCTGAATAAGCTTACATTGAAGTCAGAGGAGTCATACACTAAGCAGAACAAACAACTTACAGTTGTAAGTGACATGGAGAAAAGTAATCAAGTGAAATGGGCAGTGTTGGGGTATTTGATGTCATGAGGTGGTCAGGGAAGCCTCATTGAGATGCATCATTTGAATGAAGGCCTGAAGAAGGTCAGAGAACCATGCAGACATCTGGGAGAAGACTTTACAGAAAGAAGAGAAAGCAAGTGCAAAGATCCTGAGGCAGGAAGATTGTCCTATTTTTGAGGATTGGGAAGGAGGAAGAGGTTAGGTAGTAAAGTCAGAGATGGAGTGTGGGAGGGAGCTGGTGCCAGGTCATGAAAGGTCTTACTGGCTCTTATAACAATTTTGGGCTTTCTTCTGAAATATGAAATCATTACAGGGTTTGGAGTATTTTAAGGAATCATTCTGCTGTGTTGAGAACAGCCTGGGGAAGGGAGCAAGGGCAAAAGCTGGGAGACCACTTTTCAAAAGATTGCCCTAATCAGAGAGAGAAGTGCTGTGGCAGGGACCAGAGTGGATGTGGTGCAAGCGCTGAGGGCAGTGACTGTGACTGGACTCTGCCTGTGTTTTGATTAGGAAGGTAAAAGATGAGGATAGTTGAGGATCACTTCAAGCTTTTTAGCCTGACAGCTAAAATAGCAGCAATGACACTGATGCTCTGATGCAAAGTGCTCAGGGTCTCTGGCACACAGCCAGTAATAGCCTGCCTGTTTATTCCTAAGGTGTAGGTGCTATTAGCATGCCAGTTTGCAACTGAATACACTAAGATGCAGAACTACTAGTGTTATCCAGCGTTAAATCTATAGATTATTCGTGCCCACCCAGGGACACCAAAATCAATCAATCAAACAATCTATAGATTATTTGGAAAGCTTTTAAACCAGAACTGAGTATTGTCACATCAGGCAACCATTGGCATAAAACAAACAACCATAAATCTCAGGGAATATGATAGTAAACATTCATTCCTTATCTTTGTGTGGTTTATCTACAGTCAGCTGATCCTAATGAGGCTTTGAAGGGTCTCTGCTTCAGGTTTCAGACCCAGCTGGGTGGGAGTGGCACATATTGCAGTTGGGATCTGCTAATTGCTAATCTCCCGGGGCTCAAGCCAAAAAGCAGCAGCTACCTAAGGAAGTGCTTCTCTTGGTGAGAGCAGGGATATAAGCAACGAGCAGAAACACGCAGAGCCTCTGGAGTCTGGGCTTGGCACACTGCCACTCCTGCCAACATTTCATTGGTCAGTTCTAGAATAGTGCCCACGTCCCTAGTCAAGGAGCCGTGAAGTACGCTTCTTGGAAGAGGCTCATATTCAAAAATGGATGAAAAACTGGAACCAATAGTTCAGTGTACCATGTTGTGATGGGAAATCTAGTATGTTACCCCTTCTGTTCAGTTCCTTTTAAAAATAACCTTCAGTGAAGTTTCATAAGAATTTTTATGATTTTTCCACATTTCTTGTTTATACCCTTGTCTTATTGTTTCATTTGGATTTTTAATAGGATATTTTTCAAAAAGGATTTTGGGTTTTATCACACAGGAAACCATCATAACGTAATAAACAACACTAATAGGTTTTAAAATGTGTGACCCATCTTGACCTTCCTTGAATTCCTGTTATATATCAGCCTGGTCAATGTAAATTAAAATTTTAATACAGTTATGTATGGCTAGCTAATACTTCACTGAGGCTTGCCACAGAATATGACAAGATTGACACAATCTGCTCTTGTTTTAGAAACGTTAAAAATTAGATTCTAAGACTCTTTAAAGTTTAAATAATGCAGATGTTATTTTACTAATTAAAACTACTTATTTGGTAAGTGGAATGTCAAGCCCACAAACCAACTCTTCAAGCCCTTGAATGAAATAAAATATGTACATGTATATCAGCATTAACAAAGGTTTTCCTACAGGTTGCTGCTTCAAGATAATCAAAATGTGGAAGCACTAAGAATGCTGGCTCTTTACCATCTGTGTAGAGAGGGAGATATAGAGAAAGTAAGTTGTATTGTTTAAATTTCATCTATTAAAGATGCTTTTCATTATGCACACGCATGCAGGCATGTGCATTAGAACTCTGATGTTATGTTTTAGAATATAGTTGTTTTTAGTTGATTTATTAGATATATACCTTAACAAAAAGATTACCTTTTCATATCAACTCGTGAAGCAAAAATATTATATGGTGAATTACTCTTGAAAATAGATGAAGGGAACCAAGGTGAGGAAGAAGGGGGTGGGGGAAAGGAATGTGCTGTGGAATGAAATTGACCAAATTAGGGTATTTGTATGTGCATACATAATAATGAAGTCCACTATATTGTGCAGTTATAATGCTTGAATTAAAAAAAATTAAAAATAAAGGAATCAACACCATTGGAGACAAAATTAGGATCATACATATACATATATACATATTATATGTAACTATATAAACATATTGTTTTAACCAATGAAAATATTTAAGTATGTTCATTAATTATATAAAAAAGAAAATTCCTTAAATTATTAATTACAGTATGTTGGTTTTATATGTAAAACTCCTGTGCTGTAATATATTTGATTAATATAATAATTGATCCTGGATATGAATGAGTGCATATGCAAACTGCAACTTATAATATTTCTATACTTTAATTGAGTTTATATGAGTTAAATGGGTTTTGGATGAAATACCACTGTACCTTATAATAAGGTACTATACTTTATAATAAGGTTCATCTTTTTCTGTAGTAGTGAACACATTGGCTACATAATGCATAATGAGTGTGAAAATCCAGTTTGTAGCAAATAGTATTATAATAAATAGTAGATTTGCATTTATTTTATGTGGTTAACTTGCTTAATGTGACAGTTTCTAATCAGTATTTCAGTAAGCACTAGAAAAATGTTCAGTAAGGCAAGTGTTTTTGAGTGTTAAAACTGCTAGGGACTGGGGATATAGCTCAGTGATAGAGTGTTTACCTAGCACGTGCAAGGTCCTGAGTTCAATTCCCAACGTTGCAAAAAAGCAAAAAAAAAAAAACCATAATACACACAAAAAAACTGTTAAGTACCTCAATGTTTTTTTATCCTAGAGAATATTTTAAATATAAACTAGTCTATGCAGGCAATTCAAGGGCTGATCTCATAATATTGTTTATAAATATGTTTTCACTTATATCTCATTTGGGACATGAATTAATTATTGAACAGACAGTCTGGCTTATACAATTAATTGAATACTATGGATATCTTTACCCATCCAGAGCTTTCTATTCAGTAAGAAATTTTTTGGGAGGGCTACTAGGGATTGAACTCTGGGGCACTGAACCACTCAGCTGTATCCCTAGTTTTTTTTTTTTTTTTCCAGAAACAGGGTCTCACTGAGTTGCTTAGCACCTCACTGCTGCTGAGGCTGGCTTTGATATCATAATCCTTCTGTCTCAGCCTCCCAAGGTGCTGGGATTACAGTCATGTACCAATAAGAAATTTTAAAGGAACATTCTTGACCTCAAGAATTCTTAGTGTTTAATTATTGGGGGTTTTTAAATAATTTTTAATGTTTTAAAACAAATAAGATTCCATTGAAAGAGAAGGAAATTGTATAAGCAAAGGTCTCTTAAAACATCGGTAGTAGTGTATTTTATTAGTGTATATGTGCAGGTATTATGTTCTTTTTTTAAAGTATATTTTAAAATTAATTCGAATTACTTTTGTTTTAGGCTTCCATGAAACTGGAAAACTTAGGAAAAGCATTGGATGCCATGGAACCACAGAATGCTCAACTTTTTTATAAGATGACAATAGCCTTCAGCAGAACCGTAAGAGAACCCACTCTGTACCAGATCTCCACTGTCTTTAATGCAGTATATAAAATAAGCCACCAGGGTGGAGGTGCTGAAGAACAGAACGCCTGGGGTGGGAACGTGCTCTGTCTGAATAGGTGAGACGCCTAAGAAAGGGAGTTCAGAGGAGCTGAGGTTGCTAACTAGAAGCCATCAGGGAGACTCCATGGAGGAAGGAATGGAGCATTTACTAAATCTTTAAAGACAGAGAGGAGCCTTCCAGGCAAATGAAACAGAAAATGGTCTATGTTAATCAGAGCGTAGGTTTTATGAGTAGGATTGTTCTTTGTTTTTGTTTTGTAAAACTATTTGGGAAAAGTTTTAAAGTGGAAAATAGATTGTTTTGGTAGGAGAAATGGTTGGTATCTTATTTTTCTTACAAGCGTTTTTATTATAAGTCCCAAAGAGAAGGAAGATTAGAAAAATACAGTAGATTCTTAAAACCATACAAGGAATGAAGGAATTAAAAAGTTAACTAAGCTAGCAAAGAATAAAGAAAAAAATACACATAAGGAAATAGTGAACATAAAATTGAAAAATATTAAGGCACACTTGCTAAATTATATAAGGAAACTGAATTCTTTTTATTAAAGATTGTCAGATTATGTGAAATTCATAGGAAGAAAAAAATCCCTGGTGTTACAAAAGATTGAATTAAGGGTGATATTTACCTTTTTTTGTTTACTGCCAGACACATTATTTTGATTGGTTTCTTTCAAGCTTAAAATTATTTATATGTATTCAAGCATTTAAATGAGTGTTTTACTTTTTTAAAAGTTTCTGTCTTCCAGTTATATACTTACTCTAACAATATTGCCATTTCTTAAAATATTTTCAAAGGTGTTTCTAAGAACATTGTAAGCAAGATCTTTTTAAAAAATTCTCACTAAATGGCATAGAGCCTACTTCTAAATTTTATATAAATATGTCATATGTATATAACTTTAATAATTTTCTTATCAATTTGTAATGCAGTCATGAGATAGTTTCAAAAGTACTTCTAAAAACTGTGTACACATCATTGGAAATATACTTTTCAAGACAAATATTTTGTGAAAGCACTAGTCATTAGAATATTTAAGTTTTTGTTTTTTGTTTTTTGTTTTAATTTTAATGTGGTGCTGGGGATTTAACCCAGGGCCTTGTGTATGCTAAGCAAGCACTCTACCATTGAGCTCCACCCTGGTCCCAGAATATATAAGTTCTGATAGGTCATAAACTCCTTCTTCATGCATTGTCTGGATAGTTAACACAGTTTTCTTTTTCTTTGATTATTAATTTTCTTCCTTTATCTTCACAGAAGTACAAAATATACATTTATTTTCCTTCAATCTAAGTAAAAGTGTTCGACTTCGGGTCTAACAATTGTTTTTTTCTTTTCAGTGTGGTCGCAGTCAACTTATACTTCAAAAAACTCAAACACTACTAGAAAAATCTTTTAGTTTATCCCCTGAGCAATCAGAATTTGCTACAGAACTTGGATACCAAATGATTTTACAAGGAAAAGTTAAAGAGGCATCGAAGTGGTATAAGACTGCCATGACACTTAATGAAACTAGTGTCTCTGCATTAATAGGTATGATGACTATTTGTATAAATGTTCCTAATATAGATGCAAGCAGAAATTACATTAAATAAGTTATCAAAGAGCACATGTATTTTATGCTTTTCTAAAATCAAATTGTTTTGCAATATCCACAATAGAAAAAGTCATATATCTTTAAACATGAATTTTTTACTTTACAAATAATTTGGAAAAATAGGTTTTTATGAGGTTGTCCCTGTAAGTTATGACCATGGTAAATGATTTTATGTAGGTCCAAGACTATCCATTTTACTTTCTTTCATTCTTTATTTCTTTCATTCTGTGCTTTTTTTTCTTTTTAAAACTTTCATGAATTATGATGGGGGAAAACCTGTTTTGTGAATGTTGTTGATGTTAGCTTGATCTGTACATGTCTGAATTGGTGTCTGCTTTGACTATTTGTGTCTTGTTTGGTTTTAGGATTTATTCGGTGTCAGTTAATAGAAGGGCAATTACAGGATGCAGATCAGCAGCTGGAATTCTTTAGTGAAATTCAGCAATCCATTGGGAAATCTGCGGTATAGTATTTTACTAGATTGTAGATCCCAGTTACTATTCATAAAATATGAAAATTTAAATCATTGTACTTACATAGTAATGGCGCTAGAGGATGACTTTACTAATTTTAACATGTAATTGCATTCATTAATTACCCCCTTTCAAAGATAAACTTTATTCTTCTGAATGATTCTATAAGTTCATCCAAGCTGACACTTGAAAAAATAATTGCACATAAATACTACTTTATATACATTGAGATCTAAGTAGAAATAAATGGCTATATAACTAGAATAATTTGTGAAAATTATTTATTTTCTAGGAATTAACTTATTTACATGCAATTCTTGCTATGAAGAAAAATAGACAACAAGAAGAAGTTATAAATTTGTTAAATGAGGTCCTGGATGCTCATTTTTTGAACTTAGAAGATTTACCTCTTGGCATACAGTATTTTGAGAAGCTAAATCCTGATTTCTTGCTAGAAATTATTACAGAGTTTCTGAATTTTTGTCCAATGCAGGTAAGTAATTATGGGACTTATTTTCAAGAATGTATATATATGCAAAAACATTGTCTTTAATGTGTTAGACTATATTAGTATTATAAAAGGCTAGTATTTGTAACTATTTGAGATGAAATAGGGTTTTTTTTGTTTGTTTTGTTCATAGTGCTGGGGTTAAACCCAGGCCTCAAGCATGCTAGGCAAGCAGTACCAGTGAGCTGCAACCAATTAATAAAAGTATTGATATACAAATACACATTGGTAGTATATAAATTCTTAAAAACTTTAGCTTAAAATAATTACTATGCTGGCACCATGGGACGTGACTGTAATCCTAATGGCTCAGGAGGCCATTAGGATTACATTGTGATACAGGAGGATCACAAGCGCAAAGCCAGCTTCAGCAATTTAGGGAGACCCTAAGCAACTTGGTAAGATCCTGTCTCAAAATAAAAAATACAAAAAAAAAAAAAACATTGAGGATGTGGCTTAGTGGTTAAGCACCTCTGGGTTCAATCCCTGGTTCTTAAAAAAAAAAAAAAAAAAAAAAAAAACCATTTAATTTAGATACCCACCTTATATTTGAATCTGCTTTGTAGCTTCACTATCAAGTTCCCATCTAACCTCTGGACATACTCAAAAATGGATTTCTTCTTGTATAACATGATGATTAGACTGCATTTCCTTTGTTAAGTCAAACTCTGCTTTGTGTAGAAAAAGGTCCATTTACTGGTTCATTGCTTGGAGAGATGTTGAGCAATTCCAGTTACTAAGTTTAAGTAACAATCATTCCTTGTTCGTAAAATAGATCTTCAGATTTTAGAAACTCATTTGTATGTTCCTCTAAATTTTCAGTGTTTTAAACCATTTATTTTTATATGACATAGTTTTGAGAACCCTGCTTATAAACCTGACGATATCCTTTATTTTGTACATGACTATATATAAAGCTCACTAACTCAAATATGGTTTTGTACTGCAAGACCTAGAGTTGAATCTTTTCCCTCTTATTCTGAATTTCCATCCAGGTTTTATTTGTGTGTTTGTGTGCGAGTCATGGTACATTATTGACCCCTATTGACTTAGCAGTTGACTTAAGTCCTTAAATCTGTTACTCATTATACCTTTGAAGTTAAGTGCAGAGCTCCACTTTTATTCTTATTAAATTTTATCTTCTTGTGTCCATCTCATAATCCTAGATTTACATTCCTTTTGGATCTTGTCGGCTTCTTAAAACAATGTTTTAAAGGTTCTCTGGCAGCTGTACTGAGAATAAACTATGTAGGACAAAAAGTAATGTGGCTGGGTGTAGTAATAAGTCCCAACTCCTCTAGAGAAAAGGCATGAGGATCATTTGAGTTCATGAGCTTGAGAACACTGGTCAACATTGCAAGACCCCATCTTAAAAAAAAAAAAAAAAAAAAAAAGAGGATTAAGTAATAGCTGTGTCTATTACAACTATGATACCTGATTTTTCCTATAAAATAATATTTGTCAGTATAATAAAACCTAATCAGCATTTACTTTTAATAGGGAAATATAGACAGGAAGAATTCTCTCCAGCTTTTTTCCTACTTGCTTGACCCTTTTATATAGGTATAATTTAATTCTAAATTTTAGTTGAACAAATGCCATCTTAACAGTCTTGCAGGCTTGTTTTTTCCTGTGGTTTGTACCTGCAAACCATTGTCAGTAAAAATGATAATTATTGTCAATAACTAATTCTTAACCAGGTGGCAAAGAACATTGACAGAACCTTACCATCATTTATAGTTTCACTATTTTAAGTTCTACATACAAATTTACAATTCACGTTGTGTGTATTACTGTGCAAGAAAGTATACATTTTTATCTTAAAGATACATAAATTCCCCTTAGTTACTTAAAAGAAGCAAACCTAAATAGGAAACTAAGGTATAAATGTTGTAGAACTTTAAAGAAGTTAAAGTATTTTAGGCAGCAGTAGCCATATTTTGAGTATCTTTTTTGAGCACATATTCTTTTATATCTCAGCATAGGTGAGGAATAGTGGCATTTTCTTTGTTTATTTTTATTTCTTTTTTAAAATTTATTTGTTCTTTCTAGATAAACATGACAGTAAAGTATTTTTACATTTTATACATATATAGAATAAGTACACTTGTTCCACTTCGGATCCCATTATTGTGGTTGTATACGGTGTGGAGTTACGTTGGTCGTGTATTCATAAATAAGGATAAGAAAGATATGTCCAATTCATTGTACCGTCTTTTCTTTCCCATCTACCCTTCCTTCACTTCATTGCCCTTTGTCTAGTCCAGTGAACTTCTAATCTTCCCCTCCCTTGTTGAGGGTTAGCATCCACATATCAGAGAGAACCTTCTGTCTTTAGTTTTTTGGGATTGGCTTATTTCACTTAGCATGGTAGTCTTTAGTTCTAGCCATTTGCTGGAAAAATGCCATAATTTCAGTCTTCTTTATGGCTGAGTAATAATCCATTGGGTACATATATTACATTTCCTTTATCCATTCATCTATTGTAGGGCACCTAGTTTGGTTCCACAGCTTGGCTATTGTGAATTGAACTATTTAAACATTCAAGTGGCTTCATCACTATAGTAAACTGATTTTAAGTCCCTTGAGTATAAACTGAGGAGTGGGTTAACAGAGTCAAATGATGTTTCCATTCCAAGTTTTCTAAGGAATCTCCATCCTGTTTTCTAGAGTGGTTGCGCCCAATTTGCAGTCCCACCAGCAATGTATAAGTGAACCTTTTTCCCCACTCCCTCAAAGTGGCACTTTTTTTGTCTGTAACAATGGCTCATTATAGGAGAAATTTTCTGTAAGCGGTTTCAGTCCTATTCAAGAATCTGTGTGTTAGGCGAAGGGTGAGGAGCATGGGGAGCACCAGCCTTCCTATAAAGGAATCAGCATTCATAAGTCAAAGCAGGAGAAATGCACATTTGATGTTTAAATTCTAGTGTATTTCTAAGTCATGATTGGATAACAGTTGAATAAAATTTGGTTGGTAAATGGCCATTATAAGAATAAGAAAAATTGAATAAAGCAATGTTCTTACTACTTTATTTATCATATTCACTATTCCTCCTCCCCTTTCCCCTCCCAGGGCCTCACACATGCCAAACATGTGCTCTGTCACTGAGTTACACCCGCATCCCACTTACATTCAGTATTAGTAAAAGGAACATTAAGGAGCTTTGAGGGCCTGCAACATGTGAAGCACAAAACTGCAGAATGTGAAGGTTTGAGACATATTTGGCATAGAATACCTGAGTATTCTACCTTTTGATTTTAATTAGGGAAAAACATCTACATTATTTAAAAACCGTTTTCACAGTACTCTAGGAATAGTGAAAGTTATTGAATTACATAAATCACAGGACAGATCTAGAATTTGAACAGTCATTGCCTTGAGTATTGATTCTAGCAAGAAACTACCTGTTATCTTACCTTCGAACATGTATCTTTGATGAAATTTTTGAAGAGATAGGTTTCTTTCAAATCAGTAATTATATAATAATTTCATAATTATTGTGCTGAATAAAATCATTATTTGCATGACCTGTTCATAGACCGCAGAGAGATAATTTAGCCTTAGTCCAGTCATAGCAAAGATAATATGGAATAAATGGAATAAGGGAAATTTAAAGAAATATATAGTTTTGCTAGCCACACTAAAATTAACCCATGTTTCTTTTTGACTGTCTTTCTAATAGTTTTTACTATTATAAACTTATAAAAATTATCTTCCAAATTTTAGCCTGCAAGTCCTGGGCAACCTCTTTCTCCACTTCTCAGACGTTGTACCTCTGTCCTGGAGATTATAATAAGAACTGTACCAGGTCTTCTGCAAGCTGTCTTCCTAGTTGCAAAAGTGAAGTTTTTGTCAGGTAAAGTATACCTTAAAACTTAAAATAACCTTTGTACCCAATATTGATAAAAACAGATGTAAATAAAACAAGCACGCCATTTATGTAGAGAATATTCACATAAAATGCACATTTTGCATGTGATTATGTATGTGCTTTTAATCCAAAATAAAATTGTAAAACTTACTATTTAATTCTTTAAAAATTGCTCTAAACTTTTGTGGCGCAGGTGAATTACTAGGAAAATGCAGGAGCACCACTTTAAGAAAAGTCTATCAGATGGTTCTGGGGACTGATAAGAATTCACAGCCTTTAATCCATTGTTATTGACTTATTAGCATAACCAAATGCACCCTTTATCAGATTTTAGGCCCTTATGGAATATACTGATTAATTCTTGGTTTGTTTTTGTGATTGGTCAGTATAGCCAACCTCTTATAGACAGCTTTTTAGAACACAAATATCTAACTTCACATGTAAAAGTAAACCATTATATCATGCTTGTGTATATATACCTTTCCAGCAAAATGGTATCCAGAGTAGGTTTGTGAAGCTGTATTTACTAGTTTTCTGTTTAGTTTTGCTTCTTTTGTAGGACTAAGCATCTTTATGGTCTTAAAAAACTAGAATTTTACTCTTCTTTGTATGGTAATAGTTACAAAGAAATTTCTTTAAAAATACATTGTTTTTCCAGCAAAACTGAAAATATCAAATGTATTCTTAGAAATACTTATTTCTTGTATATAATGAACAGAGTGAAGAGGTTGCCTATATTGTATTTTGGACTTTAGTTTTACTTGTTTCAAAAAAACCTTAGATGATCTCTGAAGCTTGTTTCACCTTTAAAATCTTCTAGTTGTAAGAACTGACTCTTTGATACCTTCTGATTGAGTTCTACTATTGTGCATGTGATCTTTCTACTTTGCTACCAATTGAAATGGGTATCACCTGGATAATTAAACTAAGTTAGATTTTTGTTATTAATTTACTAAATACTCATTTTTTCTGGAACTGGATATGAGTTACTCACATACTTTGTCTTCCTGGCATGATCAGTTCTGAGCCACTTTTAGCCTTCTCAGTATAAACTATCAGCACCCACCACAGATGACAGGGACAATCCTTTCACTAGGGAAATTGCAAGACTTAGGGACTCTACCAGAAACTCAAGAAAAACACCAGCCAGTTTATTACATAGGACTCAGACAAAGACAGATGTACAAGACAGAAATATCTCCTGTTTTTCCCTCAAGGAAGATTGGGCCACTCTTAGTTAAGGATGCAATATTGATATTGGTCTTTGTTTACCTCCTCTATTTTCTCCAACATTGATGACCCAGTTCTCATTTGTAAACATCTCATGACCTTCTGATGGTGACTGCTCACATACTTTCCCTCACCCCTAAAATAATCAAGAAAGTCTGACCCCAGTTTTTCACACAGTCCTGATTTTCTTCATGTCATGGTTGTAAACCACAATTCTTTTTCTATGTCTTTCCCCCCTTAATGATAGCCTCTTACTTCAAGTCAACCTCTTATTTTTTTTTTAATTTATTTTTATTTTTATTTTTACAGACTACATTTTGATTCATTATATACAAATGGGGTGCGACTTTTCGTTTCTATGGTTGTGCAGATGTAGATTCATACCATCCGTGTACTCATACATGTACATAGGGTAATGATGTCTGTCTCATTCCACCATCTTTCCTACGCCCACCCCCTACAAGTCAACTTCTTAATCCTCTCCTTCCTTTAAAAAAAAAAGAAAGAAAGAAAAATGCACTTGTCAATCTAAATAACAATAAAGATTCTCCAAATATAAAACATTTATTTGAAAATAAGCAGAAGATTGACAATGCAGAATGTACATGCTGTGGTAGACCACAAGCATATAGGGAGATTGAGGCAAGGGGACACTTTTAAAGGCCCAAGAGGAAAGCACACAGTTTGTTATGGAACATTGGTTATAGGGGTTTAGTACAGGAGTTGGTATAAGTTCGTTAGTGAAGACAGTACATCAGGCATATGTTCTTGTACATCTGTCTGCTCTCCTTGGGACCAATGTAGCAAGCTGTAGTTTGTTGGAAATTTTTGTAACAGTTCCTGTTAGGGAACAAAGCATGTCCTCATGATTTGTAATGATTTTTATCATAGGCACAAGTGCATGAGGGTCCTCTGTTTGTTTTACTTGCTTCATATTATTTTGTTTGATTAGGGTTTGAAACACATGACTTCCCTTTGATTCAGATAACTATCTGATTTACTATCCTTAACCTTCTCATTTCTTTTTCCCTGTACAATTCTAAGTATGAGATGCATCACAATTAAAAAATACTCCATTATTGGTTATCATGCTTGATGATCCATTGCTATACTTTGATGCTGTATTTAGTTAAGTTATTGTACTAGCTCAGCCAGTCATTTGTTCATTAATCCTCTGTCTCTGAATAAAAATATTTCTGCTTCAGTGGATTTCTGTTATCAGTAGATCGAGCATTTGGGAGCAGGAAACTGACTTTAAGCCTATTTATTCTGTTGTGACATCATGTTGGTCTGAGGAATATAATGGAATAGAAAATGATTTAGACCTCTTTTTCCCCATTCTCCCAGCAAGACTGAATGAGACATGGACCTTGCAATACCTATTAAAGCCAGTTGCCTAGAGGGTTAAATGCAGATCCTTGTGTGTTACATGATTAGAAAATTCTAGGACCTAAAGTCTATGCCAGTTGTTCTCTGAAGAGCCTCTTCCTACCCATCTACCAGCCTAAGAACAATTCCACCATTCCTGTTACATCAGTTTTAATCATTGCCTTCTATTTTTAGACTCCCAGATACATAGCAGATGTTTTCCAAAACATGAATATTTCAGTTGATATTTAAAGACATTTTAAATCCGAATCTGTAATCTTTTTACTTATTTTATTTGTAGTAATAAAATTTCTGGATAAGAATGATAATAAGACCATATCCTCTTTGGTAATGGAAGTGACATTACAAAATTCTATCTCTGTAAATGTCTAAGTCTTCTAAAACTTATTTTAATGAAATTGTAAATAACACTTTCTTTTTTTATAAGAAAAATGAATGAAGGTACATTCCGAGGCCTGGTGATCAGCTGTCACCCTTTGATGTTTTCTTGGTTTGTAATTATACTCAAGAGCTGGCCTAATACAGGTCTGTTCTTTATGTGCATTTGCCTTCTCTCTCAGGTGTTCATCACTCAGGGATTAAACTTGTGTTGTTTCCCTTACTAGGTGACATCGAAGCAGCCTATAACAACCTGCAGCATTGCCTGGAACACAGTCCTTCTTATGCAGATGCCCATCTCCTGATGGCTCAGGTTTACCTGTCTCAAGAAAAATTCAAATTGTGTTCTCAGTCTCTTGAACTTTGTCTGAGCTATAATTTTAATGTAAGTATTCTAGATTCAAGTGAATAGGACACACCCCTCTTCTTGGACCTTAGTGAATATTTACATATTTAACTATATTTAAGTCTGTAATATTTTGCTTAAAAATGTATTTTACTGGAAATAATTTGGGACTCATACACAGTAGAAAGAAAAAATGAAGGCACCTTTAGTATAATTAAAAAACTGTATAAATGTGGCAGCAAAATAGCTGGTCTTTCCACTTATCACTCTGAACCCTCAGTTTTCTTTTCTATAAAACTCATATAATAATACTCTACTTTTGTAATAAAAGTTAAATTCAATAATGAACATCTATAAAATAATTTTCATCCATAGCACATAATGCTAAATAATTTTAGGTCTAAGGATAATAAATATTATTGTCCATTTCTTTCTTGGACCTTGGCTGTTAATAACTTCTTTCAGATTCACCATCAAAGAACAAGTAGTCATTTTGAAATTTATTACGTGGCTTGAGGATATAAACACATTAATACTTTCCAGACTTTTTTTTATGTCTTCCCTCAGCATTAGAAAGAATCCTAGCTTCAGGTGCTTCCTGAACTACTTACTCATGGAGGAGGACCTCAGACTTTGCTTTGCATCACAGAGTTCAGGGCTCTGTTATGGGAGAACCCTTGAGTGAACTAGAGAATTTAAGTTGTAAGTAAGATTTTCAGAAGGGATCACCTACTTCTTAGGATAATAGATCTCAAGACAGGTGGTGCAGCCTAACTGAGAGCAGGTAGGTGCCTTAGCCCCAGTGAGTCATATGCTGGGAGAAGAGCACAGCGTGAGAGCTCACTGGGCGCCATACCAAACTTTAATACCGCACTCAGGCTGAGAACTCAGCCTGCTTAGATGGCGGCCACATCACTTCATTCTGAGTCATCTCCTTCCCTTTGGCTTCTCTTTCCTCACTCATTTTGTCATTTTCTTATGTTCTCCATGGACATTGTTAGGAATCAGAATAAAGACAGAAGCTTCTTTATTACATGTTTTGGAGTAGTATCAAAATGTGAAGCCCATGTTTGATAAAACTATCCTGACATGTTTAACCTTAAAGTTTAAAAATAAAAGGGGAAAACTGTTTCTGTAAATTCAAAAACTGTCAGTATTAGAAGTCCTACATAAAGCAGTTCTTTTCCTGAAAATTCAGTTTCTGAGAATGCATTTGCTAGCTTTTTGAACATTGCATTTTCTCTTCTGTCCTAGTAGAAGCACCTACTCAACCTCTTGGTCATCTAGGAGGATGCTAGGTAGTGGCACTTTCCCTGAATCAGATTTAATACAAGGAATGTAATTTAATAGAAGAGAAACAGACCTCATGTGTACAATCATGATGGGCTGTCCTCAGTGATCTTGTTATTTTACGGCTTGATGAAAGAAGCATTATTAAATATTATTTTTTTCAGGTAAGAGACTATCCTTTATATCATTTAATAAAAGCTCAGTCACAAAAGAAAATGGGAGAAATAGCAGAAGCAATTAAAACTCTGCATATGGCAATGAGTTTACCAGGAATGAGGAGAGTAGGAGCTTCCTCAAAATCAAAATACAGAAAAACTGAAGTTGATACAAGCCATCGTTTATCAATCTTTCTTGAGTTGGTGGAAGTTCACCAATTAAATGGAGAACAGGTAAGTCACATTCTTTGAATATATGTTGTAGAAATTGAAAAAGCTCAAATTATAACCTTGACCAAGTGGTAAACTTTAGAATTTTTTTTTTTAATTTACTTTGCAGTAAGTTTTCATTAAACATAATCTGCTCCTACATGACTTTATGTCTCAATGTGCTTACTTTGGCTACCATGAAATATAATAATGTAATGTAGATATAATCCTCTGAGTTCCTAAAAGGATTAACACACACACACACACACACACACACACACACACACACACAGACTGTCATTTACACACACAGATTCTATTGGAATAAAATGAAAGTACCACCCTGAAATTCTACTAATTGAGAAAATGAGAGAAATACTTATAAAGGAATATCATGTCCAGTAGTTTGAAAAATAATAATACAGATAGATATGTAAATACCTGTGATGCACTTTTTAATTTTTCTGAAATCTGAAAGTTTTCCAACTTCTGAAGTTGGACAGAATTTTAAAATAAATGTCATTTTATTTTTATCAAGATATACATTTGGAAAGGATATACATTTGTTATCACCTGAGATAACAAAAATGTTGTTCTGAGATAACAAAAATGTTGTTCTGGTGGATGGAATGAAGTAATCTTCTATCTATCAAAAACTCATATGTGGTGTAGGTCCTGGGTTGAATCTCATCAAAAGGGTAGCAGCGAACATGACCAGAAGGGTAGGATACCTGAATTTGATGTCTGAGTCCATTACTCTTAACTTGTTAACTTCAGATCTGAATTTCCTTAATACATGATAGGGATAACAATAATAGCTATCTTAAAGAGTGTTAATGAGATTTAATGGGCTAACACAGTGCTGGTTACAAGGTAAATGCTTATTAAATTAGAGTAGCCATGCCTATAGTGACTGCCGTCATCCTAGTTACAAAAAAGTTTCTTCAGCTTGCAGGTTTTTAGCCTCATCTGATTTGGGTTCTTTAGATTAGTTTTAAATTTTGTAATTTTCAGAAAATCCATCAATTTCATAAACATCCTAACTGTAGATACATTTATTATTCATTCTGTTTCATTAGAAAATCCGCCTTTCTCGTGTCAATGGTTGAATATTTTGAAAGAATGATATTTTAATTTCATCTCTGTAGCATGAGGCAGCAAAGGCTTTACAAGATGCTATCCATGAATTTTCTGGAACATCTGAAGAATTGCGTGTTACTATTGCTAATGCAGACCTGGCTCTGACCCAAGGAGATGTTGAGCGGGCTTTAAGCATGCTTCGAAATGTCACAGCTGAGCAGCCTTATTATATAGAAGCCAAAGAAAAAATGGCTGATATTTATCTGAAGCATCGAAAGGAAAAAATGTTATATATCACTTGTTATAGGTAAATAGTTTTTTTCAACCAGTTATATTTGACACATTTACCTTCCAAAATTAATCCCCAAATTTAGTTTTTGTCTTCCTTTCACCTGCTTTGCACACTCTTTACAGATCCTCTCCTTAATGTACTCTTGTCCTTCCACCACCAATCACACCCACTCTTTTCCAATGGTTTACTCTCCCTAGAACAAAATTATGATGATTTCAAAGTGTGGCTTTCTCTTGTTTCTCAGTTCTCCTCATCTATAGTTCTTTTTAGATCCTGAGTCTGTTTAGGAAGGAAAAGAACAACAGTTATATATATTCTGATAATTTTTAAAATTTTTTTTAGTTGTAGTGGACACAATACTTTTATTTCATTTATTTATTTTTACGTGGTGCTGAGGTAACTCACTTCAGCCTATAATTCATGCCATAAGTATGAAACCTCAAGATATATATAGGAGGACAGCAAAGTTTTATTTCCCTGACCATTTTTTCATATCTTCACTCCTATATCATTTTGAAATTAAAGTTAGCAAAACAAGTATTTCTGGATAATGAGAATGTTTACTATTTACCTATACTGTTATCTACATTTCAGAAAGTGGAAAGATTCAAAGAAAAAAATTGATTTAAATAATCTCGGTTGAATTATACAGTGGATTTTTTTAATAATATACTGTTGAATATGTAGAAGGTATTTTCAAGGCTATTGATTAATGGAAAAAAGCTGAGGCTACCTTTTATTTCATTGGTTTAGAAGAAGATATTTGTAATGAAAATACTAAATCGGGTTGGTCTGCTTTCTAGAGAAATTGCTGAAAGAATACCCAGCCCCCGGTCTTTTCTTCTCCTTGGTGATGCATACATGAATATTCAAGAGGTAAAATTTCATATGCTACTGAAATTACATTTAAAAAACCTTTTGTGATTAGTGTAACTTCTATGAGGAAGAATTTGGTTTATTAACGTTTATTTACTATTTGATGATTCAGTCTTCACACTAAGAGCCATAACAATAAAATACTGGTTTTTATTTAATTGAGATCTAATAATTTGAAATAGAAATAATACTAGAAGCATGTTAGGGGTCTCTTTTAAACAAGGATGAACAGAGCTAAGGTGGTGTTTTCTTCAAAGGGAAGCAGTCCTCTGATTCTTTTCACTAGCTGTTGTGATAGAAATGAAGTTAAGAGGCTTTCCCTTAGTTCTCATATTATCGTTTGTATAGACGGAAGCACAGTCATCAAGGGTAGGGTCATGCTAATAAATTGTATCTATCCTACTCACTGTCACCTTTTTGAAACCATTAAGGTTCCTGGAATTCAGTATATACTTACTTAGAATTATAAAGTGTTCCAAATATAGAATTCAGTTGTAGAAATATTGCCATTTAACAGGACCCAGTTAAAGCTAATTTTTATTGCTTATTTTTTGTTTCCAACAATCTTAGCCTGAAGAGGCCATAGTAGCCTATGAGCAGGCACTAAATCAGAACCCAAAAGATGGAACTTTGGCAAGCAAAATTGGGAAAGCGCTTGTTAAAACTCACAACTATTCGAAGGTAAGTTCTTTATAGTTTGAAATACATTTATTGGATCAGATGGATCAAACCTGAGAGAAGTCTTGAGCAAGCACCATTTGTGTCTTTTATGGTAGTAAACTGCAGATTTGGATTTTTTAATTGGAATTTGTGCTAAAGGCTTTCTTAGTGCCTCACATTATGGTTGCTTCATTTTGTGAAGATTATTTGGACCCCAGAGTTTATGTCAGCCTTCCGTCTTACATCTAAATCCTTACGATCAAATCAATTACAAGTTGCAATTCTTATGTCTCTTTCATTATGTAACAAAGCACAATCAATTTCCTTTCTGCTGAACCAATTTTGGCAAGCTACGTGCTTTGAGTTATTTTTTTTTCTTTCTAGCATAGATAATGGATTTTCCTTTAACTGCTATATTCTTGCCCTATTTTTGGTAGTTGTTAAATATTTGTACACCAGCTAGTGAGGGATATGCATTCAGTATGGTTCACTGGCCATAATAAATATAACCTATAATTAGAATAAAACCTGTAATTTTTTAAAATTTGGGCAAGCACTGTTCATTAGTCAATTATCTTAAGAAATATTCTTGCCTTCTATGATGTTTGATTTGCTAAGAACAATGGCATACTTAGTGATAGTGCAGGTACATGCCTAAAATTCTTCCTAGGTACTTCCGTTTACTGGATATAACCTAAGTCTGTGATATAAAAAGTGTTTGTGCTCAAATGCCAGTCTCAGTACCTTTTTTCCTAAGTGAAATGTTTTTTGTTTAGGCTATCACTTACTATGAGGCTGCTCTGAAAAGTGGACAACAGAATTACCTTTGTTACGACCTGGCTGAGCTCTTATTAAAATTGAAATGGTATGACAAAGCAGAAAAAGTTCTTCAACATGCTCTAGCTCATGAACCTGGTATGAAAGTCTAATTTCAGAACAATATACCTGATAAATCTGACCTGTTTCATACTGATATTACATAAATGTATGTTTGTGTCCTTATTATTTATGCCATTGGTTATATAAATGCATACATCTTTTTTCTTTTATCAGAACACTGCTTTGCTAAACGGAGGTATCCAAAGTCTAATAAGAGATTTATGAAAGTTATTTGTTAAAGGAAGATAGTTTACTTTCCAAAATGATGTAAAGTATGTTATTGATAAATTGCAACTTCTATGTTTAAACACATTAACACTTTCATAATCTCTATCTTTTAAAGATACTAACATAGGAAAGTTCGGATAAATATGTCCAATTATACTGTTATGTATAACTAAAAAGAACAAATAAAAAACAAAAAAACCCAGCACAACAGGATGCTATAAAAAATAAAATAATTAAGATATTAACATATAGTTCTTTTTAAAAATTAAAGTACCGTATAAGAATATAATGCATAGGACATCCGTTTCTCCCATGAATTCTATTTGCCCTGTACTCCAATTACTTTCCTGTGGGTAGTTTGTGATTAAGTATGTATTTCCTCCCTATATTTGTACCTGTGTATATGTACATATAAAAATAGTGTAATTTTCTTTTTCAAAAGTACATGGTACTTGCTATTTGGCAGTTTTTTTCTACATACAACATATCCCAAATATAGTTTGATTTCAGTGTATTCAAATTGTTCATAATGTTATATAACTACATAAATTTTTAATTTCCTGAATTATTGGGTATTTAGTTTGTTCTCTGTCATTTTGATATTGTAAATCATGTTACAATGAGTATGTTATATCTCATTCCTTGGTACACTTGCTTGTATTTCTTAGTAGGATGCTGGATAAAAAGAATTTTCTTTTAAAAATTGCTGTGATATTTTCAAATTGCCTTCTTAGAAATTCATACAACTTTATCGTTTCAAGATCTTATTTTTTTAAACAAAATTGAGTCTGCATGCATTGTCAGAATTTATATATTATAGAAGTGAAAGAAAGTTGTGCTCCCACTCAAATTTAATCATATTTAACAACTTGTATATTATCCCAAGTCTCCCCACACCTGTCTCTTTATCATGCACACACAATTACAATTGGCCCTGTATTCCACATTGAAGGTTCAGCTAACCATGGATCAATATTTGAGAAAAGAGTTGCATCTGTGCTGAGCATGTACATACACATTTTTTTCTGTCATTGTTTCTTAAATGATACCATATAACGACTATTTACATGCCATTCATATTGTATTAGGTAGAATAAGTAATCAAGATATTATTTAAAATATACAGAAGGATGTGTGTAGGTTATACAAGTATACCACCACTTCACTAAATGACTTGAGCACCTGTGTATTTTAGTATATTGGAGGTCCTGGAACCAATCCCCATGGATACTAGAGGTTGACTGTACACACCACTTTTTTGTACCTAAAAGAGTTATAGTTTATCTATAATTATGCAGTATGAATTTGTCATTTAATAACTTCTTACCCTGTCAGCAAACATAGCTGTTCTTAACTTTTAACCTTTGTATTGTACTTATATTAACAACATGTATTTGGTTCATCCCCTGTTTATGAACATTTAGATTGGAAAAAAGTTGGAACACTGAGATAAAATCTTTGTTTACATGTGTATGTGTGTACTTCCTAGAATTGAATTCTGCTCCATTGTTTGTTCTTAATGGTAAAAATTTCCCAATACTATTTTGTATTAATCATAAAACAAAACAAAACTCTTACTTTATTTTGCATTTCTTTTATGACTGATCAGATTAGGTATTATTTTTTAATTTAATTATTTATTTATTTTTAAATTTTTTAGACTGCATTTTGATTCATTGTACACAGATGGGGTACATCATTTTGTTTCTATGGTTGTACACGTTGTAGATTCATACCATTCATGTAATCATACATGTACACAGGGTAATGATGTCTGGCTCATTCCACCATTTTTCATACCCCCCCTCTCATTTCCTTCTACATAATCTAAAGTTCCCCCATTCTTCTCTCACTCCCTCACCCCCCACCCCCATTATATATCATTCTCCATTTATCAGGGAAAACATTTGGCCTTTGGTTTTTGGGATTGGCTTATTTCACTTAGCATGATATTCTCCAGTTCCATCCATTTATTTGCAAATGCCATAATATTATTATTCTTTATGGCTGAATAATATTCCATTGTGTATATATATTTTTTACAGATCATAAGTTCTTTGTGTTTCATATATACTTTGTCTTTCATTCTTATTTATTTATTTTTTTATACATGAGAACAGAATGCATTTTGATTCATTGTATACAAATGGAGTACAGCTTTTCATTTCTCTGGTTGACACAATGTACTCACACCATTTGTGTAATCATACATGTACATAGGGTAATGATGTTTGTCTTATTCTATCATCTTTCCTCCCTGCCACCCTCTCACCTCCCATCATGTCCCTCTACACAATTACACAATCCAACATTCCTCCTTTCTTCCCTTACCACTTCCCCCCACCACACGGTATGTATCAGCATCAACTTATCAGAGAAAACATTCGGCCTTTGGTTTTTTGGGATTGGCTTATTTCATTTTGCATGATAATCTGTTCCAGCCATTTCCTGCAAATGCCATAATTTTTTTCTTTTTATGACTGAGTAATATTCCATTATGTGTATATATCAGTTTCTTTATCCATTCATCTATCGAAGGACATCTAGTTTGGTTCTAGAATCTAGCTATTTTAAATTGAGCTGCTATAAACATTGATGTGGCTGCATCATTATAGTATTCTGATTTTAAGTCCTTTGGGTATAAACCAAGGAATGGGATAACTGGGTCAAATGGTGGGTCCCTTCCAAGTTTTCTGAGGAATCTCCATGCTGCTTTCCAGAGTGGCTGCATCAATTTGCAATCCCATCAGCTATGTATGAGTGTACCTTTTTCCCCCACATCCAAGGCCGACACCTATTGTTACTTGTATTCTTGATAATAGCCATTCTTATTGGAATGAGGTGAAATCTTAGGGTAGTTATGATTTGCATTTCTCTAATTACTAGAGATGTTGAACATTTTTTCATATATTTGTTGATCAGTTGTCTATCTGCTGTGAAGTATTTGCTGAGTTCCTTAGCCTGTTTATTGATTGGGTTTTTTGTATTTTTATCTGTTATTCATGTTGTAGATGTTTTTTCTCAGATTGTCCTTTATCAGATTTGTTTGCTGTATCTTTGGTAAAATGAATACTTATTATATATGTCTGCCTTTCCTTTTTTGATTTTTGAATTTCTTGTCATTGTTTGAAAAAGTTCCCATAATCTTAATATTATACAAAACTTTTCACATTTTTTCTGCCATTTTTGTTATTTTAATTTCTATGTTGGGAACTTTATCCTTGTACTGTAATCCACATACAGTTTTTTTCTATATCTTTCCAAAATGGATAGCCAAATTTATTTTAGTGCCACATTTTGAAATGTCACCTTTATCATATGATAAACTCTATATATGACTCTGTGGGGAACATTTATTCACAGACTCATTTTTCTTTTCTTTTGCCAATACCACACTTACTGTAGCTTTCAAGTATGTTTGGTTACATAATAAGGAAAGTCTACTCTAAGTTTTCTAATATTTTCAAACTTGTGTTTTAATTTAACTTTGATAAAGTTGATGCCTAAATCCTCCTAATTATGCACTTTATTGTTTAAAGTGCTACTAGTTCCATAAAAAAGTATGCGTGGGTCTATCAGACCTTTCTTTAAACATTGCAAAAGCCTACATGTGTACATGCATTCTGAGAAGGTTGTAAGAGAAGATTCAAGTATGTTTTACTTACATTAGGTCTGTTCCCTTATGTAATATAAATGCTTTTGATTAACAAATATTTGCCGAGCACACCTGATGGCAAACTTAGGTGCCTTCATATACATTTGTGTATTATTTTATTAGTACTGACATTAATTTTTGAGGCAAGTATAATCAGTAATTATCCCAATTTTTTAATTAGTTGTCTGAGAACCAGTTTTCTTCGTGTAACCAACACCTGGGTTCTAACGAACAGCTTAACACTTAGCCTGTCTGAATCAAGGGTTCCTCATGCAGCCTTCTTCATCCCATTAGTAAAAAAAATTCATCTTTCTTTGTAGTTGCTAAGATTCACAGTCCTTGGCCTCAGGCTTGCTCTTGCTTTTTGAAATGCGGTTGACTCCACCTTCAGAGTGCATTCAGAATCCTCCCAGGTCTCTCTGCTTCTCTCACTATCCGCCTTCTTCAAGACTGGGTCATCAAACCCTTTACTCAAGTTGCCATTGAATCCAGCTGGTCTCCCTGCTTCCATCCTCTGCCCCGCCCTGACACAGCCTCTCAACCCAGCAGGAACCTTAAGTCTAAGCAGCTCAGGTGCAGCCATGTCTGCTCAAGCTCACTGTTGTTCCCTTTTCCCCGAGGTTAGACCAGAGTCTTCAGTTGGCCTAGCAGAGGGTTACATCCTCTCTGACCTCTCTCGCTACCCTCCTTTCACCTACACAGCCTCCTTGTTTTCACCTGTGCCAACTTCAGAGCTTCCCTTACCTATAAGATAATGATAGCAAAACCTGCCTCTCGGGTTGACGTTTTAAAGAAATAATGTGTACAAACTGTTGAAAGACCTTGTGACAAGAACTGGTACTTGATATAGGGCAGAAGAAACATTTTTGTAATTATCGAGGGTTCTTACATTATTACCCTCAGATCACAAAAGATTGGGAGAGCACTATGTACCAGACTTCAATTATTTTACATATTTTAATTTATTTAATAGTTCATTAACTTTTATATTTTATAATGTGAGATAAGTACTATTATTTTCCCTGTTTGGCAGATGAAAAGGAGGTACAAAAGATCAATGGCTATTAAGTGGGGAAGCCAAAGTCTGAAACTACTTTACTAAGAGCGGTGGAGTATGGATTTGAAACCAGACTTGTTGGCATCAAAGTTAATGCTCTTAATGGTGATGTTTACTGCTTATCAAGTATCTGTTATTTTTGAAAAAGCAGTTGCCTTCTTAATGGCATGTAGCAACTACTCATCTTCTTTTAATGACTTAATAAACAAATGTTTATTCCCCTACAAATGAAAATTAAAATGCAAATTTGTGTTGTTAGATTATCTCTTAACATGTCTAAGAAAAACTTCAAGCTATTCAGTACTTTAAATTTTCTTCCACACAATTTTAATCCTAAATCTGTTATTGCTGCTGTTAATTAATGTATTTTAGGTCCTCAGATTTTTTAGAATTATAGGTGATACCTGCCAATTATTGTCTAAGTCATTAGTAGGCATACATCTGTTTAATGTAGACACCATTTTATTTTCTTGCTTACATACTATTTTTATTCAGATTTGTTGAATTAAAAAAAAAAAAAAAAAAGAAGAAGAGGAAACCCCCAATTGCTTCTCTATAGTAGTGATTGTTATAGCTGGTCCTGAAGTTCTTTTTTTTAATATTTATTTTTTTTAATTTGGCTATACTTCAGTTATAGTAGAAATAACTACTAAAAATTATAGAAAAAATTTTAACTTTATTAATTATTTCTCAAAATACTTTTTAAAGACAAATCATAGAAAAATATCAAGATATATTTAAGGTATTTTTTCCTTTACATTCATTCCATTCTTTCGTAGTAAATGAACTGTCAGTTCTCATGGAGGATGGACGTTGTCAAGTTCTTCTAGCAAAAATTTATAGTCAGATGGAAAGACCTGATGATGCCATCACTGCGTTACAACAGGTAACCATGCTTGCAGGTGTGCTTGTGTGGAGCAGGGGGTGGTGTGGAAGGGAACCTGCCACGCGTGTGCAGAAAACAATCTCTTTTGGCCCAACTGTCACAGAAAACATACCCAAATAGAACTGATGATTGAATGCCTAGGGTTTGTACAGTTTAAATATTTCTAATTATTAAAACAGTTAAGAAAGGTTGGTATTTTTAATTCTGTTTTACAGTTCAGGAAACTTAATGTAATATTTGTGTGACATCACATGACTTTCTCCAAGTCAGATTTGAGCTCAGTGCTTTCTTCCCCATTTAACTTAGATCTTCTTTAATTTCTCTTTAGATTTTGTTATTTTGCCAAGTAGAAGTTTTATTACATTTTCTTTACATGTATTTTTAAGTGATTTGGCTTGTATTCCGTCAGGTTTTTGATAATTATTTTTCTGTTTCTAGTTTGCCAACCAATTTTTTACGAATGATTTAAATTTATCAAATACTCTCTCTGTATCTAACAAGGTGATCATTTGACTTTAGTCCTATTTATTTTTTGTCTACTAATGTGGTATATATTAAATCGATCATCCAATATAAACCAGCCCTTATATTTCAGAAATGAATGTCACTTTGCTGCAGTTCTTAAAAAGATTTTCAGAATTTGTGGATGTTTCCTATTATTTTGTTCAAGCTTTCTACATCTGTGTTCATGGGAGAGAGAGATTTGTAAAAATTGATATGGTTTCTTTAATGTTTGGAAAAATTCATATTTAAGCTATTGGGGCCTCAACATTTATTTGATAAAAAGCATTTTTTAGTGGATTCAATATTTTTAGTAGATTTTAGGCTGATCATTTTAAATCTTCTCTTGTCAGTTTGGTTGTTTATATTTTTTAAGTAATGTGTTCATTTCATTACATTGTCCAATATATCAATATAAATTTGTTCGTTTTCTCTCTTTACCTTTTGAATGTCTGCAAATACTATAAAAATGTCCTCTTACAGTCCTGATAGTTGTAGTTTTATTTTCTTTTCATTTTAGTAATTAATTATGCTAAGGGTTTATTCTTACTAATACAGTAAGAATCAAATTTTGCCTTCTTGGCTTCATTAAATGTTTGATCTTCACTCATTAGTTTCTTCTCTTTTGGATTTGGTTTGCTGATCTTTTTCTCACTACCTGAAATAGGCTAAGTAGTAGATTTTAGCCTTTGCTTTTTTCACATTCATTTAAAGTTGTCAACTTCTCTAGGCACTGCGTTAGCTGATATCTCAAAAGTTTATTTTTATCTAGTTCATAGTATTTCCTCATTTCTATGTTGATTATTTCCTGGTTCCATGGAAATTTAAAACTAATGTTCAATTTCTAAGCGGTTCTGATTTTCTTACAATCTTTTTAATATTGATTTCTGATTTTAAAAAAGACATTCTTTGAAAAACTTAATCCTTGGAAATTGTTTGAAGCTTACTTTATGTCCTACATTGTAATCAATTTTGATAAAGTTCCATGTGAGTTTGAAATAATGTGTTCCTGGCATTACTAAGTGCTTAGCACATGTCAGTGAGTTTGTTCATCAATTATTTGTTCAAATGTTCTCTGTTCTTATGGTCTGGTTGTTACTGTTTGCTTGCTTTTGGTCTGCCTGTATCATCTACTGTTATATTGAGATGTTGAAATTCTTCAGTGTGATTGTAGATTTTCATTCTCAGTCTTATTTATTTTTGCTCCTTTATTTAGAAGATATATATCTGATGATCAAGGTGTACAAATGTATAACCCTCTGGTGAACCAGTCCCATTGTAATTACAAAATGGCCCTCTGTATTTCTTGTAATGTTTCTTATTTAAGACTCCTTTGATATTAATAGAACTACTCTGTCTTTATTTTGGTTACAGTTTCTGTGGTATATCCTTTTCTTTTCAAGTTTCTATGTCTTTACGTTGAAGACTTATCTGCATTTTTTTCTTTTATCTACTCTGACACTTTTAATCTTATAATCTTTTCAATAGAATATTTATTTTGCTTACATTCAGTACACTTAACTACATAAGAAATATAACCATGGGTGACATTTGGATTTATATCTGTCATCTTAAAATTTGTTTTCTTTTTGATGTTTTAAATTTTTACATTCCCTCTTATTTCCCTTTCGTATATTACCCATCTTCCACATCTCCATCTGATCCCTAAATATTTAGATATTTAGAACACATCCCTGTATGTTACCTTTAGAACTGTCACAGTGAGATATAAAATTTTTTACAAAACCAGTTATTGCTGGTGCACATTGCAGTAGCCTGTATAGGAACCCAGAGTAGTCCAACACTGGAACCAAGCAGTGTCACCTCAGGAATGCTAGCTTTCTACTTAGTCAGGTTCTCATGGCGGTGTGTTGTAGTTAGTTACCCTACTGTAGATCTAGAGTTCATCCATAGCCATGGAGTCCTGAAACACTGAAGTGGTCATGGATGTGTCATGGTAAAGCTCTTAGGAAGCAATACCAACTTATGACTTGACATTGATTGAGCAGATGACATTCTCATTGACCTCATCCTCATTCTGTTTCTAAAATACACTACAAGGCAAGAGCAAATGATTAACAGGTTACCAGATAAATAAGAAACCAAGACTAGGAGCCACGTATGGGACATGGATGCCTTCCATTATATTAGGCCAGAGAAATGTAATGTGAATATCTTGCCCCTAGACTCTGAATGCTTACAGCCTTTAATAGCTCTTAGTTCTGCCAGGCAAGGGAATTGCAAATTCAAGACCTGACTCAGCCACTTAGTGAGAGATTGTCTCAAAATTTAAAAATTAAAAGGACTGGGGATGCAGCTCAATAGTAAAATGCTCCGGGGTTCAATACCCACTACAAAAATATAGATAGTTATCTGTCTGTCTATCTATGTATCTTATCTGAGTCCCTATGCTTTCATTAACCATTACCACCTCTTCCCCTTATAAATGGATACTTTCCTTACTTTCCAAATGAGGAAGAATGTCACAGAGAATATTTGTCCAAGGCTATGCAGTGGTTGGTAGAAGAGCTTGAAAAAGAACTTAAGAGTATGTCAGTACTAACCCTGTAAGTAATGTTGCAAATTCTGTGGGTATTTTAGCCATTTTTTCTTCTATTTCTTTAATTAAGCAGTAGTATTCCCTTCTTTCCTTCACATGGAATTCCTACTGCCAGGACCACATCCCATTTCCCTCATTACCTTTTTTCTCTCAGACTCACCAGATTATAACTACTAGTCATTCTTCAAGTCTCATCTGACCTAAAGATAAAATTCGATCTCCTATCATATATTCCCCATCCATACAACTTTTCATAATTTACTGTAATTATGTATTGGTCTTGTTAAAATTTGAATTTCTGGGAATGGAGGCATGATTTTGTGTTTTGTGACCCTAGAGTTCTTGACTCAAAGTAAGTCATGTGAGTTTTCTGTGCTGTGTAACAAATTACCTCAGGTGTACTAGATGAAAACAGTGTACCCATTTATTATCTTCACATCTTTTTGGTGTCAGGGGTCTAGGCACAGTAGACCTGGGATTTTGAAAAGCATCAGTTATGTTATTGGCCTGGACTGGTTCTCATCTGGAGACTTATCTGGGTAAGAATCTGCTTCCATGTTCACACAGGCTGTGAACAGAACTCATTTCCCCAAGGCAGTTAAGATTGAGGGCTCCAGCTGCCAGTTCACCATTGGATGATATCTACTCTCAGATCCTAGAGGCCTTCAGCTCCTTGCCTGATGAGCCAGCAAATCTGGTCACTTACAGGCCATCAAGGGAGAAAATCTCTAGAGCCAGTCTGCTAGCAAGACAGTCTTATATAATATACCATAATCATGGAAGTGACATCCTGTTAAGTTGGTCATATTTTCTTGGTTGCAAGCAAGTTCTGTGCCCCACCTGCACACAGGGAAGGGCATTATACAGGGTATGAGTATCAGGAGGCAAGGATCAAGGGAACCATCTAAAACTTGCAGTGAGATCTGAAAGAAAATCATAGATTATTTTAACTCTTTAGTTCTAGGAACAATTATGGGGGAAATCACTTTTTCATGTATTTACTGCCTTTTCTGTGAAAATAAAATCTAAATAAATCAGAAATAAAGGACTTCTATGACATAAAACATTACCAATTTTATTACTATATAATTTTGTACATACTTAACTACATAGTTGTAATTACTATGTACACATTATATTTTTTATTTTTCACTTAATATATTTCTAATATGTTTATAGTTTTCTATTCATTTGAGAAATAATATGACATTTTTATTGGTATGTTTTATTTTGAGGTGGTCTTTAGTAGAATATGTAAAATAAAGCTATTAAAATAGAGAAAATTGAGAAGTAATTTTTCAATTTCCCTTGACCTCCAAGCCCAAGTGAGGTCTGCTACTACATATGCTGTTGGCAACCGCATTATGACTATAAGGATTTTGTATACTTCCTTCTATTTAAGTACTTGAAGGAATTATAAGAATATATATATTATAAAACAGAGGAAGGGAAAAGTAAATGTTGACAATCAAAGCTAAAATGGTTATTGTAATAGATAATTAATATTAAGAATAATTCCTCTTCAAACCAAGAAAAAACATTTTGAGACAGTA
Organism: Sciurus vulgaris; assembly: GCF_902686455.1. Taxonomy (NCBI): domain Eukaryota; kingdom Metazoa; phylum Chordata; class Mammalia; order Rodentia; family Sciuridae; genus Sciurus; species Sciurus vulgaris. The sequence goes on along the minus strand of NC_136463.1, from coordinate 120,303,132 downwards.
TTTTTTACCACATGCTGTTTATACTCATAGTTTTTAATCCTTTTTCATTATGACCCACTAAACCTACAGTCTGGAAGAAAACCTGCTTTAACCTATATTCATCAAATACCAATGGTCAACCAGTGTTTTTTGACAGGGGTTCCTTGAAAGGTGCTCTGTGCAAACTAATGTATGGCACATGGTAGGCATTTGCTATTCGTTCAATGAATACATTATGAATGACTTTCTGTAGCTCAAGGCTAAATTTTATTTGTAAAAGCCTAAAGCATAGAACTTCTCATTCATTTATTAAAGGAAACTCTCCGTGTCTCAAAATCCAGATTTATGGGTGAAAAAGCAACCTATTTGACATTCTTATCCAAAGAAAGGTCACCACCTCCTTTTAAGGTTTCTATGCATGGCATAGGATCGTATTTATGTATTATCAATTACTTAGGCATTTGTTTCCAGGGTTTTTGACTTCTTTTTTGATTATTAGCATTATAAGTCCTTTGTTTATTTTCACAACAAATAACAGAGATCATTTTTCTTTACAATGGTTACCTTGCCAAAAGTGGAGCAGCTAAATTCAACAGCCTAGTTAGTTTTAGGATGTTGGTATATTTTGCTGGGGGAAAACCCCAAAAGATTGAACTAATTCATATGCTGTCAACAGTGTATGTAAATGTGCTTGCTACCTAGAACCTGCCAATATTTGATTTAATTTCAGATACTTACTACTTTATTAATTTTATTAACATTTAAAATTTTTAATTATTTAATGATAACATCTTGGTATCTTTCCCAAGTATTCATTTCATGATTGCATTTCCATTTTAATGAGCTTCCTGTACGTATCCTTAGAACATGGAAAAGAGTCAGTAATTTTATAGTACTTTGGTTGGAAGGATATGTGCCTGCTGGCTCATTTACAAACAAGGGCATGTTTGAGATCTTAATAGACATTTTCTTTGGATTAGGCTTTGTTAGATCAAAGGCCAGTTATGCCTGAATAAATCTTCTGTAAAATTATACTGTGTGTGAGCTGTTGAAAATTGTTTCATTTCCTTCCTTGCTTTTTTTTTTTTTTTTTTTTTCAAAGTTTCTTTTTATCCTTATTTTTTCTTCCTAGGCTCGAGAATTACAAGCTAGGATACTAAAACGTGTTCAGATGGAACAGCCAGATGCAGTTCCTGCACAGAAACATTTAGCAGCTGAAATTTGTGCAGAGATTGCAAAACATTCTGTAGCTCAGCGAGACTCTGAAAAAGCAATTAAGTTTTATAGAGAAGCTCTGGTTCATTGTGAAACAGATAACAAGGTCAGTATCTTTATAAAATTTTAAGCACCTTTTATTACAGATGTCATGTAATTTCCTCAAGTGTAAAATTCTTATTAGCTCATTTTAAAAGTTTTGAAAAGAAATATAATGAAAAACAAGTTAAAAATTAATATTATTTCTAGCAAACTTTCAAAATACATGACACTTGTAAAATATTAAAATATAAAAATTGTAATGGAACAAGTTATATAAAGCAAACCTGCACGATCATTGTTTTTAATATCCATTTGTTTTAATAATCACTTTAAAGCAATTTCTCATTCACAAATTATCTGCATCTAGGCAATTCAATTCACTTTACTAAATAGCTTTTGTACACTTCTGTATTAGAATTGCATTTTGGTGCTGAAGATATGTGATTACAATAAATCAATTACCTTAAGTGGCACATTGTGATATCATTAACCTTTTGTAAGGCATAACCAAACAGCAGATAGCTTTTTGAGTGGTCAGTAAAAAGGTGAGAGTCATAGTTTCAACTCAGAAGCATGCGTTAGAGATTATCTGCTTGAAATTTTTTTATTTTTCAAATGAGAAAGCAGATTGAAATGAATAAAAGGGACTTGATTTGGTTTTATCAGAGACTCTGGGACTAAAATCCCTACTAATTTTAAGATCAGTGTTCTTTTCACAATACCTTTTCTCTCTCTACTTTTCAAGTGAGTTGTTACCTGTTTTTCTATTTTTTTTTTTTTTTTTTTTTAGTAGAGGACAAAACAGGTGAAATTGCCTGTAGTTTTCCTAGTCTATCATGCTTAGCATTTTTAGTGCAATAATTTGATCAATTAGAGATTAATCTCATCCAAACATTTTCCTCATTTGCTCTTTATGGGAAAACCAGTTTCTGACTACTCTTCCTTTTGCTTTCTAGATAATGTTGGAACTGGCACGATTATACCTAGCCCAAGATGACCCTGATGCCTGCATGAGGCAGTGTGCACTGCTGCTGCAGAATGACCAGGACAATGAAGCTGCTACAACGGTCAGTCCAAGAGACTTGCACGCTGTAAAGGGAGTTGAGTTTTATATTCCAGGTGGAAGTCTCAAATTTTACCCCACAGAACAATACTAGGTGGTAAGGCATGGTAATATTGGCTTTAGAAGAAATAACATTTCTAACATAAGTATATTTTACCAAGAACCATTAGCATTGAATTTATAAGCGTAACAGCAAACCTGGTTCATATCTTGAGTTAATATTTCTTTATGCCTAAGGGGAGGCTTGGGCAGGCAGTTCATATGGTAAAGCAACATTTTTTTCTTTTTTTTTGGATAAAA